>NC_140997.1:162999620-163520018 GCF_052327205.1 Somniosus microcephalus | reverse complement strand
CTGTACAACTGCAGCAAGACATCCTTGTTCCTGTACTCGAAACCTCTCGCTACGAAGGCCAACATACCATTTGCCTTCTTAACCGCCTGCTGCACCTGCATACTTAAATTCAGCGACTGGTGCACAAGGACACCCAGGTCTCATTGCACTTCCCCTTCTCCCAATCTATTGCCGTTCAGATAATAATCTGCCTTCCTGTTTTTGCCACCAAAGTGGATAACCTCGCATTTACTTTTTTCAACTCTTATCCTGCTTTTACCAGGCATAAGATTTGTAACGGTTTTCTGCGGGCAGAGGGTCTCCAGAAAGCGGAACTATCCACCCGCAGAGGCCCTTCTCCAGGGCAGCCGGACAGATCGGAAATGCCAGTTCCCAGCGCATGCGCAGTGCATGCCTGAAACCATCATTTCCGATGTCCCTACGCGTACCCACCCGTAGGGATCAGAATATCTGGGCCATTAAGCGTATGTATTTTGAACAGGCAATTTTGAATCTCAGCCTATACCTGTGTGTACTAAACTAACAATGTCTCAGTTAAAGCTGCAGATTTCAGATACAGACTCTGTGGTGACATGACACTCCATCCAAATATGTGACATGAAGAACATGATGTATTTCCCCATAGCATTGTATTTCACAAAAGGTTTGAAGATAAACTTGGAATTTAAGTAACCATAAATCATGGCAGGCATCACTTGGGAGAAATTTCCCACACTACAAACTACAATTCTTGTCATTACCTTGTCACTAACATTGCCTGTTGCTAATAATGTTTACTTTGATGGAATACATTGGTTTGGGGGGAAAATAAAAGCAAAACCATTGCCAAAAGTTCAATGAATTCACGTTAATGTAGCCTCTTCAAACATTCATCAAAAGCTAAATCAACTTCAGGCTGAACCATTGGATTGCTTCAATCATTTATTTTATCTACAGCAGATAGAGCCTAATCACTTTATAAGAACACGTAGAACCCAATCAGTTACTGCATTGGAAGAGACCAGTATCTAGCAGACAATCACTTTGTGCAGCACCAGTCTGTAAAGCCCAATCAGTCTTGGAATAATCAGTCAATCTCCCATGGCGTTGGACATGAGAGGGATGAAATTGGTCTTCACCAGTAGCGTGGAAATGGACAATAGCGAATCGGCAGCCTGTGTCGTTCTCCGTTCAATTCGATGGAAAAGACAATCACTCTGTTTTGTGCCATTGCTGAAGACCAATTTCATCCCAGGGAGTCAAGGCCAAGTGCAGTCTCCAGGAGAAATGGGGTTTAGAGGACTGGGATATTTGGACCAGGGCGTGCAGATGTTTAAAGTCATTGGGGGAAAAATTCAGTTGGTAGCGCCACCCGTTAGCACCTTAAGAGGGCGCTAAGTGGGGCGCAAACCAACTAGCGCCCGGGCGCGGCGATATCTGCGCCTCTTGCGAAATTGAGCGGACATTTTGCAGCGGCGCTAAACAATACCGCCCGTTCTCCTGCGCACGCAGATCTTGACATCATTCGACAGTGCAACGCCCTTGGGGTGCCCCGGAACGGAAATTCAGTGGCGCCCCCATCCTTTCCACCTGGCGCGACCAACGACAGGTTGACTGTAACGCTTCCCATTCGCTGTGGGGCTGGGGGGGGGGCGCTATTTAAAGGGGGCCTCTTCCTGGCTTTTGTGTGGTAGCCATTTTTGCACCACTCGTTCTGAGAGAGAGAGAGAGAGAGATTTGGAGAGAGACAAACAGAGAAAGAGAGACTTCTGCATTGAGTCAATGCTGTCTGAGGTAGTTTTGGCTTCTGACCATAACTTTGCAGGTAATTTGCTTTTTGACCGTCTTAACTTTGATTGCCCAGATACTATGGGGCTGCAATTGATGGGAACGTCATCCTTCTCCATCACATTCAGAGGGCACAGAGACGCAGAGAGAGAGTGGCAATCATGGCCAGACAGAGTAGGGCCAACAGGCGTCGGTACAGGAGACCTTACCCTCCCAGGGTTTTTCGCCAACAGTTCTTATATATTAACATGTCTGAGGAGCAGTGTTTGCAAAGGCTGCAATTCAGCAAAGAGGTGGTCACTGAGCTCTGCCACCTGCTTCAGCCAGATCTGCAGCCTCAACTGAGGAGCAGGACGTCTCTGTCGGTGGCAGTGACGATAACAGTGGCTCTCAACTTTTATGCCACCGGCTCATTTCAATCAGCTACTGGGGACATCGCCAATATCTCCCAGTTCACGGTGCATTGCTGCATCCATCAGGTCACAAATGCCCTCTTTAAAAGGAGACAAGAGTACATCTCTTTCCCCATGACCCCGGGCAAGCAGCAAGAACGCGCAATGGGCTTTGCGATGATAGTGGGCTTCCCCATGGTGAAGGGCGCCATTGACTGCACCCATGTGGCTTTGCGGGTGCCGTAAGAGAATGCCGAGGATTTCCGCAACCAAAAGGGCTTCCATTCCTTAAATGTCCAGTTGGTCTGTGACCACAGACAGCTGATACTCGCTGTCAATGCCCACTTTCCAGGCAGCAGCCACGATGCCTTCATCCTGCGCCAGACTTCTGTGGCAGACCTTTTCGAGGCATCGCTTCACCCAGAAGGTTGGCTTCTCGGGGACAAGGGATATCCTCTGTGCACCTGGCTGATGACCCCGCTCCGTTCGCCCAGCACCCCTGCTGAGCTACGATACAACGAGAGCCACCAAGCTACTAGGTACATCGTTGAGCACACAATCGCCGTGCTCAAGCAATGGTTCCACTGTCTGGACCATTCTGGAGGAGCCCTGCAGTACTCGCCTGAGCGAGTCTCCCACTTCATTGTTGTGTGCTGCATGCTGCATAACCTGGCAATCCTCAGGACCCAACCAATGCCACCAGACATTGGAGCACCAGCAGAGGAGGAGGAGGAGGAGGATGAGCACCAGCAGCACCAAGGTGGGAGGGAGGCACAAAGTGGAAGGGCCATCCGTCAAAGGCTCATAGCAAGTCGCTTCTAGGCCCCCTCTGAGGGAATGGCTTCTGCCATTCCAACAACCTGAATGAAACCATCCCGCAACCCCTAAGCCGGTCAAGGCAACAATGAGTGCAAAGACCAAACATGCACATTTTGAATACAGACACTACTTTATTTCCCAAACTGTGTCTCATTTCTGCATGACAAAGTAATAGAAAGAAACACCAAAAAAAACAGTCATTCACATAACTGGCTCTCACAACCTGGAGACAATGTCCAAAACAGTAACAAAAATTTGACCACGATTCTCGGCCTTCAATAAAACAATGAAATACATTTTACCACACCTCCTACTTTTTGCCCTTCGAGGGTGATCTGCCTCCCTTGCAAAATTGCCCCCTTCCCACCCTGCAGCTCCTCCATAATGGGACCCCAGTGGCTGCAGCAAGGCTGGGGGAAGGCTGCTGAGTGTCAGAAACTGAGACTGCAGATGCCCTTGAGGGATGGCCTGGACCAGCTCTGGGCCTGGAGGGCCCGGCTGCTGACTGCTCCAACTCTGCATGGGCAGCAGCAGTCTGTCCTACAGGTGGTGGCAACTGCAGTGGAGAAGTGACAGTGTTGGCAGCAGGAATGCTGTCATCTTGAGAGAGGACAGCAACTCCCTGCTCGACCGACACACTGGCACTCCCACGGGGCAGCACTTCAGCATACGGAGCAATCTGCTGGAGCACAGACTGCTGGCCTGCTGTGGCGCGGTGAGAGCCCTGGGGAAATCTGCCCGATCCAGCGAGGGTGGCAGCAGTTAGTGCTCGTGTGGCCTCAATCTGCATCTGCATGAGACCAGCCACTGACTGCATTTCAGCACATAGCATTTGCCTGGCAGCTGCCTGTGCTACAGCGAAGTGCTCCACACTCCTTGCCAGTGATTCAATGGATTCGGGCATCCTTGCCACTGCAACCATGAGCTCAGTGTGCCTTTGCTCCGCCTGGGTGCTCATTTCAGCGAGGACCCGCTCCTCGTCTGCGTTCAGTGCAGCAGGACTCGAGGCCATACTCTCTCTCCGGGGAGAAGGCCCCTGAGCTTCCCTAACCCCCTCGCATTGCTTCAGCCCGCTGGGTCCTGGAGCTTCACCCTCATCAGACCATTCCCCCCCGCTCCACTCCAGGGAAGGCGTGTCCCCAATATGGGCATGAGCTGCCTCGGCAGAGGGATGCGCTGATGGTCCGGCTTCCTCTTCCTGCTCGCCTTCAGCTTTACTCCCAATGGCAGCTTGAGGGCCCGTCTCCTCACCTGGTGAATCACCATCTGAAAGCAGGGAGATACTAGAGTGGTTTTAGCGTGAGGACAGGGTGGCAGCAAGGGAGACATGAGTGCAGCGATGTACTGATTTGGATTGAAAGTATCAAAGGCTGCTGTTGTAAGGAACAAGTGGAAGGAGAGAGGACAAAAAGGTGATGGACCTTACCATTGCTGGCCAGAACGGGGTCGGTGTCTCCAGTGGCAACGGGACCAAGCATCCGGCTTGCTACAATCCTGTGGACGCGCTGTTCAAGATCACTGAGGGTTTGAAGGTGAGGCCGCCCTCCACCGGTCCGTTGCTGCTGTCTCCTATTATGAGCCAGCTTGGCCTGCAAGAAAAAGGACGGCGTCTGAGCAAATATGCAGCCATGATCTTGCCTGAAATGCCTCCCATGGTTGAATAGCCCTTACTGTATGCAGCCATGATCTTGCCTGAAATGCCTCCCATGATTGAATAGCCCTTACTGTATGCAAAGTGTGGAATGTGCGTGTGTGTTTCATGAAAGGGCCATAGGTGTTGGATGAGTGCTGGGCATTGGGGCTTTCAAGACCCTCTGGCCATAGAGTGAGGTGGAGATGGAGGGATGAAGATGTTCTGAAAAAAGGCACTCACCCTGACGACCCGAGTGAGGTCGTTGAACTTTTTCCTGCATTGCACAGGGGTCCTAGGCACCATGCTGCTTGAGGTCACTCTGTGAGCCATCTCCCTCCATGCTTTTCTGTATTCGCTTGGCAAAGGCCTCCAGCCACTCTCTGGGTACAGTAGAGATCTTCTGCGCTCCACCGCGCCAACCAGAGCCTCCAAGGCACGCTCGCTGAAGCGCTGTGCTCGCTCCCTGGCCCTCTCCATAGTCCTTGGCTGGGAGATTTCGCCACAGGTCTGTCCAGGCCGAGATTCAAGGCTCCAGTGAGCAGGGTGTGGCTGCAGAGCAAGATCGACCCTCCCCTTTAAGAACTGACCGGCGCCAGTGTGTCTGTGTTCAATCACTAACTGACAGCACCTGCACTGCGCCCGCCCTCTGAGGTAGCGCCTGCACTGCGCCCGCCCTCTGAGGTAGCGCCTGCACTGCGCCCGCCCTCTGAGGTAGCGCCTCACTCCTCGGGCTTAGTGCCTAAAGAGAGGTGTATAATGCCTGATTTAGCGCTGCAATCACCTCCAGGGGTGAGAGAGGCGAATTTTGCAGTCGGCGGCGATAATTTGCGCCGGGCGCTAAACTTTGCACCCGGCCGATATTCGCGCCTCAAAATGGGTGATACCGAATTTCCCCCCCATAAGCTCTGTCCTTATTTTTATATTTCCATTATAAATTCCTCTGTCCACATTTATAATGTAAACTGCCTAGATCATGTTGTAATTACACTCTGTCTTATGGTGGCACTGAAGCACCCCCAGGGAAGGAAGTAAAGTGTAATTACAGCGTGACAAGTTTACATAGCCAGGTTTCTTATCAATCATGGACATAGGAATTTATGATGGAAAGTTGACAGGGTGTGTGGCGATGTGAGATTTGTAATGTATTATTAGATATCATCCATGGCATTGCTCATGACGCATCAGAGGGTTTGCTGTTTTACAACAATAATGGTGCTTATGCCATGTAGCGGATAAAATTACTGTCACTAATTAACAATGACTGAAAAAGTCCCAATTCCAATTTTTTAAATGTATCCTAGGATTTTTTTTCTGGTGCTTTGGGGATTAAATTTCACAAAGTTGTCCATTATTCTGTGAAAGCTATAAATTAGTAAACTGTACATATATTGAAATTTAGATTTTCTTCAAATAATTTTGAAAAAAAATGTGCCGGTACTGCTAGAAACGAATGAAAAGATTCCATCATTACAGCTGACTGAGCAGCATTGCTGCATTTTGGCATATTAGCTTTAATGCATACGCTCAGAGTGCACAATCCAAATTCAGCTCAGAGTTACAGCCCTGGGCAAAAATATCAAGTCAGGTGGAGGCCTTCAAGTAAAAAGTTAAATGAAGTCATTAAAAGACATAAAAGACAATTTAACCAATACATTTCATCATGTTATTGTGAAAAGGGTAATATTTTGAGTTATATATTTTGTTTAAACTTTTATTTTGGACATTTGAAATTTTGGTTACTGAGAAAAAAAATGGCTGATGAAAAGAAAATTTCAGGAAGTATTTTGAGCAATTTGTGGAAACCTGGTAGCCAGATTCTACAATCACAGTGTAATGCACAAAACATATCCTAAATGTGGACACAGGAATTTATAATAGGTAAAAGTTGACAGAGAATGTGTGACAGAAACCTAACACCAGGAAGTCAAGGTGTGCAGACAAGAACTGAATGTAGATGTACAATTTTTAATATAGTTTCACAAAGCAGAGCCTGATGCTTTCTATAGCATATAGGACCTGTCATAATTTTGCAGTATGTGGTATAATGTGCAAAATGAATAATATACTGGAATTATAGTCCTGTGATAAGTGTGAAGGTTATAAATAGCAATAAACCATGGTTTCCGATGTGATTATTTCACTACTGGGTCATTATGATAGGTGAACCTCTCTCTTAGTTGCAAATAATGATGCGCACCAACAGCAGGTAGCAGCTATCTCGCTCAATATATAAGATTGCCTTCTTTGGTAGGGTGCCCTTGTCTGCATTCAGTAAGGAATAATTAAGGTTGGCAATGAATTTCATTCAGTCGAGCAGTACCGTTGATGTCACAGTCTGTGAGGAAAACTCAAAGCTGTATCTGAATATAAATACAAGAACTGAATTTGGCCTTAAACTCATTCTTCACAATATCCAGCATGAGACTTTTAAAATGAAATTTGTCTTTGACTTTTCTTCCCATTCCCAGATAAGTGAAGTAATACTGGCACAGAGGAAAGAGTAATTAAGATAAATGGAGCACAAAAGGTATGTGACTGCTGCTGTAGCGATGGCAACAAAAAAATTAACAAAAGTACCTTTAGCTCTATATTATAAAGCACATTTTATTTCAGCAGCAATTGATGAAGATGGACGACACACTCGCTATTGAACATGTTTAGGCCCCAGCTGGAGCATTGTGTCCAATTCTGGGCAAGACACTTTAGGAAGGATGTCAACGCCTTCGAGAAGATGCAGAGGAGATTTTTTCAGAATGATAGAATCAGTATGAGTGGAGCTAAGAAATAGCAAATGTAAGATTCGAAATTTTCAGTAATTTAATCACGCAAGAAAACAGGGTTAATAAAACAGTTTTATTGACCAAAAGAAGCTTGTACAGAAAAACCTTTGATAAAAAGGGCATACAAAATGGCCGCCGGACCTCGTGATCAGTTTCTGGGACCATTTGATTTCTGTTACTGCAAGCCAGACAGGCTTGTGGATTGAGGACAGTAAGCCCGCGAAAGCCAGTATCGGGAAAACAAAACTCAGGGAACTGAGCATACATATTAATTGGATTCTAAGTACAAGACAGTTTCAGGTAACAGGATGGGGCCCATCAAGAAATGGGCGGACTTTTGAATGAACACTTAAACCCATTTACTGTACAAAGGAAAAACTGTTTAACAGCCATCAAGGGCAATCTCCAGACCGATCAATATACGAACCGAGTTACGGTGACAAAGTAAAAGACATTATCGGCCAGGAAGGCCAGTTAAGCTATCACCGGCTCCCGTTGTAAGACAAAGCGCCCCTGCAGAGATTTCTGCCCGCCAAAAATATTACAAAGACAGGACTATGATTTGGCGGGAGATAAGACTGTCCCAAAAAGGTATAACTGTGGATTGAAAAGTCCATCGGGGTCGCTTGGGCTTGACTTCAGCTTCGCTTCAGATTCACGCTTCGGGACACGCTTCTTCGGCCTCGGTAGCTTCGGAATTCGAGTAGGACGTTTCGGGACGGACTCTTCGGTTAAGGCAGCATGGTCGGTGTTCGGCCAGGCAAGGCTCGGCCATGACGGGAAGGCGACGAGGGTGGCCCGGGTACTTTTGTCAGGAGATCATCGACGACCCAGGCCGACGGAGAAGACACCCTCAGGAAGACCGACGATCCAGGCCGGAGATAAAAGGACACTCCGGGCCTAGCCCTCCAGGGCCTCAACATACCATTCAACCAGGAACTTCCCATGTGCAGTTCTACAATATCACATCGGTGACTGAGTCTTCCATGGGCATCCAGTTCTTAAAGGCACGTCGGTAACGGATTCAGCCATGATGAGCGCTCATCGAGACTGTATCTGCTGCTCCATCGCCTGAGAGAAAAACAAACTGCGCCAGAAGTTTCCAAATCCACGTGACGACGGAAAGCTGTGCCAAAAGGCTGCGAACCCCCTCTTTTGCGAATCTAAAAGTGGTGAGCATGATTCCGAGTTCCTCAAGTCGAAACTTAGTTTAGGTCTAGGGGAGGGGGTTAAGGGAAATCGTAATGTGTTTCCCCTTTTACGACGTGCCGTGTGTTCCCCATTTCTATAGAGTTAAGTTTATAGATATGTGCATGATTGTAGTTATTTTGATCTGTGCTTATGACATGTATTTTACAATGCTGCAAACTGTTTTATAATAAAAGCCTCCATTTCGTGCTATTCAACCTGGTCTACTGAGTTTTTCTCTGCACTACAGTTCCCTGCACCTACGTCCAGGGTCTAGAACCATAGGGAAGAGTGGGTCGAACCACTCAAGGGTAATTATTGCACGAAGCCTGGTAGGAGACCAGAACGAGCAAGAGAAACCCCCTCCACAAAGGACAGAAAACATTGGATAGAGTAGTTTATAGGCCCCCTAACAATAGTTACAGTGTTGGACTGAGTATAAATCAGCAAATTAGGGGAGCATGCAAAAAGGGTAATGTACCCTTCATATAGACTGGGTAAACCAATTTGGCAAAAATAGTTTAGAGGGTGAGTTCATGGAATGCATTCGAAACAGTTTTCAAGAACAATGTGCCGATGAACCAAATAGGCAACAGGCTATTTTAGATGTAGTAGTGTGTAATGAGACAAGGTTCATTAGTAATATTACAGTAAAGATCCTTTGGGGAAGAGGGATCACAATATGATAGAATTTTATATTGTGTTTGAGAGTGATGTGGTTAAGTCCAAAACTAGGGTCTTAAATTTAAACAAAGCCAATTACATAGGTATGAGGGGTGAGTTGGCTAAGGTAGATTAGGAAATTAAATTAAAAGGTATGACAGTAGATAAGCAATGGCAAACATTTGAAGAAATAATTCAAAATTCTGAACAAACATACATTCCCTTGAGGAATAAAAACTCCACGGAAAAAGTGGCTAACTAGAGAAGTTAAGGATAGTATTAGATTAAAAGAAGAGGCTTACAATGTTGCCAAAAAGAGTAGTAAGCCTAAGGATTGGGAGGGGTTTAGAAATCAGCAAAGGATGACCATGGAATTGATCAAGAGGGAGAGAAAAGAATAGGAGAGAAAATAAGCAAGAAATATAAAAACAGATTGTAAGAGTTTCTACAAGTATGTAAAAAGGAAGAGATTAGCAAAAGAAAACATTGGTCCCTTAGAAGCACAGACAGGAGAAATTATAATGGGGAATAAGGAAATGGCAGAGACGTTAAACAAATGTTTTATATCTTTCTTCACAGTAGAAGACACAAAACACATACCAAAAATAGTGGAGAATCAAGGGTCTAATGAGAGTGAGAAACTTAAAGTAATTAATATTAGTAAAGAAAAGGTATTGGTGAAAATAATGGGACTAAAAGCCAACAAATCCCCTGGACCTGGTGGCCTACATCCTAGGGCTTTAGAAGAGGTGGTTGCAGAGTTAATGGATGCATTGGTTTTGATCTTCCAGAATTCCCTAGACTCTAGAACTATCATCATGGATTGGAAGGCAGCAAATGTAACCCTGCTATTCAAGAAAAGAGGGAGAGAGAAAACAGGGAATGAGAGGACAGTTAGACTGACATCAACAGTAGCGAAAATGCTAGAATCTATTATTAGGGACATGGTAACAGGACACTTAGAAAATCATTTTTGTATTTGTTCCTGGGATGTGGGCATCACTGGCAAGGCCAGCATTTATTGCCCATCCATAATTGCCCTTGAGAAGGTGGTGGTGAGCCGCCTTCTTGAACTGCTGCAGTCCGTGTGGTGAAGGTACTCCAACAGTACTGTTAGGGAGGGAGTTCCAGGATTTTGACCCAGTGATGATCAAGGAATGGTGATGTATGTCCAAGTCAGGATGGTGTGTAACTTGAATGGGAACTTGCAGGTGATGGTGTTCTGATGCATCTGCTGCCCTTGTTCTTCCAGGTGGTAGAGGTTGCAAGTTTTGGATGTGCTGTCGAAGAAGCCTTGGTGAGTTGCTGCAGTGCATCTTGTAGATGGTACACACTGCAGCCACGGTGCACAGGTGGTCGAGGGAGTGAATGTTTATGGTGGTGGATGGGGTGCCAATCAAGCGGGCTGCTTTGTCTTGGATGGTGTCGAGCTTCCTGAGTGTTGTTGGAGCTGCACTCATCCAGGCAAGTGGAGAGTATTCCATCACACTCCTGAATTGTGCCTTGTAGATAGTGGAAAGGCTTTGGGGAGTCAAGAGGTGAGACACTCATCGCAGAATACCCAGCCTCTGACTTGCTCTTGTGGTCACAGTATTTATGTGGCTGGACCAGTTAAGTTTTGGATCAATGGTGACCCCCCAGGATGTTGATGGTGGGGGATTCGGTGATGGTAATGCCGTTGAATGGCAAGGGGCGGAGGTTAGACTCTCTTGTTGGAGATAGTCATTGCCTGGCACTTGTGTGGCGCGAATGATACTTGCCACTTATCAGCCCAAGCCTGTTGTCCAGGTCTTGCTGCATGCGGGCATGGATTGATTAATTATCTGAGGAGTTGCAAGTGGAACTGAATACTATGCAATCATCAGCATAAATCTCCACGTCTGACATTATGATGGTGGGAAGGTCATTGATGAAGCAGCTGAAGATGGTTGAGCCTAGGCCACTGCCCTGAGGAGCTCCTGCAGCGATGTCCTGGAGCTGTGATGATTGGCCTCCAATAACCACATCCATCTTCCTTTGTGCTAGGTATGACTCCAGCCAGTGGAGAGTTTTCCCCTGATTTCCATTGACTTTAATTTTACTAGAGCTCCTTGATGCCACACTCGGTCAAATGCTGCCTTGATATCAAGGGCAGTCACCTCTGGAATTCAACTCATTTGTCCATGTTTAGACCAAAGCTGTAATGAGGTCAGGAGCCAAGTGGTCCTGGTGGAACCCAAACTGAGCATCGGTGAGCAGGTTTTTGGTGAGTAAGTGCTGCTTGATAGCACTGTCGATGACACCTTCCATCATTTGGCTGATGATTGAGAGTAGACTGATGGGGCGGTAATTGGCCGGATTGGATTTGTCCTGCTTTTTGTGGGCAGGACATACCTTGGCAGTTTTCCACATTGTCGGGTAGATACCAGTGTTGTAGCTGTACTGGATCAGCTTGGCTAGAGGCGCGGCTAGTTCTCGAGTGCAAGTCTTCAGCATGACAGCCAGGATGTTGTCAGGGCCCATAGCCTTTGCTATATCCAGTTTGCTCAGCCGTTTCTTGATGTCACGTAGATTGAATCGAATTGGCTGAAGACTGGCTTCTGTGATAGTGGGGACGTCAGGAGGAGGCCAATATGGATCAGTCACTCGGCACTTCTGGCTGAAGATGGTTGCAAATGCTTCAGCCTTGTCTTTTGCACTCGCGTGCTGGGCTCTGCCATCATTGAGGATGGGGATGTTCATGGAGCCTCCTCCTCTCCTCCTCCCGTTAATTGTTTAATTGTTGTTGTGGTTTTTCTCTCTGCCCCAAAGCAGATGGAGACGAGCGTGTACTGGTTTCAAGTGATCTTTATTCAAGCACGTGCTGGGAGAGGCGCTCTCAGCCGCAGCTGAGATGAAAGTCTAATTGTTATATTCGAGCAGTTGGCTTATATACAATCTTACATCTTGTTTCCTTCACATCTTCAGAACTTGGCCAATTAATTGTCCAAGTCACGTATACTTAATCACATCTCCACAAAACACATCTTGTTTATCTCATTTGCCCTGTTTCCACATCTGTCATTGTTCTACTCTTTAGCTCTTATCCAATTTAGGTACACTTAACCAAATCTTCGCAAATCACATCTTGTTTATCTCATTTATTCTCCTTCCATTCCAAGTATTGACCACGCGTCCTTGATTGGTGGCCCATTGTACAATGCATGGCCTCCTCACCTTCTTTCACTCCCCCAATCATCGTGTAATATGCTTTTTCCAACTGTCAGCAACTGTCTTTGTTCTGCCAGACTTCTGCTTTATTACATCAGCCAGCTAGTCAGTTAAGCCACTAATCTAACTTTTAACCCCTTCAATTGTCCACCACCATTCACGACTGGATGTGGCAGGACTGCAGAGCTTTGATCTGATCCATTTATTGTGGGATCGCTCAGCTCTGACTATAGCATGCTGCTTCCACTGTTTAGCCTGCTGTGTTGCAGCTTCTCCAGGTTGGCACCTCATTTTTAGGTACGCCTGGTGCTGCTCCTGGCATGCTCTTCTGCACTCCTCATTGAACCAGGTTTGGTCCCCTGGCTTGATGGTAATGGTAGAATGAGGGATATGCTGGGCCATGAGTTTACAGATTGTGGTGGAGTACAATTCTGCTGCTGCTGATGGCCCACAACACCTCAAGAATGCCCAGTTTTGCGCTGCCAGATCTGTTCTTAATCTATCCCGCTTAGCACTGTGGTGGTGCCACACAACACAATGGAGGGTGTCCTCAGTGTGAAGATGGGCCATTGTCTCCACAAGGACTGTGCAGTGGTCACAACCACCAATGCCTTTGCTACCCTCAGTGCTTTTCCAAGTGGTGTCTGACATGAAGGAGTACTGATTCATCAGCTGAGGGATGGTGGTAAGTTGTAATCAGCAGAAGGTTTTCTTGCCCATGCTTGACCTGAAGCCATGAGACTTCATGGGGTCCAGAGTCAATGTTGAGGAGTCCCAGGGCCACTCCCTCCTGACTGTATACCTCCGTGCTGCCTCCTCTGGTGGGCCTGTCCTGTTGGTGGGACAGGACATACCCAGGGATGATGATGGAGGAGTCTGGGACATTGGCTGAAAGATATGATTCTGTGAGTATGACTATGACAGGCTGTTGCTTGACTAGTCTGTGGGACAACATCCCAATTTTGACACAAGTCCCCAGATGTTAGTGAGGAGGACTTTACAGGGTTGACCGGGTGTGCCATTGTCATGTCCGAAGCCAGTGTCGAGGTCGATGCCGAGTGGTCCGTCTGGTTTTATTCTTATTATTGTTTTAGCGGTTTGTTACAACTGAATGGCTTGGTAGGCCATTTCGGAGGGCACTTAAGAGTCAATCACATTGCTGTTGGTCTGGAGTCAAATATAGGCCAGACCAGGTAAGGATGGAAGATTTCCTTCCATAAAGGACATTAGTAGATCAGATTGGTTTTTACGGCAATCTGATCTGATGGTCACCATTACTGATACTAGCTTTTTATTCCTGATTTATTTAATTAACTGAATTTAAATTCCCCAGCTGCCGTGGTGGGATTTCAGTTCACGCCTCTGGATTACTAGTCCAGTAACATTACCATTATACTACCGTTCCCATCAACACGATATGATTAGGCAGAGTCAACACAGTTTTATGAAATGGAACTCGTGTTTGACAAATCTATTAGAAAGGGTGGTGGAAGCAGATTCAATATTAACTTTCAAAAGGTAATTGGATAAATATTTGAAAAAGAAAAAATTACAGGGTAATGGAGAAGGAGCAAGGGAATGGTAATAATTGGATAGCTCTTTCACAGGAACAATGGACTGAATGGCTTCCTTCTGTGCTGTATCATTCTATGTTTAATTGTACTTCGTAAGAAACTTGTGAATATCAATAGTAAATACAAATACAGATAAGAAGTTTCTATTTTTACTTCCAGTTTTCTCCCCTCATCTCCTGCAGGTGTAGATTCATGTTGGGATACAGTTCCCAGGCTGCCAGCCACCAATGCCCATCCTTCATGCTGAAGCCGAGACAGTAAAAGTCTAAATTTCTGTTCAAGTTACACTCATTGTGGTGGATAGAGGCAGAAACATCTTTGGGAGCCATTCCACTGGCTCCCACTATTTCCTGTATTTCCTGTCAGAATTGATGGGGGACATAAGGGTGGACATGTTGTAATACCAAGCAAATCTGTCATTTGCACCTTAGTTTAGCACGAAGCATGGTGTTGGGAAGAAAAGAGGGAACATCGGTCTTATTTCTAACCTGGGAGTGCTTGATACAGACACTGGATGCCTAAATAGGAATTTGATTCCTGATTCCTCACCTCAATGAGCATAAAAAATGTTAAATAACAATTACGCTAACAGTTAAGAAAATAATGTGGCCCGATTACTGTTTTTTGGCTCTTGACATCATTACACGCAGTACAGTTTGTTGTCCATGCAGAGGGGTGATAAACAGTTTCCTACACAGTTTTGATAATGTTAACTGCAATAGTCATTCTAAGTGACACATTACTGAGATGAATCCACTTATTAAACATAACGATTGAAAATGAATATTGATAGCTGTATGCTCCCAAAACAATATCACAAACATATGTGTATGTCAATGAACTGGAGATTTGATAGGCAAGGCAAGGGATAGTAGGCAATCCTAACAACTACCAGCAGAAGTGGGATGGGAATTTTTTAACCAATTTAAGACCTTTACGAACTCTTGGCACGTGGTTTGTGTGGTGGGATTAGCAGGAGTGAACACAGTAGAGGTAACGGTAACATTTTTTAGTACATCGGGACTTATAATTGGTTTAAGGCACAGGAAGCTGCAGTAGGATTGACACTGGATCTGTCCACCTACAGAGATTTTAATAGTGGCACCAGAAGGTAATGACCTCACAGGCACTGAATAGTTGTGGCAGGAGACAGATCACTGTTAGCAGTGAATTTTCATCTCTGATGTTGTTTACTATTACCAAGCTTAAGATCAACAGCAGTGGGAGATTATTGAAGGGATTGGTTGATGTGATGATGCAAATTCTTTCAGAGATCTGAGATTACATCAGTAATGGTAGTCACGGTATATTAAATGGACTCTGAGAATAAGATAAGGAAATCTAGCTGATATGGGATTGAATCTCTTTGCGACCATTAGAACTTGTATTTTCTTTCCCTTTTATTTCTTTTACAAGAACAAAAATATGTATCTATCTTTGTGTTCAGCATTTAACTCATGTGTGATCTGTAATTGAAACAGTCCTACAAGAAGTACATCTGCATAAATCATTGACTGGTGCACAATTAGGAGACAGCGACAGTCAATTTGAGCTATTGATTTTTATTTTCAAATATTGCTGATTTCTTTTTCAGGTGCGTGGTTTTTTAAATTATGTCCAGACATGACTGTGTAGAGTACCAATCATTGATTTGGGGGAAATAATGTTGCTTTCCATGGAACAGTTTTTATTATGCAATCTAGTTGGAAATTGAGGTGGGGGTTGTTGCAAATTCCGATGAACATACGCATAATGATGGACAGGAAAGACCTACTGGTCAATCCAGCCTGTATCACCCAACTGCAATTTCTTGTGTATCACAATATATACACACCCAACGCCACCCGAAAGCCATGTGATCTCCTGGGAGAGGCGAAAAACCAGATAAAACCTTAGCCAATTAAGGAGGAAAAAAGTCTGGAACTTTCCTCTCTTGAAGCTGCCAGACACTCCACTGATGTCTACAATGAGGACAAAGTTTCCCTGATATTACCACAAATGAGACTTGTAGGCTCCAGAGTCACCGCAGTCAGGTGCTGCACATCCTGAGAGAGTAACCTCAGAGCCTGCACATGGGCACGATGCTCTTTGAACATCCTTCTTTTCAGAAATCCTACAAAAGCCGAGTCATATGATTCCATTGTAGGAGCGGTGGTCCCGGCAGCCTCCCCATGGCAACTGGCACATCCTCACCCACTTCCTTCACCTCCAGCTTCCTCATGATCTATCAATCAACTGGTGCCACATACTCGCTTACACTCTCTGCATCCCCCAGATGAACAGTATCTGAACTGGTGCTTGGGAGTGAGAAAGCAGATGATGCAGGGTGTGACATTGAGGGGGTTGGGGCAGATGAACACAGGGGAGTATCTTGATCCAGCGGTTTCCTGGTTGTCATCCTCATCATCATAATCAATAAGGAAGAAATGTCTTCCTTCCTTCTCCTCCTCCTCATCATCCTCCTGCTCAAGTACCTGTGCCTCCAGTTACTGTGATAGATCTGCCAGAAGATAAGCCATGAGCTAAGAATGGGTGACTGTGTGTGCAGAATCCAAAGAGGCTGAAGAGACAGTGAAAGGTGAGGCTATTCCTGCAGCCTGAAACTGGTGAATGTTAGGTCTATACCCACTAAGCAACATCCTGCTTAGTCCCACCACTAGAGTTGAATGTCTCCCCTACAGCTTGATGGCCTGCTCTTTATAGGGGAGTTAGCTCTCTCTTAGGGTTAGAATGCCTCCTCTTGTCACCTGCTTCTGCTTTTCACGGAAATTAAGTGCAAAATTGTCCTGAACCAAGATTGAGCGCATTAGGTGAAGGATATCTCCCAAGTGGCAATAGACAACGGCTATTATAGATCTACTGGTAGAACCCTGTTAAAGTAGATGAACGTTTTTTAAGCTGCTGGATGCAAGGCTTGTAAGGGGAGCTTGCAATACATATTCCCCTAAACAACAGTGCAGTGTGAAGGAAGGCTGATGTTCCAGGTAATGATAGAGGGTGATCATTTATTGGTCCCCATGCTAGCCTAGAAAGAAAAGGATCAGTTTCACCATGCCTGCCCTTGTCGGGTCATTGAACTTTTTGCTGCACTGCTCTGCTGTTCTGGGGCTGAAAGAAGCACTGCCACCTCCCTTGGGAGATACTTTATTGGCGGTTAGTTCTTATTGAGTACTCAGCAATCTTTCGCTCATTTGTTGAAGTTCCTCTATAAGGGTCTGAAAGTCAGAATCGTTGAAGTTCCTGCCTCCTCGTAGTACACAGAAACATAGAAACATAGAAGATAGGAGCAGGAGTAGGCCATTCGGCCCCTCGAGCCTGCTCCGCCATTCAATGCGATCATGGCTGATCATCCAAATTCAGTACCCTGTCCCTGTCTTCTCTCCATAACCCTTGATCCCTTTAGCCTTAAGAAATATATCCAGGTTAAGAAATATAACAGGTTCCTTCAATAGGTCCCTTTGGCTGCTGCTGCAGTTGAAGTCATTCTTATAAAATCACAGAGATTCTCTGATGGAGCATTGATACACACACGCTGACATTAAATCCAAGCTGCTAAGTGTTATCAATACTTACCCGCTGCTCCCCAATCTGCTATTTCTTATCTTGGTTGCTGTAGACTTTTAAAAGGCAGCTGGAACAGATTTCTGCCCCTTACCAGTATAGTGTGCCCACTTTACACAGCAGTTGTGCTGCATCAGCCTCAGTGGGTATTTACAGTGGGGCCAGAGTGGCATTGCATCAGCAGGCACAAGAACTACCTCTGGAGAGCAACAATGTGGTAAATGCCCCCGTGGTTCTTTGGGGCTGGACACTGCAATGACACAAATGGTGTGAAAATGGAATTTCCTTTTATACAGACTCTCAATTATTGAGGAGATGTAAAAAATGCATTAATACACAGAGGTCTTGTTACACAGAAGAGCTTTGTAATGGAAGCTTGTTGTGAACTGCTTCTGACTCTCTGTTGCTGCTACTGGAAATAACAAAGGACACGGTCTAGTGCGAGAAAGAAGAGATTATGCTGACAAGGTAAAATATTGGATTCAGTCCAATGACCCTCGTACCTCAGGACGTATACTGGGCGAACGATTCAGACACTCGTACAACTAATGGAAAACAAAAAGGTGTTTGTCATCATTAACAACTGCTGAGATGCTAACTTCTAAATCCAAATATTGCATACTGGTCATAAAGTTGAGGGATGTTAAAATCAGTTTTATCTTTGTTTACTCTGCAGCCGCTAATTGTTTTATTTCTTGAATGGCATTAGGCTGAGCATTTAAATAGACTGACAGAGATGATGCTCATGATGGGAACTGGTTCAGTAAAGTACATATTCTGCCCCTTCCACTTACAGCTTGTGGCTAACTAGCATGAGGGCAGAAACAGGATCTCCCCAATGGTGTGCTGGAAATGGTGTGTAAAAGCGGGGCCTTAGCTTTTAAACTGAAATAATCTCATTCAGATTATCTGGTCACTATCTCATTGCTGTTTGTGGGCGCTTGCTGTGTGCAAATTGGCTATTGCGTTTCCTACAATACAACAGTGACTACACTTTTCATAAAGTACTTCATTGGCTGCAAAGTGCTTTGGTATGTCCTGAAGTCATGAAATGAGCTATAGAAATGAAAATTCCTTTCTTTAACATCTCGGGATGGATTTAAAATATCTGACATTAGCAAACATCTGAGTACTGAAAACATTTACTGGGAAATGCTGAATGCAGGTGTGCTACTGTTACAATCATTCAGATGATCAGAAATTTACATTGCACGGCAAGAGCATTAAATATTTCGAATGCAGACAGACCAAGTGTCAGTATTCCTTGAGTGGGAGTAGGAGAGGAGGCAAGCGTGAGGCCTGAGATGTTGATCCTGTCCTCAATCCTCTATTAGGTACAGCTCTACAGTTGCAATAGGCGTCAGCAGTTTAAAGAAAACAGAAATAATGGAACAAATTCTTCCCTGGAGAATGAATTATCCAGACAGATTATTGAATCCGAAGGTTACAACACAACTCATGGATTGTTTTCTATAGAACACAACATTAATTACATTCTTGGCCGCAGCATTAGAAATTTTGCACGGCTGATTTACATCTGTACTCTTAATTTTGACACTTCCTCCCTTGGCTTGTCTTTTCTCTTTGCTGTATAACCTAGAAATACACAAAAGAGCAAGGATATTGTACTTGGTAGAAATCCAACCTTCTTACTGTTCAATGATATGATTAGTCACAAGTGAAAAATAAAAAAATGATCACATATGAAAAAATATGAATTGCCATTTCATGTTGGCGGCCATATTCAGTATCTACAGCATTGGAATACAAGGGAACATTCCTCGAACACAGTATCATCATGGCTGTTGACATGAATCAGTCATTCATGAAAGAAAAACTTATGAAATAATACTGAGCGGCCTATGGGTGGCGCTGTCCAGGGAGAGTATAAATACTCAGGCACGGGCCCAGCTTGCGCAGGACATTCTTAACAGGAACTAGTGAAGACACAACTAGACCTCCATGTTGTAAAACAGTTGATTAAAGCTTTGTTTAACGCTTAGACCAAGTGCCTAGTAGTTTTCTTATGTCAGCTGTCTCATGAAAAACTGGGCTACTCTGAATGAATAGACTGGGACATGAAGCTGGTCATTGAGCAGGGGTCACATGCCAACAGCTCTATGTTGCTGCAGCCCTCAGATGCTGGCTTTCACTTGAATGCGACTCCACAGGGTATCCAGGCCTGAAACATGCAATAGCAACAACAACTTGCATTTATATAGCACCTTAAACATAGTAAAATGGTTTATGAAAAAATATATATTATTTGAATTTAACGTTTTTTATTTACAAAAAAACTAATATTACAAACAAATTACAAGTAGAATCCGGTAAGCTGGCAAACATTAAATAATAGGGAATAGGAATATGTAGGAAAATGATAGGTACATCTGGATCTTGGGATAGAAGGGCAATGGTTGCCTCCTGCAACACAGTACAAAAACATAACTAGCAAATGACTCGCCATCACACTCCAATCGATTATAATTTAGATATCACATTAAAACAAATGTGTTCCTAACCATAAAATAAATTACAAGTTTAATTGGGAAAGCTGGCAAACATTAAATAAGAGACTAGGAGTAAACATTTTAAATGAATAGCATGCCTACTGTATAACACGGGCTTGCATGTGGAAAGCGCCACACTTTTCTCAACTTAATACTTCAATATCCAGCCCAAGAAATCAGGAAATCTGACCAGACCAACACATACACCATAGAATGGGCAAATTTCACAACTGTATTACAGCATAGAGGATATGGCTGGGGCTGTTCCACTTGTTTACTTGACAGCTCGTGATTTTCCCCCATTCCTTCTAATGAACAGCAAAATCAGAGGATGGTGGGTATAGAAAACCCAGACCTGCAACTGTTTTCCGGCCACATTGCATCCCAACTCAGACTGAGGTCCAAACTGACTTTCAGCTTTAGGGTGGACTGAATTGGACAATTTTGGATCATTTGTGAATCCCTAATTTGACAATAACTTCAAGCATGGATTGACTTGTGCCTCCAGGTTAACATGTCAGTACAGTACTGAGGGAACGCTGCACTGTCAAGGGTACCGTCTTTCAGGTAAGATGTTAAACAGGGTCCCCATCTACTCTCTCGGGTAGATCCCATGGCACTAGTAAAAGATGAGCATGGGAATTCTCCCAGTTTCCTGGCCAATATTTATCCCTCAACCAACATATTAAAATCAATTATCTGGTCACTTATCCCTTTGTTGTTAGTGGGACCTTGCTGTGTGCAAATTGACTGCTGCCTTTCCCACATTACAATGGTGACTACAATTCCAATGTACTTCATTGGCCGTGAAGAGCTTTGCAATGTCCCAAGGTGCTATATAAATGTAAGTTCTTTATTTAGAAAAAGTTAGCAAAAAATGTCCCACTGTTATGAATGCTGTTATTTTCCCCATCTTAGTATATGATTTTGTGCAGTCATGATGTGATCCAGGTTTTCATCAATGGTTTCTATTTTAATTTACATGCTTTAATGGAAGGGGGCACTCAATTCTTGAGGCCTAGTGTGTATCTATTTTCTGTGACAGTTAAGTGTGTGTATGTGAAGCAGAGGAAGAGGGTTGATTCCCGTTGGCTCATAGATGAGTGTGATGGAAGTTGTAGTGTATGTACCTTTAAGAGAGAACTACTTTTACAGCTCCTGTATACTGTAGTACCGGCAGTGACCACACCTGTATATAAGCCTTGAGCAGGCATCTGTACTGTTAGTTTTTAGACTACCCTCATCCAGTAAACACCTGTTGATTGTTGATCTGCAGTCTCCGTCTATTTATTGAAGAGCACCATACCTTAAGATTCACGGATTTAACAGTGGCGATGAGGTCGATTCGAATCTACCTGCAACTCTGCATTTCCTCCCAAGGATTCACTCCGGGAGGACAGTGGAAGAAAGTCGAGGCCAGAAGCACGGGCGTCGACCATGAGCAACCGCCCAGTCATCCGGCAGAGAGTGAACATCGCAGGGGAGGCTGTTGAGAGCTGGGTGTAGTGTCCGTGTATCAATAACACACGGACTGCAGGAGAATGGTAATAACAGGTGTTTACTGAACAGAGGGTATGCTGGAACTAACTGTACAAATTACTACACGGTGTTATATACAGGTGTGGTCACTACTGGTACTGCAGTATACAGGGGCTGTAAAAGATAGTTCCTCTCTTAAAGGTACATACATTACACTGAGCTTGGTTCTCCAGCCATGACGATCCAGCAACAGGCTGGCAACAGGTACAGCGCAGACCCTTCTCGGACAGCGGCGGCTGGAGCCGACCGATGGCACAGAAAAGGCAGAGCAGCATCGACGGGGTAAGAGAAAGGGTAAAGCGCAGAGTGCGCAGCCGGGGGTTGAAGACCGAGCGGCGTTGACGGAAAACAAAAAGAGAGAGAGGGTAAAGCACAGCCGGGGTTCAGGACCGAGCGGTGGCAACGAGAGAGGTGCACAGGAGAATGCACAGAGCGCAGCCAGGGCTCAAGGGCTGAGCAGCGTCCGCGGAGAAAGAAAGGAAGCGCGGGAGACGCCATTTGAGCCGCAGAGAAGAAGGGAGAGCGCGGGAGATGCCATTTTTGAAGCCGCAGCGGAGAAGAAGAAGGGCGCGGGAAGAAAGGAAAGCACGGGAGACGCCATTTTGAGCCAGCGGAGAAGAAGGGAGAGCGCGGGAGACGCCATTTTAGACAGTCTAACCACACCCAGGGATGCCGAAGAGTGGCAGTGTCACAGCGTTCGACAATGAAGTCGAAGATTGGGCGACATATGTGGAACGCATTGAGGTGTACTGCAAGGCAAATGAAGTGCCAGGTGCCAGGAAAGAACTGGTTTTGTTGAATTCCATGGGTGCAAAAACGTATGGCTTACTGTGAAACCTAATAACCCCAGAGAAGCCAGTGGATAAGGATTTCGAAAGCATAGTGGAAATCCTACAGGGCCACTTAAACCCCACACCGCTGCTGATAGCAGAAAGATTTAAGTTCCACAAAAGGAACCAGCATAAAGATGAAAGTAATGCTGAGTATTTAACGGAACTGCGCAAGCTATCGAAACACTGCCAGTTTGGAATGGGACTAGCAGATACGTTAAGGGACAACTTTGTGTGTGGGCTTCAAAGTGAAGGAACCCAGAAACGGCTTCTATCAGAAAAGGATCTTACGCTGGACAAGGCTTTCAGCATGGCAGTATCACACGAAGCAGCTGCACGGGGTGCTGCAGAGATACAACGGAGACCGCAAGAATATGGCACCAATGAAATGTCATATGGAGCAGGGAAGTGTTATCGCTGCGGCAGAACAACACACAACCAGAAGGATTGTAGGTTCAAGGACCAAGTGTGCAGACAGTGTGGAAAAGCAGGACACATAGCAAGAATCTGCAGGTCAGGGAAGAAAACCAGCAGCAAGAAATCTCCACAGGAGAAGTACAAAAAGGTACATAAGGTGATGGACAGTAGTTCAGACGAACAGAAAAGTGATACAGACTCCGGAAGCAAGGAGCTGGGTTGTCTGAAATGGAGGTTCACAAGACTATCTGGGTCACGCTCAAGATAGACGGAGTCCAAGTGAAAATGGAATTGGACACAGGATCAGCCCTAACAGTCATAAACTGAAGGGAATACAAGCGGCTATTCTCACATATACCCTTGAAAGCTACAGAGATTGTCTTGAAGACGTACATGGGGCAAAAAGTCTACCCCAAAGGAAAAATAAGGGTGAACGTGATATACAACGGCCAGGAAATACCAAAAATGGACCTATATGTATTGCCAGATGGAGGACCACCACTACTAGGATGTGAATGGATCCGTAAGATACAATTAGATTGGCATTCCATACAGGCACTGAAGGTTGAGGCCAAAAAGGATGATGACGTCACACCTGGACTGCTGTCAAAAATGCTAACTGACGCACAAGAAGTGTTCCAGGAGGGACTCGGAACACTAAAAGGCATAACAGCGATGATTAAAATAGAGGAAAATGCAAGCCTAAAGTTTTTTAAGGCCAGACCGGTGCCTTATGCGATCCGGCCAGCTGTCGAAGCAGAGCTGGAAGGTTTGGAATGTTCAGGAGTACTGTCCAAAGTGGACTGGAGCGAGTGGGCTACACCCATCGTTCCTGTAATGAAGAGGTCGTTGAGTAATACGCCTGGGGAACCAAAGAAGGTCCGCATCTGTGGGGATTTTAAGGTGACAGTGAACCCAGTCCTTCACACGGTACAATATCCGCTTCCACGGATTGAAGATATTTTCGCCTCGCTATCTGGAGGAAAATGCTTCACTAAGATTGATCTGGCCCAGGCGTACCTGCAAATGGAGGTAGGAGAAGCCTCGAAACAATACCTAACGATCAACACTCACAAAGGTCTCTACCAATACAACTGGCTGGTGTTCGGGGTAGCATCGGCTCCGGCTATTTGGCAAAGGGCAATGGATCAAGTCCTGCAAGGGATTCCACAGACCCAGTGATATTTGGACGACATCCTGGTCACGGGCGAAAATGACAGTGATCACCTCGCCAACCTGGAGAAGGCGCTCACTAGATTGAAGGAATATGGGCTACGAGCTAATCGCCACAAGTGCGAGTTTTCCAGAAGCAAATCTCGTATTGTGGCCACGTTATTGATGAAGAGGGGTTACATAAGTCCCCTGAAAAGATTGAGGCAGTAGTCAAGGCTCCAGCACCGGAAAATGTGTCACAACAGAGGTCGTTCCTCGGGTTGCTGAACTACTACCATAAGTTCTTACCAAATTTGTCTACAGTATTACACCCACTGAACACCCTACTGCAAACGGGGGTACCATGGAAGTGGAATGACGAATGTAAACGAGCTTTCCAGAAGTGCAAACAATTGATCACATCAAAAGAGGTGTTAGCCCATTTCAACCCAGCACTACCAATTCGGTTGGCGTGTGATGCAGCACCCCATGGTATTGGAGCGGTGCTGTCGCACAAATTCCCAGACGGGTTGGAGAGGCCAGTAGCCTTTGCTTCTCGGTCACTAACCTCAGCCGAGCGCAACTACGCCCAGATTGACAGGGAGGCCCTCAACCTAGTATGGGGAGTAAAAAAATTCAACCACTATCTGCATGGGCAGAAGTTCACCTTGCTGACTGACCACCAACCACTTGTCTCCATCTTTAATCCAAAGAAGGGTGTTCCGGTGATGACTGCACAACGGCTACAAAGATGGTCCCTTTTTCTAGGGGCGAACCAATATGAAATAGAGTATAAGGGCACGAAACAGCATGGAAACGCTGATTGGCTATCACGCCTGCCACTGCCTACTGTGGAGGAAGCACCAGCAGTGGACCCTGTCGAAAAATTTTATTCGTCGATAATTGAAAGCTTTCCAGTAGCTAACGTGGATATAGAGAAGGAGACCCGAAATGATCCGACACTGTCTCGGGTATATGATTTGACGGTGAAGGGATGGCCAACACATGGCAACTCACTGTTGCCAGCATTCTCATCCAGAAGAGAACAGCTGTCAGTATGCCAGGGGACCTTGATGTGTGGATCCCGAGTGGTAATTCCACCCAAGTTAAGGGAGCGAGTGCTCAATGAGCTTCACGAAGGCCATCTGGGAGGGGTGAAAATGAAAAGCCTTGCTAGGGCTTATGTGTGGTGGCCGGGGATCGATCAGCAAATCGAGGACCTAACAAAGAGCTGCTCAGGATGCCAGAATGTCCAAAATGCACCACCACATGCCCCTCTACACCCATGGGAGTGGCCCTCCTCTCCATGGCAACGGGTGCATATTGATTTTGCTGGTCCATTCATGGACTCAATGTTCTTAATAGCAGTGGATGCGCACTCGAAATGGCCTGAGGTGATCAAAATGTCCTCCACCACTACGGAGAAAACGATTGCAGTCCTACGGACCATATTTGCCAGGAACGGCTTGCCAGAGCAGATTTGCTCTGATAACGGACCACAGTTTGTGTCCGAAGAGTTTCGGAAATTTATGAGAAGGAATGGGGTAAGGCATTACACATCCGCCCCGTATCATCCAGCCACAAATGGATTGGCTGAGAGGTTCGTACAAACCTTTAAAAAGGCAGGAAGGGCCATGTGCAATGATGACATTCCACTACAGCATAAGGTGGACAATTTCCTGTTAGCCTACAGAAATGCGACACATGCAGTTACCAACCAGACCCCAGCCATGATGTTCTTTAACCGAAGGTTGAGATCTCGTCTGGATTTGCTCAGACCAAATGTGCGAAGAAATGTTGAGGATAAGCAATTCTAGCACATCAATGAGAAGCCGACAAGGAGCTTCAATGTAGGACAACCAGTCTTGGCCCGCGACTACCGAACAGAGAAATGGCAACCCGGAACGATATGCACACGGCAGGGGCCACTAATGTACACAGTGGATGTCGGGGAGAACATTGTGAGATGCCATGTCAACCAGATCCTAGCGTCACAGGAACGAGTCAACCCCATGTCTCGCGTACCTGGGGATGAACCCGACATACCGGTAGCATCTACCCCAGAAACAGTAGCAGCGGAAACTGATAAACTAACCGACGACAGGGGGCCAGAATCGCCTCCGCACCAAGAACAAGACACTCAGGAAAGGCGCTATCCAGAAAGGACCAGGAAGCCGCCCCAAAGACTGAATCTATAAATGGACTATTTCTGTTAAATGTGGATGTTAAAGTGTTAACTGTTATTTGAATGTTATGGTACTGTTAATCTAAATGGGGAGGAATTGTAGTGTATGTACCTTTAAGAGAGAACTACTTTTACAGCTCCTGTATACTGTAGTACCGGCAGTGACCACACCTGTATATAAGCCTTGAGCAGGCATCTGTACTGTTAGTTTTTAGACTACCCTCATCCAGTAAACACCTGTTGATTGTTGATCTGCAGTCTCCGTCTATTTATTGAAGAACACCATACCTTAAGATTCACGGATTTATCAGAAGTGTTGACACCCAAATCCCTAAGATGTAGAGGTTCGTGTTTCCCTGTGATATAGCTGGCTGGGGAAGAAATGAGGACTTTCCTTGTTTCCCCCTACTACAGAGAGACTCATACACCAGTGAACAGGAGCAGGGGTAGGATCTGATCTTGCACCATACTTTGGACTTCAAACACCAAGTTCAAAAGAGAATTAATCCCTCATCATTAGGCCCAGCCAAGTCCAGGTGGCAGGTTTTCCAAAACAACAGCCTTAAATAGCTTATATCTGATAATAAATAGGTAAAGTAACATTAAATTTCTTAAAAATAAGACAATAAATACAGTGCCCCGAAGGAGAGCTTAGCAGTGTGATAAATTGTGCAGTTTTTGATTGCAACTCACCCAGCAATTCACCATTGAATTATGTGTATTGGAAGAGATAAAAAAAACAGTGTATATCATCGGTGAATTCCCAGTGTTCTTACATTCATGAATAAACATCAGACATAACTCATACCTGTGACACTTATGATTTGTGGGAATTTGCACTCATAACAGATTAATAATAACTCATTTTCTCCACTGAGAACTTGTCTGTATCTTCTCTTCTCAATCTGGTTCCTTGGCCCTGGGGAACTCAGTACTGAAAAAGTTAACATTTCTATATATGGATTTTTTTTTTATTTAAATGGAAGAAAAGTTTACTTTTTGTGATCCATATCGGTCCATTATTTTTTTTAAAGAAATTCCAGCACAATATGTCTCACTGCTCATGAACACTGTCATTTGCCCCATCTTACAATAGACTTTCCTGCTGCCATGATGTGCTCCAGGTTCTCACCTATGTTTAGACATACAGCAATGGAAGTAAGTTACCGTTTCATTCTTTCCCCCACACATGAACGAGTGGAACATTCAATTACTGGGACCTAGTTTTAAATGGCACCTTCCATTGCAGCCATGCCTTATTTTAAAGAAGAAAGTAGCTA
The DNA here is from genome assembly GCF_052327205.1 of Somniosus microcephalus. Classification (NCBI taxonomy): domain Eukaryota; kingdom Metazoa; phylum Chordata; class Chondrichthyes; order Squaliformes; family Somniosidae; genus Somniosus; species Somniosus microcephalus. The sequence continues at coordinate 163,492,539 of NC_140997.1, read as the reverse complement.
GGATGGGAGGTCATCTGAAGTTCAGTATCAGACCTGATCAGGGTTCTTGATGCATTTCATAGAATCTTACAGCACAGAAGGAAGCCATTCGGCCCGCCATGCTTGTGCCAGCTCTTTGAAAGAGCTGTCCAATTTAGCCCCACATCCCAGCTTTTTCCCCATAACTGTGCAAGTTAGTCCTCTTCAAGTACATGTCCCATTGCCTTTTAAAAGTTCCTATGGAATCTGATTTCACCACCCTTTCAGATAGTGCATTCCAGATCTTAACAACCCTCTGTGTGAAGACATTTCTCCTCATTCCCCCTCTAGTTCTTTGGCCATTTATTTTAAATCTATGACCTCTGGTTACCCAACCCACTTGCCAGAGGAAATAGTTTCTCCCTACTTGCTCTATCAAAATCCCTTCATAATTTTCAATGCCCGTTAGGCGACCTTCTCTGCTCTAAGGAGAACAATCCCAGCTTCTCCAATCTCTCCACATAACTGAACTCCCTCGTCCCTGGTATCATCCTGGTAAATCTCTGCACCCTCTCCAGGACCTTGGCATCCTTCCTAAAGTGTGGTGCCCAGAATTGTACGCAATACTCCAGCTGAAGCCTAACCAGAGATTTGTGACGGTTGAACTTCAATCAGTGCGAAACCAGGTTCAGGCTGCTTGGGACTGGGGGTTCCTACTGATTACATTGTTGTGGAATAAACTCCTGCAGCTCCACAATGCTTGGTCTGGAAGATGAATAGCATTACTGCTACTCCTTGTGTTAATAAACATTATAGCATTTTCAAAAAGCACAATGATGAAGGGAATTAAACCCAGTGATGTGATATTTGTCCAGATTTCTTTTTCACTTCAGTTTTCACGACAACCTTGTTTCTTCCAAAATGATCGGTAAATAATGTCCCTGCAAGACACAGATGCTTAGGCTTTTTGACTGGAGGGGCATCCCCCAGCAGGACCTCCATCCCTAAAACTGGCCAACTTCCAGCTTTGGGGTCATTTGCATGCTGGAGGTGTGGAGTCATGCCAGACAGTGCGGGGTGGGAAGGGTGTTATGGCCGTGTATCTTAACGTTGTGTCCTTCAATAATCAGACAACAGACTGCAGGGAACGATTTAACAGGTGTTTACTGAATAAGGGTTACTCTACAACTAACTCTACAGATCACTACTCAGGGTTTATATACAGGTGTGGTCACTGCCGTTACTACAGTACACAGGAGCTGTAAAAAGTAGTTCTCTCCCTTAAGGTATACATTACATACATTACAATTCCTCCCCTTTTAGATTAACAGTACCATAATACTCATTTAACAATTAACATTTTTAATATACAATGTTATATGAAAATAGTCCATTCATATATTCAGTCTCTGGGGAGGCTTCCTGATTCTTTCTGGATAACGCCTTTCCCGACTGTCTCGCTCTTGGTGCGGAGGTGATTCTAGCACCCTGTCGTCAGTTGATTCATCAGCTTCCAATGCTATTGTTTCTGAGGTAGATGCGACCTGTACGTCGGGTTCCTCACCAGGTACGTATGGCCGAGACATGGGGTTGACTCGTTCCTGTGACTCTAGGATCTGGTCAGCATGGCGTCTCACAATGTTCTCCCCAACATCCACTGTGTGCATTAGTGGCCCCTGCCGTGTGCATGTCGTTCCTGGTTGCCATTTCTCTGTTCGGTAGTCACGGGCCAAGACTGGTTGTCCTACATTGAAGCTCCTTGTCGGCTTCTCATTGATGTGTTGGAATTGCTTACTCTCAACATCTCTTCGTACATTTGTTCTGAGCAAATCCAAACGAGATCTCAACCTTCGGTTAAAGAATATCATGGCCGGGGCCTGGTTGGTGACTGCATGTGTCGCAATTCTGTAGGCTAACAGGAAATTGTCCACCTTATGCTGCAGTGGAATGTCGTCATCGCACATGGCCTTTACTGCTTTTTTAAAGGTTTGTACGAAACTCTCAGCCAATCCATTTGTGGCTGGATGATACGGGGCGGATGTGTAATGCCTTACCCCATTCCTTTTCATAAATCTTCGAAACTCTTCGGACACAAACTGTGGTCCGTTATCAGAGCAAATCTGCTCTGGCAAGCCGTTCCTGGCAAAAGTGGTCCGTAGGACTGCAATAGTTTTCTCCGTGGTGGTGGAGGACATTTTGATCACCTCAGGCCATTTCAAGTGCGCATCCACGGCTATTAAAAACATTGAGTCCATGAATGGACCAGCAAAATCAATATGCACCCGTTGCCATGGAGATGAGGGCCACTCCCATGGGTGTAGAGGGGCATGTGGTGGTGCATTTTGGACCTTCTGGCATCCTGAGCAGCTTTTTGTCAGGTCCTCGATTTGCTGATCGATCCCCGGCCACCACACATAAGCCCTAGCAAGGCTTTTCATTTTCACCCCTCCCAGATGGCCTTCGTGAAGCTCATTGAGCACTCGCTCCCTTAACTTGGGTGGAATTACCACTCGGGATCCACACATCAAGGTGCCCTGGCATACTGACAGCTGTTCTCTTCTGGATGAGAATGCTGGCAACAGTGAGTCGCCATGTGCTGGCCATCCCTTCACCGTCAAATCATATACCCGAGACAGTGTCGGGTCATTTCGGGTCTCCTTCTCTATACCAGCATTAGTTACTGGCAAGCATTCAATTATAGTCAAATGAAATATTTCGACAGGATCCACTGCTGGTGCTTCCTCCGCAGTAGGCAGTGGCAGGTGTGATAGCCCATCAGCGTTTCCATGCTGTTTCGTGCCCTTATACTCGATTTCATATTGGTACGCCCCTAGAAAAAGGGACCATCTTTGTAGCCGTTCCGCAGTCATCACCGGAACGCCCTTCTTTGGATTAAAGATGGAGACAAGTGGTTGGTGGTCAGTCAGCAAGGTGAACTTCTGCCCGTGCAGATAGTGATTGAACTTTTTCACTCCCCACACTAGGCTGAGGGCCTCCCTGTCAATCTGGGCTTGTTACGCTCGGCTGAGGTTAGTGACCGAGACGCAAAGGCTACTGGCCTCTCCGAGTCGTCTGGGAATTTGTGCGACAGCACCGCTCCAATGCCATAGGGTGATGCATCACACGCCAACCGAATTGGTAGTGCTGGGTTGAAATGAGCCAACACCTCTTTTGATGTGATCAATGCTTTGCTCTTCTGGAAAGCTCGTTTACATTCGTCACTCCACTTCCATGGTACCCCCGTTTGCAGTAGGGTGTTCAGTGGGTGTGGTACGGTAGTCAAATTCGGCAAGAACTTATGGTAGTAGTTCACCAGCCCGAGGAACGACCTCAGTTGTGACACATTTTCCAGTGCTGGAGCCTTGACTACTGCCTCAATCTTTTCAGGGGACTTATGTAACCCCTCATTATCAATAACGTGGCCACAATACGAGATCTGCTTCTGGAAAAACTCACATTTGTGGCGATTAGCTCGAAGCCCATATTCCTTCAATCTAGTGAGCACCTGCTCCAGGTTGGGGAGGTGATCACTGTCATTTTCGCCCGTGACCAGGATGTCGTCCAAATAACACTGGGTCCCTGGAATCCCTTGCAGGACTTGTTCCATTGCCCTTTGCCAAATAGCCGGAGCTGATGCTACCCCAAACACCAGCCGGTTGTATTGGTAGTGACCTTTATGAGTGTTGATCGTGAGGTACTGTTTCGAGGCTTCTTCTACCTCCATTTGCAGGTACGCCTGGGCCAGATCAATCTTAGTGAAGCGTTTCCCTCCAGATAGCAAGGCAAAAATATCATCAATCCGCGGAAGCGGATATTGTACAGTGTGAAGGACTGGTTTCAGTGTCACCTTAAAGTCCCCACAGATGCGAACCTTCTTTGGTTCCCCAGGCGTATTACTCAACGACCTCTTCATTACAGGAACGATGGGTGTAGCCCACTCGCTCCAGTCCACTTTGGACAGTACTCTTGAATGTTCCAAACCTTCCAGCTCTGCTGCGACAGCTGGGCGAATCGCATAAGGTACCGGTCTGGCCTTAAAAAACTTTGGGCTTGCATTTTCCTCTATTTTGATCGTCGTTATTATGCCTTTTATTGTTCCGAGTCCCTGCTGGAACACTTCTTGTGCGTCAGTTAGCATTTGTGACAGTCGTCCAGGTGTGACGTCGTCATCCTTTTTGGCATCTACAGTCAGTGCTTGTATGGAATGCCAATCTAGCTGTATCTTCCGGATCCATTCACGTCCTAGTAGTGGTGGTCCTCCATCTGACAATACATATCGGTCCATTTTTGGTGTTTATATATAACGATCACCCTTATTTTTCCTTTGGGGTAGACTTTTTGCCCCGTGTACATCTTCAAGACAATCCTTGTATCTCTCAAGGGTATATGTGAGAATAGCCGCTTGAAGTCCCTTCGGTTTATGACTGTTAGGGCTGATCCTGTGTCCAATTCCATTTTCACTTGGACTGCTGCAATCTTGAGCGTGACCCAGATAGTTTGGTGATCCTCCATTTTGATCACATTATGTAGTTTCAGACAACCCAGCTCCTTGCTTCCGGAGTCTGTACCACTCTTCTGTTCGTCTGAACTGCTCTCCGTCACCTTATGTACCTTCTTGTACTTCTCCTGTGGAGATTTCTTGCTGTTGGTTTTCGTTCCCGACCTGCAGACTCTTGCTATGTGTCCTACATTTCCACACTGTCTGCACACTTTGTCCTTGAACCAGCAATCATTATGGTCATGTGTTGTTCTGCCGCAGTGATAGCACTTCTCTGTTCCGTATGACATTTCATTTGTGCCATATTCTTGCGGTCTCCGTTGTATCTCTGCAGCGCCCCGTGCTGCTGCTTCGTGTGATACTGCAATGCTGAAAGCCTTGTCCAGCGTAAGATCCTTTTCTGATAGAAGCCATTTCTGGGTTCCTTCACTTTGAAGCCCACACACAAACTTGTCCCTTAAAGTATCTGCTAGTCCTGTTCCAAACTGGCAGTGTTTCAATAGCTTGCGCAGTTGCGTTAAATAGTCAGCATTACTTTCATCTTTATACTGGTTTCTTTTGTGAAACTTAAATCTTTCTGCTATCAGCAGCGGTGTGGGGTTTAAGTGGTCCTGTAGGATTGACACTATGTTTTCAAAATCCTTTTCTACTGGCTTCTCTGGGGTTACTAGGTTTCGTAGTAAGCCATACCTTTTTGCACCCATTGAATTCAACAATACCAGCGCTTTCTTGTCATCTGGCACTTCATTCGCCTTGCAGTATACTTCTATGCGTTCGACAAATGTCGTCCAATCTTCGACTTCATTGTCGAACGCTGTGATACTGCCACTCTTCGGCATTTTTGGGTGTGGTTAGACTGGCTTAAAATGGCGTCTCCCGCGCTTTCCTTTCTTCCCCGCTGCGGCTTAAAATGGCGTCACCCGCGCTTTCCTTTCTTCCCCGCTGCGGCTTAAAATGGCGTCTCCTGCGCTGCTGCCAACGCCGCTCTCGGCGGTCCTCGTGGGAAATGGCGATGCCCTGTGGGTTTTGTGCGCTGCTCCTGCGCTGCTGCCAATGCTGCTCTCTGCGGTCCTCGTGGCAATGGCAGCTTCTCGCGTTTTCCTGTGTGCCTCTCTCCCCCATTGACGCTGCTCGGCCCTTGACCACCGGCTGCGCTCTGCTCTCTCTCGTCTCTCTCCCCCTTTGACGCCGCTTGGTCCTGAACACCGGCTGCACCCTGTGCGCTTTGCCCTCTCTCTCTCCCCCGTCGACGCTGCTCGGCCTTTTTCTGTGCCGCTCGGTCGGGCTCTAGCCCATCGCTGTCCGGGAAGGGTCTGCACAGTACTTGTTGCCAGCCCATTTCGCTGGCCCACCTTGACTGGAAAGCCAAGCCTGGCTCTCAACAGCCTCCCCTGCGATGCTCAAATCTCCACTGGATGGCTGGGCGGTTGCCCGTGGTCGACGCCCGTGCTTCTGGACTCGACCTCCTTCCACTGTTCTCCAGGAGCGAATCCCTGGGAGGTGATGCAGAGTTGCAGGTAGGTTCGAATCTGCGTCGTCGCCAATGTTAGATCCGTGTATCTTAATGTTGTGTCCATCAATAATCAGACAACAGACTGCAGGGAACGATTTAACAGGTGTTTACTGAATGAGGGTTACTCTCGAACTAACTCTACAGATCACTACTCAGGGTTTATATACAGGTGTGGTCACTGCCGGTACTACAGTATACAGGAGCTTTAAAAAGTAGTTCTCTCCCTTAAGGTATATATACATTACATACATTACAAAGGGCAGGTAACTTTCTGTGACGGGCATCAGGGAAAGCAGCTGCTGAGTGGATTGAAGAAAATGGCAATTCCCCTGCTGCTGAGGTCTGTGCACGATCACAGTCTGAGGGCACTTGCACTGGCGCCTTTCACAACTATCTCACCAAGGCCCCCTCTGCCAAATACTGAATGCTGGACCCCAACAGGTGGCTTGTGGGTCTACTGTGCAAGTTGGACAAGTGGCAGGAAACACAGGTATTTCATGTATGGGCAGGTGCATCTCTGTTGCTGAGCCCACCCTCTGGAAAAGGGAGGGAGATGAGCATACAGCTGTTTCATCAATGACCTTCCCTCCATCATAAAATCAGAAGTGGGGATGTTCGCTGATGATTGCACACTGTTCAGCACCATTCGAGACTCGTCAGATACTGATGCAGTCTGTGTCCATATGCAGCAAGACCTGGACAACATTCAGACTTGGGCTGACAAGTGGCAAGTAACATTCGCACCACACAAGTGCCAGGCAATGACCATCTCCAACAAGCGAGACTCTAACCATCTCCCCTTGACATTCAATGGCATTACCATCGCTGAATTCCCCAGTATCAACATCCTGGGGGTCACCATTGATCAGAAACTGAACTGGACCAGCCATATAAATACTGTGTCTACAAGAGCAGGCCAGAGGCTGGGAATTCTGCGGCGAGTGTCTCACCTCCTGACTCCCCAAAGCCTTTCCACCATCTACAAGGCACAAGTCAGGAGTGTGATGGAATACTCTCCAATTGCCTGGATGACTGCAGCTCCAACAACACTCAAGAAGCTCAACACCATTCAGGATAAAGCAGCCCGCTTGATTGGCACTCCATCCACCACCTTCAACATTCACTCCCTCCACCATCGGTGCACTGTGGCTGCAGTGTGTACCATCTACAAGATGCACTGCAGCAACTCGCCAAAGCTCCTTCAACAGCACCTTCCAAACCCGTGACCTCTACCACTTAGAAGGACAAGGGCAGCAGACGCATAGGAACATCACCACCTACAAGTTCCCCTCCAAGCCACACACCATCCTGACTTGGACCTGTATCGCCGTTCCTTCACTGTCGCTGGGCCAAAATCCTGGAACTCCCTTCCTAACAGCATTGTGGGTGTACCTACACCATATGGACTGCAGCGGTTCAAGAAGGCGGCTCACCGCCATCTTCTCAAGGGCAATTAGGGATGGGCACTAAATGCAGGCCTAGCCAGCGATGCCCACACCCCATCAATGAATAAAAAAAATTTTTAAAAGATAATCTCTGGCTCTGTCCACCTCAGGTGTACTGGAAAACTAGAGGGATGGAACGAGGAAGCCTAGGCCCAAGATATAATTCTCATTCATGTAACAAAACCAATCTCATGGGGAACTGCGTTTTAAGAGAGTTCCTTAAAAGGTCCCATGACTAAGACTGGAATGTTAATTGTTTCTTCAAACAATTGCTGGATACAACAACAACAACAACAACTTGTAATTATATAGCGCCTTTAACGTAGTAAAACATCCCAAGGTGCGTCACAGGAGTGTTAAAAGACAAAAAAAAATTAATCATTCTATGATACTCTTGCAGAAGTAAAATTAAATTTCGTTTAGTTTCTTCTTGTCAATAAATCAGTTTAAAAACCAAGACAAACCCCAATTTAGTCATATGAACACTTTAGTACCTCATCCACCCATAACACAGCATCGCTCACTGAATTCTGGTAGCGGACAATAATTCCAAACAGTGACTTGCTGAAGACCCATCATTTACCAGCAGGATTTGATGAAATGTAATGGTGAGTATCGATCAAAGTTGCACATCACAACCCGAGATTACACACAAGTCCTTTTCTAAACTTAACTCTAATACAGAAAGAGGCCTTTCAGCTCTTTGCCAGAGCAATACAGAATGAATCACAATGTCCAGGTCTCTCCTTATAACTCTGTATCTTCCTCTGCTTCAAATGTTTACATGCTCATCCCTTAAAAGAGGCAATAAAAGAGGCCTCAACTATTCTCTGTGGCAAAGAATTCCACATTCTAAAAGAAATTTCTCCTAACCTCTCCCCTCACTCTTAGTGACAAAGTAAAATTGATGACCACTCATCACCAACTCCCCAATCAGTGGATATCCTATACACACTATCAAAACCCTTCGTAAAATGTCATCTCTGCTCCAGTGGAAATAGTCCCAATATCTCAAGTCTCTCCTCATAACTATAGATTCTCATCCTGGTATCATCCCGATTGTGGTATCTTGAGGTGGCCATAGATGGAGATGGACACAGGTTAACTCCATAACATGGTTTAATCAACACTTGCACATAAAAGCTTCTGCCATGAGGCAGCAAAAACAAAAGAGTACAACAAGTACAGACCAGACTTAACACAGGAGACGCATTTGCCACAGCACCACCTGGTGGATCAGGTTACTCATAACCTCCCAGGTTACTACACTCCTCCCCCCTTAAGATTGCCGTATGCAATTCTTAAACAATAACCCTTACTAGGTACTACATTTTAATTAACCAGTATGCTCTAACCATGGTTAACCCCTGACTAATTTAACAGGTTTGTATAAGTCTTTCTGGTTGCTTGTGAATCCTTTGTGAACGTCTTAATTCCACTTGTGGTGGATTCTCAGATTCACTCGCACTTGAGATTGGAGTAGTCTCTGATGTTGGTTTTACTCTGTCCCGCTGTGGCCTGGCAGTACCAGTGTCCACTGGCACCTTATAAGCTGTGCTGGGTCTTGGAACAGCCTCCTCTACTGCCCTTTGTTCCCTCTGAGGCAGTTCCCCCTGCTGCCGACTGAAAAGCTGATCCACATGCCGACAAACCCCTCGACCATCCCCTAGTAACACGGAATATGACACAGGTCCTGTAATGTCCTGGATTAGTCTTGGTATCCATTTAGGTCCATAGCCGAAGTTCCGGGTGTACACAGAGTCCCCTATGGTGAAATGGCGAGCTTTAGTATGTTTGTCATGGTACGCTTTTTGGTTTGTTTGTTTTGTCTCAACCTTGCTTTTGAGATCTGGGTGTATCAGGTCTAACGTGCACCGCAACTTTCTCCCCATCATCAACTCAGCTGGAGAAAGCCCCGTGGTAGCTTGGGGTGTTATATGATAACTAAACAAGGCTCTATTGAGCTTGGTCTCCAGGGTGTCACCTGAGCTCTTCCTCATGAGCTCCTTAAAAGTCTGCACGGCTCGCTCGGCTAACCCATTTGAGGCTGGGTGATATGGAGCCGAGGTGACATGTGTGATTCCATTCCTTACCATGAATTCTTTGCTCCCTTCACTAACAAAACACTGTGCATTGTCGGATACAATCATTTCTGGAATACCATGCGTGCAGAAGCTCTTCCTGAGACAATCCAGTGTGGCATCTGTCGTTGCAGAGCTCACTGGATAAACGTCGATCCACTTTGAGTGAGCATCTACCAGCACCAAAAACATTTTGCCCATAAAAGGTCCTGCATAGTCTATGTGAATTCTCCTCCAGGGTTTGCTGGGCCACTCCCAGGGATGGAGTGGTGCCCCGGCTGGTGCTTTCCTCTGTTCCTGACATATAGTGCATGAATTTACCTTTGACTCAATTTCAGCATCCAAGGTAGGCCACCACAGGTAGCTCCTAGCCAGTCCTTTCATTCTAGTCATTCCTGGGTGCGATTGATGCAACTGTTCCATCAAAGTAGAGCGTCCCCGCTCTGGGACTATGATGCGTGCCCCCCATAGCACACATCCATCTTGGACACTGAGCTCATGCTGTCTCTGTCTGTACGGCGCGAACTCCGGTCCCTCACGGTGATCTGGCCAGCCTTTCAACACATACTCATGGACCCTTGACAGAACGGGGCCCTTGGCTGTCCAGCCCTGGATTTGCGCTGAAGTCATCAGGGGACTGATCTCCTGATCCAGCATCAGGACGTGTTCCTCAGGGGAAGTACTGCGAGGAGATTTTGAGAGGGGCAGGCGGCTGAGAGCATCAGGGTTCCCGTTTTCCTTGCCGGCTCTGTACGTGATCACATATTCATAGGCTCTTAGTATTACTGCCCATCTCATTATTCTCTGTGATGCCATTTGAGGCACCGCTTTCATCTCATTCAGTAAGCTAATAAGAGGCTTGTGGTCCATACTGATTACAAACTTCCTCCCATATATGTACTTATGGAATTTCTTTACTCCAAATATAATGGCTAACCCCTCTTTATCAAGCTGTGAATAGTTCTTTTCCGCAGCTGTGAGCGTGCGTGAAACAAACCCGATGGGCCTTTCCGCTCCATCTGGCATGCGGTGGGCGAACACTGCCTCCACTCCATAGGGTGATGCGTCGCAGGACATTATCAGCTCCTTCTTCTCGTCATAATGCACTAACACCCTGCTGGACTGAAGTAGCTCCTTTGACTGCTGAAATGCTTTCGCTTGCTCTGGCCCCCAACGCCATGGCTCCTCCTTTCTCAGCAGTTTGTGCAGGGGTGCCAGCAGCATCGATAAGTTTGGAAGAAACCGGTTATAATAATTCAGGAGCCCTAGATAGGCTTTCAGTTCAGTCACTGAGGTGGGTGCAGGTGCATCCTGCACTGCCCGCACTTTCCCTGGTAATGGATGGAGGCCTGTGGCATCCACCCGATGTCCCAGGAATGTAACTTCCTTCTCCATGAAACTATACTTACTCCATTTCAGGCGTAGCCCCGCCTCGTCCAGCCGCTGTAGCACTTTGTCCAGTGTTTTTACGTGATCCTGATCGTCACTTCCTGTTAGCAAAATATCATCTAAGTACACGGCCACCTTTGGAATGCCCTGCAGAATGCCCTCCATAGTCCGTTGGAATATTGCTGGGCTAGAACTGACACCAAATGGTAACCTGGCATACGTGAACAGCCCCTTGTGCGTGTTCACCGTGACAAACTTTTTTGATTCTTCATCTAGCAATATCTGCTGATACGCATGACTCATGTCCAGTTTGCTGAATCTTTCTCCCCCAGCGAGCGATGTTAACATGTCCTCCATTCTCGGAATGGGGTACTGTTCCAGTGATGATACTCTGTTCACTGTTAACTTATAGTCACCACACACCCTTACGTTACCGTCGGGCTTCAATACCAGGACTATTGGTGTCGCCCAGTCTGAAAATTTCACTGGTTCTATTGCTTTGTCCTTTAGCAGGTGATCTAGTTCCGCCTCAACCTTGGTTTTCATTGCAAAAGGTACCGACCTTGGTTTAAAGAAACGAGGTGTGGCATCACTGGCTACATGTATCTTGGCTGTGGCTCCCCTTAAGGTGCCCAGTTCGTCCTTGAACACTAACTCATGCTTCATCAGCACTTCTTGCAGTGCCTCTGTACTGTCCTCCATTGTATTCATTGCCTGCCAGTCCACACTCAACTCACTGATCCACCCTCGCCCTAACAGGTTTGGCCCTGACCCTGCTACCACTACCACCGTAAGCTCTTTGGTGACTCCTTTGTGTTCCACTTGTACTTCGGCCGCCCCCAAAATGTCCACCTTCTGTCCTGTGTAGGTTTTGAGACTAATGGGGCATGTACCTAGCTCTGGTACTTTTGCTTCCCCCTATAGCTTGGCGCACTCAGTCTGCGATATTATGGTTACACTACATCCGGTGTCAATCTCAAACTTTACTTGACCTCCGTTCACCATCAAATACTGAGTGAGAGGGGGTATGTTGGGCCTTGAAGTGTCTATACTGTATATAGTGAAAACCTCCTCACTAGACTCACTAGACTCTTCCTCCTCTTGTATGTAATTTGCCCGCTTTGTGTACTTCTCCTTCCCCCCTTTAGCATGCTTTGCCCCTTTAGCACTGCTTCTCTCACTCACTGCCCTTTTACAGACTTTCTTTAAGTGCCCTATTTTTCCACATTTGTGGCACTTTGCCTTTGCAAACCTGCAGTCCTTTGCATAATGGCTCGTCCCGCCACATCGGTAGCAATCCCCAACCCCGACTGGTGGACTTTTCATGCCAGCTTCCATCTTGAAAACAGCTCCTCCCACTGGTTTACTCCATTTCTCCTTGCTCATACTGTTTAAGTCCTTAATGTCCTTGTTAGCCGTCTCCATGGCTTGTGCTTTTTTAAGTGCCGTCTCAAATGTTAATCCTTCTTCTGACAGCAACCTTTGCTGTATACTGTCGTCGTTAGCTCCGCATACTAGTCTGTCCCTTAACATGACTGTGAGCGTATTTCCAAAATTACAGTCCTGTGCTAGCTTCCGAAGCTCCTCCACATACTCAGTAACGCTTTCTTCCGGCCTCCTAACCCTCGAATTGAATTTCCATCTCTGTACTATTTCACTAGGTTTCGGATTGAAATGATTCTTTAGTAGACTCACCAACTCATCAAAAGATTTTTCTCCTGGCCGCTCCGGGCTCAGCAGATTCCTCATCCGTGTATAGGTTTGCACTCCCACACAACTCAGTAAAATGGCCCTTTTCTTTTCAGCACTGTCCACCTCGTTTGCCATAAAGAAATGGCTCAGTATTTCACAATACTCCTCCCAAGACTGCGACTTGCTGTCAAAAGGTGCCACGGAGCCTACCGTTCCTGCCATCCTTGGAGTCCGTTCACTTCAGCCAAAAAATCAAACTCCGTTTCGACTCCCGTGGCCTAGCCTCGTGCTTTTCCGACTAGTTTGCTAACCCACCCGAGCACCTCTTCCGAATACTCCATCACTATGACTGATCCATCAAAACTTTTCCATCCTTTATTCTCGTCGCCATATGTGGTATCTTGAGGTGGCCATAGATGGAGACGGACACAGGTTAACTCCGTAACATGGTTTAATCAACACTTGCACATAAAAGCTTCTGCCATGAGGCAGCAAAAACAAAAGAGTACAACAAGTACAGACCAGACTTAACTCAGGAGACCCATTTGTCACAGCACCACCTGGTGGATCAGGTTACTCATAACCTCCCAGGTTACTGCACCGATGAGGACATGTTAAGTTCTTTCATAGCTTCATAGAATGATACAGCACAGAAGGAGGCCATTCGACCCATCTTGCCTGTACCAACTCTCTAAAAGAGCTATCAATTAGTCCCACTCCCCCCTCTTTCCCCATAGCCCTGCAGATTTTCCTTTTTAAGTATAAATCCAATTCCCTTTTGAAGTTACTATTGAATCTGCTTCCACCGCCTTTTCAGGGAGTGCATTCCAGATCATAACACGCTGAGTAAAAAAAAAAATCCTCATCACCCCCCTGTTTTTTTTGCTGATTATCTTAAATCTGTGTCCTCTAGTTATTGACTCTCCTGCCAGTGGAAACAGTTTCTCCCTATCTACCCTATCAAAACCACTCATCATTTTGAACACCTCTATTAAATCTCCCCTTAACTGATGGAAAACAAAGTGCTCTCCAGTTACTTGCTAGCAGAGAAGTGCGAGTGGGCTATGAGAGGGATGATGGTGGGAGGGGACATGGAAGTGGGGGCTCCTCTCCAAGCGTTCACACTTCTACCCCCTTGCCAACCCCTCGGTCAGAGCCCCAGATGCCACCCCGTGTGCACAGTCACAGGAAGAGCAGACTTTGGTGGGGCCCTCACAGGCTCCAAAACCCAGAGGACGACCACCAAAAGCATCTAAGCAGGTGCAGCAGGTAAGTGAGGAGGCTGCCTCTACCTCAGCTGAAGCCACAGGGGTAGCACCATGTAGAAGCACTCGGAAAAGCACTTGCGTGTTTTCTTAAATATTATTGTGAAGTTTATGTTCAATTAATTTCTTGTATTATATCATTTATTTTGGAAACTTTGTGGTCCTTGCCAAATGAGTGTGCATAATTGGAAGTGGCAGAGTGAACAGTCAGGGCTAATTTAAGCTCCAGCAATGGTGGTGACAGTGAAAAGAATGGACTGGTCATTGTAGGGATGTTTTATGGTGTTGCTGTGGGGTGATACCAACCTGCCTACATATGTGCCAGCCACATGGCTGCGCTACATAAAGTTAGCTAAATCTGGCCATGATGAGGCCACCCCTAGCCTCACGGGCAGCAATGTGGTCGTGTACTGGTGGCATTTTGACCGCCAGGTCCTCCAGGTCTTCCTATCCTCATCTTCAACCTTATGATGCTCCTCCTCCTCCTCGTCATCCTCCTCTGAAGAGGCTGTGTGCTCTGCGCCTTGTTCCTCATGCAGCGCTAATCCTCGCTGTTGCACTATGTTGTGCAGGGTGCAGCAGACCACGACGATTCTGGAGACCCTGGCTGGTGCATACTGAAGGGCTCCTCCAGATCTGTCCGGCATGATGATGATCTTCATGCATGATGATCTTCCTATGGTTAAGATGAGCTGCACATTGAGGGAGTGGAAGCCGTTGCAGTTGACAAAGACTCCTGGGTGATGATGGGGTGCCCTGATGGCCACATGTGTGCAGTCGATGACGCCCTGCACCTGTGGAAGCCAGCCAGAGCCGCACTGACTTCATCAGTGGCAAAGTTGATATAATTGGCGGACTTGTCAAAGAGGGCATCGGAGGCGTGTGTGATGCATTTGTGGGCAGCCGACTGCGAGATGCTGCAAATGTCTGCTGCAGATGCTTGGAAGGAGCCTGAGGCAAAGAAGTTGAGTGCAAGGGTGAATTTGACAGCTACTGGTAATGGGTGTCCCCCCATTCCTCTGGGCTGCAGGTCTTGCTCCAGTAATCTGCAAATGTCTACAATGACCTCCTGAGCCTGAGCCTCCTTTGGCACAGCTGCTCAGTCATGTTGTGGAAGCTCATCCTCTGCCTGTACACCATGTATTGGGGGTATCGCCTCCGGTGTGCTCCAGCCCTGTGCTGATGCCCTCTGTCCTGCGCAGCATCAGGTGGTCGAGGAGAAGATTGGTGCTCTTGTTGTTGGTGTTGCCTGGTTCTGCTGCTGTTGTGGCTCATCATGGTCAGATTCTGAGGACCAAGTTGAGAGAGTATAAACTGTACCCATTCTGATGTAATAGATGGCAGGTGAAGTTGAGATGACAGAAGGAGAGAGAGGTTGTTCCAATGAGGTGACACTGGATACAGAGTTTGCTCCAAACACTTGTAAATTGCATAAAGCTCAATCTGACTTCCAAATGCAGTAAGCAACAGCTTCTGAGCTTGGAAAGTGAACAGCTGTGAGATGGGAGCTTTTATACATCATTTGCAGCTGTCAAGTAATCAGATGATTCCATGCTGATTCAACTCCCGAACTGTTGACCTGACGTGATCCCCGAGCAGCGTGAACTCCGTGGGCGACCTGCTGAAAAGTTAAGGTGAGCTCAAAATACTTTTTAATGAGCTCTTAACAAGGTCATCATGACCTAAATTGTCTCCCCCGCTGGTCAGTCCTGAGAGACCCGAAATCTGGGAAAGTAGTGTGGCGGTGGGATGACAGTGGGTTCCCGACCCACCGTCAGTGAAAAAAAAAATTTCACACCCGATCCGCCACCAAATGCACCCGCTGAGCCTCCCCCCAAATTCCCCCCTAAGTCACCACCTTCCAGGTAAGTAATTCACTTTGTTGATGCTAGATTAGATGGGCTTATCTATTTAAATAAGTAGTTAGACATTCAAATAACAACAAGGAAGTCAGGAGAAAAATCTGTAAGTAAAACGAGAAGAGTGCAATAACATTCAGAAATGCAAGAACAAGGCAATGAAGATAATAAAACAAAAAGGAAATACAAAAAATCAAGGGACAAGGTAAAACTTTTAATGAAAATACAAAAAAATATTAAACTTTAAAAAGAAAGGCTTCCTGAAGTGCAAAACAACTTCCATTTATGTGGAGCTTTTAAGAGAAAAAATTGTCCCAAGGTGCAAGGAAAAAATGGATGCTGAGCCACTGATGAAGCGATTGAGGAAGGTGATCAAAACTTTGATCAAAGAAGCAAGCTTTAAGAAGGGTCTTATAGCAGGAGACGGAAGTGGAGAAGTAAAGGGGTTTAGGAAGATAATTTCAGAGTATGGTGGCAGACAGCTGAAGGCATAGCTGCAAATGGTGTTCGAAGGGAAGGAGGATGCACGAGGTGAGGTCAGAGGAATCGTCGCTCTGAGAGGGGGCTGTATTGCTAAAGGAGATTACAGAAATAGGGAGACGGTGAGGCCATGAAGGATTTAAACCCAAGGATGAGAATGTTAAATATGAGGTGTTATATAGAAACATAGAAGATAGGAGTAGGAGTAGGCCATTCAGCCTGTACTGGCCGTGCTAGACGTGCTCCTATCTAGTTATCCAGCAAGTTAAACACTCTATTCAAAATAATTCTTCTGAAGCCGTTTGCTGTTTGAAGCCTTTACTTGAACAAATTTGTGAAACTGTAAACAAAGACAAAGTATGTTTTGTACATAAACTGAGTACTATACATTCGATATTACATAAGATATAAACATATTTACAACAGTAGAATAGACTAATTGTATAACTAACTAACATTTGGACTAACTTCTATAACTATCAAATATTAACCTTTTATAAACATAGTATTATCAAAATATTACTCTGACAACGTTGCTATTATGCTAAGGAACAAAGATACTCACAGATATTGCACTTGGCATAACATATGAAATCAGATTACATTGGATTGTGAATGGAACCTCTCATGGCAGATTCTCCATTACTCAAGTCAGGCTCTTCCTAGCAAAACTGCTTCCTGGGGTCAACAGGAAGAAAGGTAGGAAGGTCAAATGACCTCTCACAGGAAGAAAGATCAGATGACCTTTCCAGCATACAAACTGTTAACACAATAACCACAACCAGAGGGTGCTATCTGCACACATAAATGTTCATTGGTCCAGAACACTCCCCGTCTGGGGTCGTTAACGACTCCACATAGTCCGAACTCTACTTGTCACTGGAGTCCTCTGGCGACAAAAGAAGAACCACCTCGGAGACGGTCCGTTTGTGTCGATGATAGGATGTAGCTTCCGTAGACTGCTGTGAGCTGGTAGGTTGCGTTCTGCTATGCACAGTTCCAACCTGGGTATGGTGAGGTCTGGCTGGGGTGCCAACTTGCCTCTATCAAAGACGAAGCCGATTTTGCTTTGTCCTTCTTGAGTGGTAACCTTCAGGTAAGCCACACTTGCAATGGCCTTAGCGGATGCGTCTGCAAAGACACAAAGCTCTTTGAATTGGGTATTTAAGGGAGAGAAAGACGAATAGCAGCGAGGTATTCGGATCTCCTGTAAGTCTTGGAGTGAGCCTCTCCATCTGTCCCACTCTGCTTCCATCTCTTCAGGGAGAGGTGAATCCCACTCTTCAGTGCGTGTGGAGAGTTCCCTGAGGAGCAGCCTGCCTTGTATGGTGACAGGGGCTAAGAAGCCGAGAGGGTCGTATAGGCTGTTGACTGTAGAGAGCACTCCTCTACGTGTGAAGGGTTTCTTGGCGTCTAGGACTTGGAACGTGAACGTGTCTGTTGCTATGTTCCATGACACCACTACGCTATGCTGTAGGGGGAGGTCATCAGTGAAGAGGTCTAGGTCCTTGACGTCCTTAGCACAATCTTCAGGGGGGGATGCCTCCATCATTGCTGGTCTGTTAGAGGCTATCTTATGCAGCCTGAGGTTGGATAGTGCAAGTAGTTCCTGGGCTCGTCCGAGGGTACTGATGGCCTCTGCTTCGGTCGGGAATGACTTCAGTGCGTCGTCGACATAGAACTCTCGTTCAATGAACCCTCTCACATCACTGCCAAAGTCATCTTCTTCTTCCTTGGCAGCCCTCCTTAGTCTGTATATGGCGACAGCAGGGGATGGGCTATTCCCAAAGACATGGACACGCATTCTGTAGTCCACAATGTCTCTATTATGGTCATTGTCCCGATACCACAGGAAGCGGAGGAAGTCTCTGTGGTCTTCTCTCACCACAAAGCAATGAAACATGTGCTGGATATCGGCAGTGATGGCGACGGGATCTTTCCTGAATCTCATGAGCACTCCCAAGAGGCTGTTGTTAAGATCGGGCCCTGTGAGGAGTACGTTATTGAGAGAGATGCCCTGATATGGTGCACTTGAGTCAAACACCATGCGGATCTGTCTACTGCATGGGGTAAGGTAGCTTGGACGACCATTCTCCAAGATGGAAGTCTTGAGTGTGCTCACCTGAGATGGCTTGTTCTCTAGTGTGCGACGTCCTACAGGGTACACATTAACGAGGCATATCTTGGAGCACGCTCTTGCGCTCACTCCTTCTCCACACACCTCGGTGCACCTGGATGTAATCTCCGTACCAGCAGCTCCCTCTCTCTCCCTGCCGTGCTCTGATGCGGGAGGAGGCGTCTCTGACTTCCAAGGAGCTGGGCCTGGGTGGAGTGCTGAAACGTGCCGATCACTTTCACATTCAGTGCATTTTGCATCCACCTTGCAGTTCTTGGCAAGATGGCTCGTGGACGAGCAGCACCTGAAACATATAGAGTTCTCTTTAAGATATTGTTTCCGATCTTCCACGGACATCTCCCTGAAGCCTCTGCACTTCTTTAAAGGATGGGGCTTGTTGTGGATAGGGCATTGTTTGCTCATATCCTCAGGTTTCTTCTGAATCTTTGTGTGCTCAGTTGAGGACACTTGCATTCTGTGGACAGATATTGGTGTCTTTCCATGTCTGTCGAACTTGTCTCTTCTGGCAAGTGCTGGGTGGGAGGAGAAGAAGTTAAAGCTGGGGTCGTTCCTGGCTTTGGCTTCTTTACGGATGAATTTAACGAACGCCGAGAATGGTGGGAACGCCACGTTGTGCTTTAGCTTGAACTTTGATCCAAATGTTATCCACTTCTCCTGCAGGTTAAATGGAAGCTTCTCAATGATGGGAGTTACCCCTCTGGCAGTGTCTAAGTGCGATAGACCGGGTAGGTAGCCGTCCTGCTTTGCAGCTTCGAGTTCCGACAGCAGATCTCCAAGGTCGCGGAGCTTCTGGGGTTCCTTACTCGTCAACCTCGGAAAGTTCTCCAACCTGTCAAAGGGAGCCCTTTCAATGGCTTCGGGCGAGCCGTAGCTTTCTTCCAGCCTCACCCAAGCCTTCTTCAACCCCTCTGGCAGCTGCCCCACATTGGCCGCTTTTATCCTGCAGGCCTGTCCGGCGGACTCTGGGCCGAGCCATTTGATAAGGAGGCCAAGCTCTTCTCCTGCCGACAGGTCTAAGCCCGATATGGCATCGTGGAAGCAGGACTTCCAAGCCCGATAATTCTCCGGCCTGTCATCAAACTTGATTAACCCCGAAGTCACCAGCTGGGTGCGTGCAAGGTATTTGGCGAGGTCGTAGGTGCTGGGACCTGTGCCAGGGTTGCTTTGGCTGGGGGCTCTGTTGGGGGTCTCAAGGGACCGAGAGGGGATTTGCCTCCGACTTTCTCTATTCGGCATCCTATTCCTTTGCACCGTGTCTTCCGTTCTGCTGGCGGAGGCTCTGCAGCTTGAGGCTTGCCGTCTGCTTTGACCTTGGTTGGCAACTTGTGGAATTTTATACGAAGTGCTTGCGTCTGTAGAGATGTGCGGGCCTCCATCCCTTTCTCCTGTAAACTGTATGTTGGCATGGTCGCTCACGTAATCTATGGTGCGCTGTCGTGTACTCTGCCACGGAACGGGAATTAAAGGTTTGTAAGCTGTCTCGGGATCAGCTCCCTCCAAAATTGCCTCGAATACTTGTGTCTCGGCTAATGCAGCATCTATCTCTTTTTGTTGCTGCAGAGCGTCTAATGTGGCTTGGAGACGGACCTGTTCAGCCTGGCGTTCCACTTGGTGATGGGCCTGTTCCGCTTGGAATTCAGCTTGGAGCCGGGCCTGTTCTGCTTGGAGCCAGGCCTGTTCTGCTTGGGGTTCAGCTTGGAGACGGGCCTGTCTTACTTTTATTTCTATTTCATTGTCCGTATGCGCAGCTCTGGCTTGAGCTGCTACTAGCTTAGCCCGTGCTTTGGCGATGGCTATGCTTACTCTAGAACCACCCGATGACCGTTAACCAACTTGCGATCTGTAGTAACCGGAGCTTATAGACCGATTGTCACGTTCTACTGTTTCGTCTGCCTATTTAAGATCTTCTATTTGCTGCAAAGCATTTTCGTTATTATCTTCTGACATGTTGATGTGAGGTAGATGTGCTCTACAAGGTTAAGGCTTACTCTGGGCTCCTCCTGCTCCGCTCTTCACAGCTAGCCGTATTGCTATCTTTTCACTGTACTGGCCGTGCTAGACGTGCTCCTATCTAGTTATCCAGCAAGTTAAACACTCTTTTCAAAATAATTCTTCTGAAGCCGTTTGCTGTTTGAAGCCTTCACTTGAACAAATTTGTGAAACTGTAAACAAAGACAAAGTATGTTTTGTACATAAACTGAGTACTATACATTCGATATTACATAAGATATAAACATATTTACAACAGTAGAATAGACTAATTGTATAACTAACTAACATTTGGACTAACTTCTATAACTATCAAATATTAACCTTTTATAAACATAGTATTATCAAAATATTACTCTGACAATGTTGCTATTATGCTAAGGAACAAAGATACTCACAGATATTGCGCTTGGCCTAAACTTTGAAATCAGATTACATTGGATTGTGAATGGAACCTCTCATGGCAGATTCTCCATTACTCAAGTCAGGTTCTTCCTAGCAAAACTGCTTCCTGGGGTCAACAGGAAGAAAGGTAGGAAGGTCAAATGACCTCTCACAGGAAGAAAGATCAGATGACCTTTCCAGCATACAAACTGTTAACACAATAACCACCACCAGAGGGTGCTATCTGCACACATAAATGTTCATTGGTCCAGAACACAGCCCCTCGAGCCTGTTTCGCCATTTAATGAGGTCATGGCTGATCATCCAAATTCAGTACCCTGTCCCTGCTTTCTCCCCATATCCCTTGATCCCTTTAGCCTAAAGAAATATATCTAACTCCTTCTTGAATATATTTAATAAGTTGGCCTCAACTGCCTTCTGTGATAGAGAATTCCACAGGTTCACCACTCTCTGGGTGAAGAAATTCCTCCTCATCTCAGTCCTAAATGGCTTACCCCTCAACCTTAGACTGTGACCCCTGGTTCTGGACTCCCACGCCATCGGGAACATCCTTCCTGCATCTAGTCTGTCTAGTCCTGTTAGAATTTTATAAGTTTCAATGAGATCCCCTCTCATTCTTCTAAACTCTAGCAAATATAAGCCTAATTGACCCAATCTCTCTTCATACGTCATTCCTGCCATCCCAGGTATCAGTCTGGTGAATCTTCGCTGAACTCCCTCCATGGCAAGAACATCCTTCCTCAGATAAGGTGACCAAAACTGCACACAATACTCAAGATGTGGTCTCACCATGGCCCTGTACAACTGCAACAAGACATCCTTGCTCCTGTACTCGAATCGTCTCGCAATGAAGGCCAACATACCAGTTGCCTCCTTAACCACCTGCTGCACCTGCATGCTTACCTTCAGCGACTGGTGCACAAGGACACCCAGGTCTCATTGCACTTCCCCATTTCCCAATCTATTGCCATTCAGATAATAATCTGTCTTCCTGTTTTTGCCACCAAAGTGGATAAACTCGCATTTATCTACATTATAGTGCATCTGCCATGCCCAATCACCCAACCTGTCCAAATCATATTGGAGTTTCTCGGCATCCTCCTCACAGCACACATACCCACCCAGCTTTGTGTCGTCTGCAAACTTGGAGATATTACATCTAGTTCACTCATCTAGATCATTAATATATATTGCAAATAGTTGGGGTCTTAGCAGCGATCCCTGCGGTACCCCACTAGTCACTGCCTGCCACTCGGAAAAAGACCCATTTATTCCAAGTCTCTGCTTCCTGTCTGCCAACCAGTTCTCTATCCAAGTCAGTACCTTACCCCCAATCCCATGTGTTTTAACTTTGCACACCAATCTCTTATGCGGGACCTTATCGAAAGCCTTCTGAAAGTCCAACTACACCACATCCACTGGTTCTCCCTTATCCATTCTACCAGTTACATCCTCAAATAATTCCAGTAGATTAGTCAAGCATGATTTACTTTTTGTAAATCCATGTTGACTTTGTCCGATCCTGTCACTGTTTTCCAAGTGCTCTGCTATTACATCTTTTATAATGGACTCAAGCATTTTCCCCACTACCGATGTCAGGCTTACCGGTCTATAATTCACCGTTTTCTCTCTACCACCTTTTTTAAATAGTGGGGCTACATTAGCTACCCTCCAATCCATGGGAACTAGTCCAGGGTCTATAGAATTTTGGAAGATGACCAGCAATGCATCCACTATTTCTAGGGCCACTTCCTTAAGTACCCTAGGATGTAGATTATCAGGCCCTGGGGATTTATTGGCCTTCAATCCCGTCAATTTCCCTAACAACATTTCCCTACAAATACTGATTTCATTCAATTCCTCCCTCTCATTAGACGCTATGTTCCCCAAAATATCTGGAATGTTATTTGTGTCCTCCTTTGTGAAGACAGAACCAAAGTATGTATTTAATTGGTCTGCCATTTCTTTGTTCCCCATTATAAATTCCCCTGATTCTGACTGCAAGTGACCTACACTTGACTTCACCAATCTTTTTCTCTTCACATATCTATAGAAGGTTTTACAGTCAGTTTTTATGTTTCCTGAAAGCTTACTCTCATATTCTATTTTGCCCCTCTTAATTAATCCCTTTGTCCTCCATTGCTGAATCCTAAACTGCTCCCAATCCTCAGTTTTGCTGCTTTTTCTGGCCAATTTATATGTCCTCTCCTTGGATCTTATGCTATCCCTAATTTCCCTTGTTAGCCACGGTTGAGTCACCTTTTTTGTTTTATTTTTATGCCAAACAGAGATGAACAAATTCAGTAGTTCATCCATGCGATCTTTAAATGTTTGCCATTGCCTATCCACCGTCAACCCTTTAAGCAACATTCCCCAATCCATCCTAGCCAACGCGCACCTTATACAATCGTAGTTTCCTTTATTTAAATTCAGGACCCTAGTATCGGAGTCAACTACTTCACTCTCTATCTTAATGAAGAATTCTATCATATTAAGATCACTCCTCCCCAAGGGGCCTCGCACAACAACATTGCTAATTAATCCTCTCTCATTACATAATACCCAGTCTAAGATGGCCTGATCTCTAGTTGGTTCCTCGACATATTGGTCAAGGAAACCATCCCGTATACAATCCAGGAATTCCTCCTCCACAGTATTTTTACTAATTTGGTTAGCCCAATCTATATTTAGATTAAAGTTCCCCATGATAACTGCTGTGCCCTTATTGCATGCGTCTCTAATTTCCTTTTTAATGTCATCCCCAACCTCAGCATTACTGTCTGGGTGTCTGTATACAACTCCCACTATCATTTTCTGCCCCTTGGTATTTCTCAGCTCTACCCATACAGATTCCACATCATCAGAGCTAATATCCTTCCTTACTATTGTGTTAATCTCCTCTTTAACCAGCAATGCTACCCCACCTCCTTTTCCTTTTTGCCTGTCCCTCCTGAATATTGAATACCCCTGGGTGTTGAATTCCCAGCCTTGCTCACCCTGGAGCCATGTCTCCGTAATTCCAATTACATCATATCCGTTTACATCTATTTGTGCAGCTAATTCATCCACCTTATTATGAATGCTCCTCGCATTAAGACACAAAGCCTTCAGGCTTGTTTTTTTTAATACTGTTAGTCCTTTTAGAATTATTATTTACTGTAGCCCTGTTTGACTTACACCCTTGATTTCTCTGCCTTCCACTTTTGCTTTTGTCCTTCCAGTGTTTGGTTTCTATCCTTGCTTCCCTTTCCTCTGTCTCCCTGCACAGGTTCCCAACACCCTGCCATTTTAGTTTTTTAACCTTCCCCAACAGCACTAGCAAACACTCCCCCTGGGACATCGGTCCCAGTCCTGCCCAGGTGCAAGCCATCCAGTTTTTACTGGTCCCACCTCCACCAGAACTGCTTCCAATGTCCCAGGAATTTGAATCCCTCCACCTTGCACCATTCCTCTAGCCACGTATTCATCTGAAATAGCCTTCTATTTCTAGTCTGTCTAGCACATGGCACTGGTAGGAATCCTGAAATTACTACCTGTTATGTTCATTAATAACTAGACATTCTTATTATGAACAGCTAGCTTTTGCTAGTCATTTATTCAATACATGTTCTTTAGGTACAGCATCTGTAGAGACTCAGCATGTGTACTTTTGTGTGCAGGCAGCCATCTTGACTACTGCCTTGTGGGTAGCCTAGTGCATCGTGGGTAGTGTAGTATACACAGCAATACAGCTCTACGGCTCCATCTGGTGTACCACTCTAGAATGACATGTTATTGATCATTACATCCCCCCTTTCTTTGAGGTTAAACAAAATCAATATCAATCAACTTACACGAAACACGATAAAGAAGATATCAGTAACACTTTTGTTAGTGCTCTATAAACATAAAAATGTTCACAACAGTCAACACATTTTCAAAGCTTTACTTTATACTCAAAGATTAAGTCTATCAGGCTTTTTTACTTCATGTGTGGACCTTCTCAACACGGGTAAGTTTGATGTGTTTGCATGAGATTGTTCTGGTGGTGAGTGACAAGATTCAGTTGCGGAATTGTCATCAATCTGCTCTTGGATAGTCTCTTGTGTTTTTAGGAGGGAACGGCGGTTCCTCCTGAGAATCTGTCCTTCCTCAGTTCTAACAGTGTATGACCTTGGTCCTACTTCCTCAAGAACTGTAGCTTTCCTGTTCCATGCATCTGGATCCTCAATCCTGACAACATCATCCCTTGTCAATGGTTTTAGAGTTTTGGATGGCTTGTCATGGTATGATTTCTGTTTCAGCTTTAACAGTTGAAGTCTCTGTCTCAGTTCCTTACTTTGCTGTTCTTTTGCACAGTAGGGTAGCGTGGTGTGCAACTTGCGACCCATTAGTAGTTCAGCAGGTGAAGAACCACAGTCTAAAGGTGAGGCTCGGTAGCTCAGCAGGGCGAGATAAGGATCAGACTTGCTTTCTGTCGCTTTCTTCAGTAGCTGCTTGAGAACTTGAACACCATTCTCTACCTTACCATTTGACTGAGCATACAAAGGACTGGATGTGCTGTGCTGAAAGTCATAATGTGCTGCAAACTGTTGCCACTCCTTACAGTTGAAGCACGGACCATTGTCGCTAACAGCAGTCCTGGGAATTCCATGTCTGGCGAAGATGGATTTCACATGCATTATGACACTGCTTGCTGTGGTGCTTGAGAGCAGCGCCATCTCAGGATAGTTAGAATAGTAGTCAATCACTATTAGATATTCTTTACCATTTAAATGAAAAAGGTCCATACCAACCTTTTGCCATGGTGCTGTTGGTATGTCAGCTACTATCATTGGTTCCTTTGTTTGTTTGTTTTGGTGTTTCTGACATGTCTCACATATGCCTATCATGTTCTCAATGTTCTTATTCATGCCAGGCCAATAAACAGTGTCTCTTGCTCTCCTTTTGCATTTTTCAATTCCGAGGTGTCCCTGATGAATCCTTTTGAGCATGTCTTGACATAGAGACTGTGGAATGACTATTCTGTTCTGTTTTAGTAATAGTCCACTTGCAACACTCAATTCTGACCTTATGTGAAAGTATTTTGGACAGGAACCTTTTGGCCAACCATGATGAATGTTCTCTATTACTGTTTGTAACACAGTGGCCTAGAAATTCAGTATAGCCACTTTTGGGGCGGTAAAGTCGGGCGGCCGCTAAAGTTTGCGCCCGGCGCAAAGTGGAGGCCACTTCGCCGATATTCAGTAGCTTTGGCCAAGGAGTTTGCTCGAGCGCTAAAACTGGCGATGCACGGCTATCTTTAGGCACTAAGCCGGTGGTGCAGAGTGATACCGCCGAGGCCGGGCGCAGCGCAGGTGCGGTCATTTCTTGATTGACAGCAGACACCCTGGCGCCGGCCAGCTCTTAAAAGGGGAAGGGTCGAGTTCGTCTGCTGCCACGCCCTGGATACTGCAGCCCTCCAGCTAGGCCTAAACACCGCTGCTGGAGAGAAATAGCGCCAGGAAGGATGCAGAGGGCCCATGAGCGAGCGCAGCGCTTCTCTGCCCATGATTTAAAAGTGCTGATTAGGGCTTTGGAGAGGAGACGCCATATCTTGTTCCCGGACTGTGGCAAGAAGCCTGCCACCAGGGTGTACAGGAAAGCCTGGAGGGATGTCGCCCAGAGGGTCACAGCCACCTGCGATGTCCCCAGGACTGGTGTCCAATGCCGGAAAAAGTTTAACGACCTCACTCGGATTGTCAGGGTGAGTACCCTTTCCAGTGTCCTCCTCATCCTTGCATGTGCACCTCACATTATGGGCAAAGGGACCTCAAAGCCCTAATGGCCAGCCCTCATCCAGCAGCTATGGCACTGGCATGAACATCAATTGCACTTTCTGCACTTTACACACTGGCCAAGCTATTCGATCATGGGAGGCAGTGCATACAGCAACAGGGCACCACACTGGCCAAGCTATTCGACCATGGGAGGCAGTGCATACAACAACAGGGCACCACACTGGCCAAGCTATTCGACCATGGGAGGCAGTGCACACAACAACAGGGCACCACACTGTACTTAGAGGCCGTCCTTTCTCTTGCAGGCCAAGCTGGCCCAGAATCTGAGGAGCCGGACTGACACCGGGGGAGGCCGTCCCCAGTTCCAGCAGCTCAGTGACCTGGAGGAGCGCGTGGGTCGACTCATGGGTGGCCGGCTGATTGGCCCCGTTGCATGTGGAGATGCCGACCCTGTGCTGGGCCCCAATGGTAAGGACATCACCTTTTGGACCTCTCTCGGTCCCCTTGCGCTTCAGATCTACATCCTTTGCCACTGTCCGACCAATGCACTGAATGCCACCACTCATGCCTCCCTCGCTGACGCCCTGTCCTCACTCTAAAGCTACTCTTGTGCCTTCCTGCTTTCAGCTGGTGAGGAGGAGGTCCCTGAAGCTGCCAGTGACAGTCCCTCGGAAGAGGAGGACGAGGAGGAGCAAGAGGAAGGCGGCCCATCGGGGGAACCCTCATCCGCGCCAGTGGATGGCAATGGAGGGGACACATCTTCCCTGGAGGAGAGCCAGGGGGAAGTGTCAGAGGGGGGTGTAGCTCCTGTGCCCAGTGGCGTCCAGCAACGCAGGAAGGGTCGGCCAGCTCAGCGGCCTTCTCCCCAGAGGGGGGAAGTGTTGCAGGGGAGTGTAGTTGCTGGGCCCAGTGGCGACCAGCCACGCGGGAAGGGTCGGGCAGCTCGGCAGCCTTCTCCCCAGAGGGAGAGTCCGGCCTCCAGTCCGGAGACGGTCCTCGCCCAGGAGGTGCACCTCCTCGATCAAATGTCCGCGGACTCGGATCGCCGGCACACCGAGTTCATGGGGGTTGTGGCACGGTTGCCTGAGGCCATCGAGTCCCTGGCTCATAGTGTGGCCGATTTCGGGGCCTCACAGGCCAGGGGTTTCGAGCAACTCGGGGCAGCACAGGCCAGGCGTTTCAAGCAATTCGGGGCAGCACAGGACGCGAGTCGGGCCGAATTCAGGGCAGCACAGGACGCGAGTCGGGACGACTTCAGGGCAGCACAGGCAGCGAATGGCCAGTTGATCAGTGGTGCCGTGCAGTCACTGGCTGGTCTGATGCGGGCACAGACCAGGGCAGTACGGGCACTCACTGCTGCCACACTCGCTGTGTCAGCCAGGCATCGCCAGGGCACCCGCCGCGCTGCAGCAGCACAGCGGTCTGGCCTTCAGCAGATTGCTGCGCATGCTGCAGTGCCAGCCCGGCCGAGTGCCAGTGTCTCAGGCGAGCAGCGAGCGCCTGGCATCAGCCAGCTTGCCCCCATTGCTGCAGCCGCCACTGCCACTCCCCCAGTGAAGCTGCCACGAGCTGCTGGAGAGACTGATGCTGCCCAGCCACAGCTGCAGCAGTCAGCAGCCGGCCCCTCGAGGGCCAGAGCTCGTCTAGGCGGACCCCCAAGGGCATCTGCCGTCACGCCATGTGCCCCTCAGGAGCCTTCCCCCAGCCTTGCAGCACCCACAGGGCCCAGGTTGAGGCGGAGCAGCAGGTCGGCCAGGGGCCGGAAAAGGTTGGACAAGGACTCGCCCTCTCGGCACACAAAGTAGAGGGTGTTGCCAAATGTTTTTTTATATGGGGTGGTTGTGTTGTCTATGGGGGTGGCTGTTTTGGTAAGGCCGAGGATGAAGGCCATTTGGATGGAAAAGTTTTGTTATTCCTCCCCAGGTTGTGGGAGTGAGTCATGTGTTTGACTGTTTTTTGGGGGTGTTGTCTGTTTTTGGGTTTCATGTGGGAAGGGCTCTGAGTTTGTTCAATAAAGCTTTTTCTTTATTCAGCTTGTCCATGTTTGATGTTTGAAGTGGTTGTTGCGTTAACCGGCTGAGGGCTTGCGGAGCGGCTGCATTCATGTCCCTTCATTGCCACAAGCCATTCCCTGACGGGGCCTAGAAGTGTCGTTCAATAAGCCGCCGACGGACGGCCCTTGGACCTTGTGGCTCCCTCCTGGGCTGGTACTCCTCCTCCTCCTCCTCCTCCTCCTCATGGTCCTCCTGCTCCTCCTCCTGAGGTGGTGGTCCAACGTGAGGTGGCAGTGCCTGAGTCCTGCGGATAGCCAGGTTGTGCAGCATGCAGCAAACGACGACGAACTGGGAGACTCTATCCGGCGAATACTGCAGAGATCCGCCGGAACGATCCAGGCAGCAGAACCGTTGCTTGAGGACGCCAATCGTTTGCTCTATGATGTTCCTTGTGGCTTGATGGCTTTCATTGTATGCCTCCTCAGCAGGGGTCCTGGGCGCGCGGAGCGGGGTCATGAGCCATGTACACAAAGGATAGCCTTTGTCCCCGATAAGCCATCCTCTTGGGGGAGGCTGTGCCTGGAACATGTCAGCCACAGTAGTCTGGCGCAGGATAAATGCATCGTGGCTGCTGCCTGGAAAGCGGGCATTGACAGCTAGGATGCGCTGCCTGTTGTCACACACCAGCTGTGCATTGAGGGAATGGTAGCCCTTCCGGTTGCGGTAATCCTCGGCATTGTCGATAGGTGCCCGCAAAGCCACATGCGTGCAGTCAATGGCGCCCTGCACCATGGGGAAGTCCGCGATCCTCGCAAATCCGACTGCACGCTGCTCCTGCCTCTCCAGGGTCATGGGGAAGGAGATGAATTGGTGTCTCCTTGTGAAAAGGGCATCGGTGACCTGCCGAATGCAGCGATGCACGGCGAACTGGGATATGTTAGCTATGTCCCCAGCAGCGGCTTGGAAGGAGCCGCTTGCATAAAAGTTCAGAGCCACCGTGACCTTCACTTCCACCGACAGAGACGTCCTGCACATCAGCTGTGGACGCAGACCTCTGTGAAGCAGCTGGCAGATCTCTGCAACCACCTCCCTTCTGAAGCGCAGCCTCTTAACACACTGCGCAGCAGTCATGGTGAGATAGGACACCTGCTGGCGGTATTCCCTGAGTGGGTAAGGCCTACGTTGCTGACGCCTGATGCCCCCTCTGCGTCTAGGCATGGCTGCCCCTCTCACACAGCGTCTGCGAGCCCTTCGCACATAATGCTGGAACTGAGGGTTGGCCCCCCATGCAGCCCCCATAATATACTGGCAAACAATGAAATCACAATGAGGCAAATTGCCAAGCTCTGGCCAGAAGCCAAAAATACCTCTCCTATGTTGGGCCAAATCAGTAAGGTCTCTTCCTTGGTCTCTGTCCAGAAATCCGTTGCACAAAAGTCATTGCAGCAAAATGGCTGGCCTTTATAGTTCAGTGTAAGTGCCCTTTAATTAGCGCTCCCCGAGGCCCGCAGGGCCTCTGCTGCGTTCCACTTCACAGTTCTTAGCACCGCCACGCCCACATTGGGCGGGCGTGACTGAAGTTCCGGTTTGGGGTGCACAAAGGGCGTTGCACGACGAAATGACGTCATAAGCTGCGCGCGCAGCTGAGCGCGTGCAAACACTTTGCGCCGGCGCTAAATGTCTACTGAAGTTGGGCGTAGGCGCAGATCGTGCTGCGCCCAGCCGCTAAGTGCCTAGCGCTCGAAGTCTACTCCTCTTAAGGCGCTAACGGCTGGCGCATGCAACTGAATTTCTAGGCCATTATCTTTTACTGTTTCTTTTGCTATTTGCTTTGATTTTGTGTCTGACACGGGCAGCGCAGCAGTGACCATACTCACATGAACATCCACGTCTTCTTCAGTAGAGCTCACTTGACTCATTGTGGGTGCTCGGGATAGTGCATCTGCTAACACTATGTATTTGCCTGGTGTGTAGATCAGTTCAAAGTCATATCTTTGCAGCTTCATCATGAGTCGTTGAATCCTTGGAGACATCTCATTCAGATTTTTTTTTATGATGGCAACCAGTGGGCTGTGGTCTGTCTCAACTGTGAAGGTGGGAAGTCCATATATGTAGCCATGGAACTTTTCTAATCCAACTACCAAGCCTAGACATTCCTTTCAATCTGGGCGTATCGACACTCAGTATCAGTCATAGGCCTGGAGGCATAGGCAACAGGCTTCCAATCTTCACCCTCTGCTTGTAGCAAGACCGCGCCTAGGCCATCCTTTGATGCATCCGTTGACACTTTGATTCTCTTTGTTGGGTCAAAGAAAGTGAGTACAGGTGTGGTTGTCAGCACTGTTTTGAGGTACATCCACTCTTGTTCATGTCTTTCTGTCCATGCGAACTCATTTGTTTTATGTAGCAGGTCTCGCAGACAGGTTGTCTTGGCTGACAAGTTAGGAATGAACTTTCCAATGAAGTTTATCATCCCAATGATGCGTAGTACCCCTTTTTTGTCAGTTGGTCGGGGCATTTTGAGTATGGCGTTTACTTTTTCCATATCTGGCTCTATTCCTTTACCAGATAGATTATCTCCTAGGAAACTGACACTTGGCTTTGTTGAGCTTCAGTCCACTCTGGCGTATGCTCTGTAGCACTTTAGTCAGTCGCTCATTGTGCTCTTTCAGTGTGGAGCCCCAGATGATGATGTCATCAACATAGACCCAGACTCCTTCCAGACCTTCAATTATGTGTTCCATCGCTCTATGAAAAATGTCAGATGCAGATATTATCCCGAAAGGCATTCTGAGGAAACAATACCTGCCAAATGGTGTGTTGAAGGTACAGTATTTGGTGCTCTCTTCATCCAGTTTTAGTTGCCAAAATCCTTGTGAGGCATCGAGCTTTGTAAAGTATCTGGCACCTGACATTTCACTGGTGATTTCTTCTCGCTTGGGAATCTGGAAGTGTTCATGTTTTATGTTTGCATTTAAGTCCTTTGGATCCATGCATATTCTTAGATCATTGTTCTTTTTCTTTACACATACCATGGAGTTAACCCAGTCTGTTGGCTCTTCGACTTTCCTGATGACTCCTAGTGTGCTCATTCTGTCCAGTTCATTCTTGAGCTGGTCACGCAGGGGTGCTGGAACTCTTCGTGGAGCATGTACCACTGGCTGAGCATCCTCCTTTAGCTGGATCTTGTAAGTGAATGGTAGAACTCCAAATCCTTTGAACACATCCTGGAAATTATTTAATACAGAATCCACTGAGTCATCTGGTCTGTTTATGGCACAGTTTATACGGTATACTCTCTTGACCAGTTCTAAGTCCTCACAAGCTTTGTCACCCAGTAGTGAATCAAGTCCTTCAGCCACAACAGAAAACATGAGATGATGCACTTTGTCTTTGACTGTCACTTTGAGTCTGCATGCACCTAAGCTATCTTTTTTCTGTCCATTATAGTCCTTCAGCAGTACTGACTTTTTCCGTATTTTGGGTTTTTCTTTCATGTTTTTAATGTCACTCATACTGATAAGTTTGCTTTTGCCCCAGTGTCCAGTTTCAATGTAACTAATGCTCCATTTATCTGCAGTGGGATCATCCATTTGTCCTCTTTTACTGCATTAATTTTATGTTCAGCATTGTCCATATCTGAGGGCTGCACATTTTCTGTATCATTTTTGACATTGTCACATGACACCATTCATACAAAAAATGTCTCACTTAAATCAGTGTCCTCAATCATATTGACTTGTTGCCCTTTCTTTGTTGTTACTTTTGAAAAGCATTGTTTGGCAAAGTGATTCTTTCCATGACATTTTGTGCACATTTTTCCAAACGCTGGGCATTTTCTTAATTGGTGCTTGTAACCACAGCGTTTACAATTAAAATTTTCTTCCTCCGATTGCTTTTCATTTCTGTTCTGCCCATGTTTCTTCCCCTTATAGTACACAGCACTGACAGCAGCACTTACTACAATCGCATCATTATTGATTTCACTGAAAGTCTCCGCATGCTTTTGAGCTAACTCGCTGGCTTGGCATATTTTCACAGCATTTTCCAATGTTAGTTCGGTTTCTCTCAACAGACGTTCCCTGACCTTTTTATCATGAATACCAAACACAATTTGGTCACGAATCATGGATGCTTTCAGCTCAGAGAAATTACATGTCTGTGCTTTCAGTTTCAGATCAGTCACAAAGCTATCAAAAGTCTCATTTTGCTGCTGTGTCCTTGAACAGAACACATATCTTTCATAGGTCTCATTCTTTTTGGGAGAACAATGGGCCAGAAATTTGTGTCCAAATGCGTGAGTACGGTCTGGGTACTCACGCATCTGGCCGGTGGAAATGCCGGCGTTCAGCAAGCACAGCGCATGCGGGGAACGCCGGCATTTCCAGTCCTCAGAACGAAGGGGTTCATAGGCACAGCGCGTGCGACTGCACAGGCAGCGCTTGCGCAGTGAACTTCATCGATTTCATTCATGGATTCAGTGAGGGTAAGTCCTTACAAGTTACACTTGAAAAAAGCATGTGTAAAGTTGTTCCAAGGCTGCGGAGGAAGATATATTTTATCGTGGAGCTTCTGAAAGGCAATATTTTTGTTTGGGAAAGGGAGGGAAGTTATTTTAAGAAATTTTAAGTAAGTTTTAAAGTTTAATTTTTTTTTTAAACGGGTTTTCAGAACGGTAGGTAGAAGGAGCAATTGTGGCTGTGTGAATGGAATGTGAAAATGAGTGTTCTAAAATGAGTAATGTAACATTTCCAGCACTTTTAAGAAAGAAACTTTTCATCAGTAATAAGTAATTATGTATGTATGTCCGCATATATTCCTTTACGTATATGTATGTATGTTTTATATTCCTTTACTTATGTGTATGAATGTATGTTTTTAATTATGATTTTCCAATAAGTTACTTTCTCTGAAAGTCATAATTAAATAATACATTCATACACATAAGTAAAGGAATATATACATAACACGCAAAGGAATATATACAGACATACATACTTTCAGAAGCTCCACGATAAGAAATATCTTCCTCCGCAGCCTCTGGAGCAACTGTATCCATGCTTTTTTCATGTGTAAGTTGTAAGGACTTGACCTCACTGAAAGCATGAATGAAAGCGATGAATTTTACTGCGCACGCGCTGCCTGTGCAGTCGCACGCGTTCTGCCTCTGAACCCCTTCGTTCAGAGGACAGGAAATGCCGGTTTTCCCCACATGCACTGTGCATGCTGAAAACCGGCATTTCCTCCGGCCAGACGCATAAGTACCCCGACCGTACTCGCGCATTTGGAAGGGAATTACTGGGCCAACATTTTACATGTCAATAAAATGAAAAATTTAACAATTGCACGATTTGCCCCCTCGCATCTGCGACTGAGGGTCCAAGGAGGTGCATTGCGCAAGAGGTCATCGTCGTACGTATCCTCACACTGTTCCCTTTCGGGAACTGTATGAAGTGGTGGAAGGATTTATGGCCGTGATTAACGCTCATTCCGTGATCGTAACCATCTTTGAACCAGCCATTAGGGTGGTTAGTCCTATGGCGTGAGGGTTTTACGGGCTCCCACAACCCATCTGAGGGGGGGGCCACCCACACCCACGGACGCAAGTATCCCGCTGGATGTCCACCCAGAATTTATAGTTGGAGCTCCGACTCCACTTGCCGGGACTGTCTGGAGTGGGGTTCGAAACCCTACTCCTTCTGGCCCAGCGGCAGGGATGCTTACTGCTACGCAAAAGGCCCACTCCGCACAAAAGGTGACACCCATACGTTTCCTGCGCCTTTTCCCTCCCCGTTACTGGAGCCCTATGCTGCCACTTGAAAGACCAAGCTATCATCTGCCCTTTTTGCGGCGCCTTTGACTTCTCATTACCAATGATGAGCAGGTGCTGCGTCTCCACCTCCTTGAGTAGATTGCTGAGGTCATCATCAGTTCAATTGTGAGTTCTTTTAATGCCGTGAATTGTGCTCATCCCAGCCATTTCACTTTGCTAATCGGATTGGGCCTTTGGCATAGCGGTAGGATCCCCGCCGCTGGGCCAGATCAGGGTAGGGTTTCGAACCCCGCTCCAGACAGTCCCGGCAAGTGGAGTCGGAGCTCCGGCTCTAAATTCTGAGTTGACATTCAGTGGGATATTTGTGTCCGTGGGTGTGGGTGGCCCCCCCTCCTTGTATAGCTTGTGGGAGCCCATAAAACCCTCCCGCCATAGAACTAACCGCCCTAATGGCTGGTTCAAAGATGGTTACGGTCACAGGATGAGCGTTAATCATGGTCATAAATCCTTCCACCACTTCATACACTTCCCCAAAGGGAACAGTGTGAAGACACGTATGACAACGACATTGCTAAATAAATAAATGGAATTATAAAAATTCTTTTAGGGCTTTTAAAAGTCTTTAAATTGCTTTAATTCTGTTTAAAACTACTTCAGATTCTTCAAAATAATGTAAACGTTTTTAAAAGTTTATAAAAGTTACCAAAATCTTCAAAAAACTTCCAAAAACCTATTTAAACTGCTGCTTTGCATGTAAAAATGCTTAGCAGCTTGGCAGAAACATTGGGGGCGTGTCCTGTTAAACTGAGACCTCAAGGGGCGTGTCTCAGTTGCACAGCGCGCTACAGGCTTCACGCTGGCTGCACTCCTGGGCGGCGTGACGTCATACGCTGCCCGGGATTCTTCTTTTTCAAAATCGAATTCCAGGCGTCCCTGGAGGTCAACGGCCAGCGCGTCGGGTAAGTGCATATCAGGGGCTTGCACGCGCGGCAAGCCGCGATCTGAATTTCTGGCCCAATGTGTATCAAATTTCTTTAGCACATCGTCTGAATTTTCTCTGTTCTCCTCTGGATTAAATACAAATGTATTAAATACCTCTATTGCCTGTGAGCCTGCAACCGTGAGCAGCAACGCTATTTTTCTTGCATCTGGCTTCGTACCGAATCCGGTGGCAGCAATGTAGAGTTCGAATTGTTGTTTGAAAGTCCACCAATTGTAGTCAACATTTCCCGTGAGATTCAAAAACTCTGGTGGCCTCAAATTCTCCATGTCGCTTTTCACAATTTTCAGCAGATCTTCACCAATCCTGGTACCATGTTATGTTCATTAATAACTAGACATTCTTATTATGAACAGCTAGCTTTTGCTCGTCATTTATTCAATACATGTTCTTTAGGTACAGCATCTGTAGATACTCAGCATGTGTACTTCTGTGTGCAGGCAGTCATCTTGACTACTGCCTTGTGGGTAGCCTAGTGCACCGTGGGTAGTGTAGTCTTAAACACATACAACTATATACACAGCAATACAGCTCTATGGCTCCATCTAGTGTAGCACTCTAGAATGACATGTTATTGATCATTACACTACCTTTGAGGTCTTATTTTTTAATTTACCTCCTAACTCCCTATATTCAGCTTTTAGGACCTCATCCCGTTTTTTACCTATATTGTTGGTTCCTATATGCACCACAACAACTGGTTGTTCACCCTCCCCCTCCAGAATGCCCTGCAGCTACCCCGAGACATCCTTGACCCTTGCACCAGGGAGGCAACATACCATCCTGGAGTCTCGTTTGCGGCCGCAGAAATGCCTATCTATTCCCCTTACAATCGAATCCCCTATCACTGTAGCTCTCCCAGTCTTTTTTCTCCCATCCTGTGCAGCAGATCCATCCATGGTGTCAGGAAGTTGGCTGCTGCTGCCTTTCCCCGATATGCCATCTCCCTCAACAATATCCAAAGTGGTGTATCTGTTTGAGAGGGGGATGGCCACAGGGGACCCATGCACTACCTACCTGCGCCTACTACTCTGCCTGGTGGTCAACCATTCCCTTCCTGCCTGTGCAGCCTTTACCTGTGGTGTGACCAACTCCCTAAACTTGCTAGCCACGATGTCCTCAGCATCACAAATGCTCCAGTATATATACATTTGCAGCTCCAGCGCCGCAATGCGGTCTGTCAGTAGCTGCAGCTAGATACACTTCCCGCACACATGGTCGTCAGGGACACAGGAAGTGTCCCTGATTTCCCACATAGCGCAGGAGGAGCATGCCACAGGGCCGAGCTTTCCTGCCATGACTTACCCTTTAATTAATCTAAATTAATTTAAATCAAATCAATACCATTAATTACACTACAATTAAATAATATACTCAAGGGCCCTTAGTTACTAGCACTCCCCAATGCACAACAGAGACCTTAGAAACTATAACCACAAAAATTAAGACCTTCTAAAATTTATAAACTATTAATCTTAACTGTCAAACTATAGAGTAGTATAAATACTCACCTGGCCGTACTCACCCAATCAGCTGCTTCCTCTTGCCCGCATCACTTTTTGAATCGTGACGTGGCTCCGGAATGCCACCGCCGGTCTGTGAGATTGCTAAGCCTCTGTAAAAAAGCCCGCGAAAGTAAGTTTCAGTACTCACTGTACCGCCACTCTCTGCTCCTCCCGACAAAGGCCTCTGTAAAAAAGCCCACGAAAGTGAGTTTAAGTACTCACTGTACCACTACTCTCTGCTCTTCCCGACAAAGGCCTCTGTAAAAAAGCCCACGAAAGTGAGTTTAAGTACTCACTGTACCACCACTCTCTGCTCCTCCCGACACTGGCCTCTGTTGAGGGCTGGGGCTTCAAATACATAATTCCCATAAAGTAGGAGTCCAGGCAGATAAGGCCGTAAATAAGGCCAGCGCCATTTTGAGTTTTATAAATAGAAGCATAGAGTACAAGAATAAAGAACTAATGATAAATCTGTGCACAATGGTGATTAGGCTGTCGTTAGATGTGTGTAATTTTGGGCGCTGCATTATAGACAGGAATTAAAACCAGAGAGCATGCAGCATAGATTCACCAGGACATTGCCAAGGAAACCACAGTCCTGAGGAGGGACTTGCGATACTGGGAGTACTTCCACTGAAGCAGAGAAGGCTAAGGGAAGATTTAATAGAGGTTTTTAAAATTATGAAGTGTTTATTGAATAAATAGGGAAAGACTGCCTCCTCTGATTAGGGAGTCAATGACAAGAGGTCTTCAATTTAAAATAGTCAATTTAAAGAGATGGAGAGATAGGTTAGGAGAAAGTTCTTCATGCAAAGGAGTGCTGGAGCATGGAATGCTTTGCCACAGGCAGTAGCTGAGACAGAGACCATTACACCTTTGAGGGAAAACTGGATAAATATTTGAAGCGGAGGCAGATACAGGGCTATGGAGAGAGTGCGGGAGTGGGATTCGTTTTTGGTTTGCTAGAAAAGAGCTGGCGCATAAATGATAAGCTGAAAGGTCTCTTGTGCTGTAAAATTCTATACTTCCATAAATCAAGTAGAACTAGCTGTCTTACTATCACTAGTGGTAGG
Organism: Somniosus microcephalus; assembly: GCF_052327205.1. Lineage (NCBI taxonomy): Eukaryota > Metazoa > Chordata > Chondrichthyes > Squaliformes > Somniosidae > Somniosus > Somniosus microcephalus. Next base: position 163,454,724 of record NC_140997.1, on the reverse strand, counting down.
CAGTGAAAGAATTACAGGGTAATTCTTCACCTTAATAAGGTACATCTTACCACTTGCTGTTCAATGCTGCTGGTTTTGGTCACACTACTGGTCAAATAACTAGAGTGTACATTGTTGCCACTAAGCTTCAGAATTATCACCAAGTGAAAAAGATATTGGCCCAGAAATTCGGCTCTCCCTGGGTGAGCACACATGGGGTACTCACCCGTAGGCTGGATGGAATTGCCGGTTTCCTGCATGCACTGCGCATGCACGGGAAACCGGCACTTCCGTTCCTCTGAACGAAGATGTTCAGAGGTCGAACGCGTGCGCAGGGGAGGCTGCACGTGCGCTTTGAACTTAGGTTTTTTTTACAGGTTTTCCCGGGAGGGTAAGCCTGCAGGAGTTACACATTTAAAAAGCAGGCGTAAGGCCTGCTTTTTGCAAGGTAAGTGGTCAATTAATTAAAATTTAAACATTTTTTCCACAGGTTTATTATTTTTAAATACTTTAAAGCAAGGTAAGTTTATTTTTAGCCCCGTTATAATATAAAATTATTTTTTTTCAAAAATGTAAATTATTATTTTAAATAGTTATTTAATGTAATTTATAGTTTATTTAAAAAGTGTGATTAAAAAAAAAATTATTTGAAGGTTTACTGCTATTTTGGGCCCGTAGTATTTATAAGTTTTGACAGGTCTTCCTGTCAATCTTATGAATGGGCTTTTCCCTCCTCCGATTGGCTGCCCATGGCTCACGTGATCCCAGTGGACGCATCGCACTAACTATGTCCCTGGGACATGCAAGCACAGCGCGCCGACAGCTGGGCCAGGCCCCGGAGCGGAATTCCACGGGGCCCTACAGCTCAACTACTGGCGCGCAAGGTAAGTGCTTGCAACCGCGGGAAGCCCCCGACCCGAATTTCTGGGCCATTATATTATTATTGTCATAATAACACATACAAGTCAAAACATTTCAAGGTGCTTTTCAGGGGTAAACTTAATTAGTTAGCATCCTTCTTCTCCTTCTTAGGCAGTCCCTCAGAACCGAGGATGACTTGCTTCCACGTTAAAAATGAGTTCTCAGGTGACTGATGAATCCAATGCGGGACCTACAGTCTCTGTCACAGGTGGGGCAGATGGTGGTTGAAACGTCTGAGCTCCCTGGCAATGATAGCAGTACAGCATTCTGGTCTGTCACTGTCGGGGTTGTCCATGACGTTCCAGGTCCCGAACTTCATTTTAAAGGGTGGAAGATGCATGTGCGTGTTTTAATGTGGGGTGGCCGTTGCACACCAGCTACCATACGGGCTTTACAGAGCAAGGTTTTGGTCCAATGACAAGACGATTGGAGACCAGGCTCTGTTACAATGGCCTAGCACACACACACACACACACACACAAACATACTCCTACTGTCCTCCTCCCTCCTTCCCGCAGGACCTCTGTGCCTGAGTTTCGTAGGATGCATTGTGGTCCTCCCGACTTCGCTGTTGGCCTGTGCTGCACCTTCCCTGGGCCCGGACACTGCTGCTGGTCAACGTTGCGCCATCCTGGGCCTTGACCACACTGCTGGGCTCGTACTCACTCCTGGGTACGGTCTCAGACATATAACCATACCCCGCACCGTAACAGTGATAAATCCCACACCCCTCACTATAACAGTGATATACCCCACACCCCGCACTGTAACAGTGATATAACCCACACCCCGCACTGCAACAGTGATATACCCCACACCCTGCACTGTAACACTGATATACCCCACACCCCTCACTGTAACAGTGATATAACCTACACCCTGCATCGTAACAGTGCTATATTCCACACCCCTCACTGTAACATTGTTATAACCCACACCCCGCACCGTAACAGTGATATACCCCACACCCCTCACTGTAACTCTGATATACCCCACACCCCTCACTGTAACAGTGATGTACCCCACACACCTCACTGTAACAGTGATATACCCCACACTCCTCACTGTAACTCCAATATACCCCACACCCCTCACTGTAACTCCGATATACCCCACACCCCTCACTGTAACAGTGATATAACCCACACCCCTCACTGTAACTCTGAAATACCCCACACACAGTACCGTAACAATGATATAACCCACAGCCCTCACTGTAACAGTGATATAACCCACACCCCACACAGTAACTCCGATATGCCCCACACCCCTCACTGTAACAGTGATATACCCCACACTCCTCACTAACAGTTATATACCCCACACCCTTCACTGTAACAATGATATACCCCACACTCCTCACTGTAACTCTGATATACCCCACACCCCGCACTGTAACAGTGATTTAACCCACAGCCCTCACTGTAACAGTAATATAACCCACACTCCACAAAGTAACTCCGATATACCCCACACCCCTCACTGTAACAGTGATATACCCCACACCCCTCACTGTAACTCCGATATACCCCACACCCCGCACGGTAACAGAGATATACCCCACACCCCTCAGCGTAACTCCGATAAACCCCACACTGTAACAGTGATATATTACCCATCCCGCACTGTAACAGTGATATAACCCACAGCCCTCACTGTAACAGCGATATAACCCACACAGTAACTCCGATATACCCCACACCCCTCACTGTAACAGTGATATATCCCACACCCCTCACTGTAACTCCGATATACCCCACACCCCGCACGGTAACAGAGATATACTCCATAGCCCTCACTGTAACACTGATATACCCCACACCCCTCAGTGTAACTCCGATAAACCCCACACTGTAACAGTGATATATTCCACATCCATCACTGTGATATACCCCACACCCCTCACTGTAACAGTGATATACTCCACACCCCACAGCGTAACTCCGATAAACCCCACACTGTAACAGTGATATATTTCACACCCTCCACTGTAACAGTGATATACCCCATACTCTGCACTGGTACAGAGATATACCCCACAGCCCTTACTGTAACAGTGATGTGCCCTACACCCCGCACTGTAACACTGATATACCTCACACACCTCAGTGTAACAGTGATATACCCCACACAACGCACTGTAACACTGATATACCCCAAACCTCACACTGTAACACTGATATACCCCACACCCCGCACTGTAACACTGATATACCCCACATCCCTCAGTGTAACAGTGATATACCCCACACCCCGCACCGTAACACTGATAAACCCCACACCCGCACTGTAACACTGATATACCCCACACCCCACACTGTAACACTGATATACCCTGACGTAATAAAGATTCACTACGCACTTGGTTGTACATAAAGCAAGGCTTTAATCGACTTGTAACAAAACATGGAGGTCTAGTCTGTAGTCACTAGCTTCCTGTTTCCAGATTTCTCTGGCCAAGTTGGGCCCACGCCCGAGTATTTATACTCCTCGGACGGCGCCCTCAGCTGGCCGTTCAGTAGTATTTCCTGAGTTACTTCTTGTAGAAGTTGCGATTTATGACATTCTTCCTCCCTAAAAGGTTTGGAAGTCCAGTCTTCCTTTAACGGACTAGGCGGACCAAAAATAGCCGTAGTCGTTTAGCTTTCTGCTTGTGACCGGAGGGCACGTCTCCCCGGACCGTGTCCTGGTCCCTGGGTCGCTTGACCCATACCGGTAAGTCGGTAGAGTCTGCATCATCTTGATCGTCCTGTGGAGGCCTGGGAATATCATGACTCCAGGTGCGGGTCCCCACTGGCGCAGAGCTGGCCTCATCCTGGGTCATAGCCGGAGATTGTCCGGCGCCCTGATTTCGGGTCGCCATCCTACGGGGAGTGTCTGGCTCCCTGAGTTGATCCGCTAGCACTGCCGGCAGATCCCTCGATGTCCCAGGTAGGGAGTCATCATCAGAGGGGTGCGGAGCGTTGACATCATCGTCGTGGGATCCTTCATCATTCGGGCCCATGTGACCGGTTGGGCAGGGAGCCAGATCTCTGAGCGAGACGGTGGACTCCCGGCCATCAGGGTACCGCACGTGCGCATACTTGGGGTTTACCTCCGTTAACTCCACCTCGTCAACAAGAGGGTCGTTCTTGGCAGACCGGACGATCCTTCGGAGTAACACAGGGCCTGGAGCCACCAACCATGATGGTAGAGATGTCCCATGTGTAGAGCGATGCCGGAACTTGAAGAATCGCTCATGAGGTGTAACATTAGTGGACGTGGAGAGAAGAGACCTGATAGAGTATAACACGTCGGGGAGCACAGTTCCCCACTGCTGGTCTGGTAGGTTGCGTGACCTCAGTGCCAGATGGACAGCGTTCCAGATGATGGCGTTGTATCGTTCAACCTGCCCATTGTCGATTGGGTGATATGGTGTCATCTTACTCGAGGCGATTCCCCGTCGGGAGAGATAACTTTTAAGTACACTCGACATAAAGGAGGGACCCCGATCCGTGTGGATAAAATTGGCCGTCCCGCAAAGGGAAATGACCTGATCGAGGCACTTAATTACCGTAGAGGTAAGCATATTAGGACAGGGGAAGGCAAAGGGAAAGCGTGAATACTCGTCTACCATCATAAGTAGGTAGGTGTTCCGTGTCGACGAAGGCAATGGCTCTTTAAAGTCTATGCTTAGCCTCTGCATAGGCTGCATTGCATGTATGAGTAAGTCATCTGATGGGCGGAAGAATTGTGGTTTCATTTCTGCACAAATCCTACAGGAGGAGCATGTTTTCTTTACGTCCTCCGTTGAGAAGGTAGATTTTTGGAGCGCACAAAGTGCAACATACGGGTAACGCCAGGATGGCTTAAGTCCATATGCAGATCCGCCAGAGTTGACATTGACATTGAAGAGCAAAATGCCCGTGTGAAGGTATCTGGGGCCACATTCTGTTTGCCGGATCCGTAACGGATAGTATATCTAAAGGCGGCCAGCTCCATCCTCCACAGTTGAATTTTATTATTTTTGTTTTTTGTACGCTTCCGGTTATCCAACATGAAGGCTACGGAGCGCTGGGCAGTTATGAGCATGAAATGACACCGAGCAAGAAAATGACTCCATTGGCATACAGCCTCAATGATGGCTGTAGCCTCCTTCTCGACGGGGGGGTAATGGAGCTCGCTACCCTGTAAGGTTCTGGATAGGAATGCCACGGGTCGACCACCTTGATTCAAGGTAGCCAAGATCGCCACCTCTGATGCATTGCATTCGACCACAAAAGGAAGGTTTTCGTCAATGGAGCGAAGCGTGGCTTTCTCCAGCTGTCGTTTGAGGAGGTTGAAGGCAGAAATAGCCGTTGCTTCCAATGGAAAAGACTTCACATGAAGCAGGGGCTGTATTTTATCGGAGAAGTGAGGTATCCACTTTGCGTAATAAGCAAACATGCCAAGTGCCCTACGAAGAGAGCCGAGATTTGTAGGGGGAGGGCGCTCCTGAAGTGGATGAAGTCACTCTGGGTCCAGTTTAATAAAACCGTTGCCCACCCAGTAGCCGAGAATGTTCACTGATGGCACCGACTTCACTGACTTGGATTCGTTTAACGTTAAGTGGCGACGACGGAGAACGTCAAAAAATCGCTGAAGATTGGCGTCATACTTCTTTTGATCATGGCCGGCAATAGTGATATTGTTTAAATACAGAAAGGTATCCGTCAAGTTCTCTTGCCGGACTAGGCCATCCATTGCCCGTTGGAAGATGGCCACCCCATTGGTGACCCCAAATGGAAGGCGACAAAACTGATAAAGCTGACCATTGGCCTCAAAGGCCGCATACTTTTTGTCAGAGTCTTTCAGCGGTACCTGATGGTATGCGCTCTTTAAATCGAAGGTTGAAAATGCCTTGTATTTGGCAAGGTTGTTGACCATGTCATCTATGCGTGGTAGCGGGTAGGCATCCAGATCGGCATATTGATTAATAGTCTGCGAATAATCAATACACAGACGTTTCTTATGTTGTTTTAAAGGGTTTTTCACAATGACGACTTGAGCCCGCCAGGGAGATGAACACGGCTCGATAATACCATCAGCTAAAAGGCGAGAGATTTCTGCCTCGATAAATGCTCGGTTGTCTTGGATAAAGCGCCATGATTTGGTGGCTATGGGTTTGCAGCGGGGGGAAAGATTGGCAAACAGGGAGGGCTCACCGAGTAAGGCCACCGAGAGTGCACAAAACGGCACCTTAGAAATGGTAAGCTCCAGCTTCGACCCTCCAAACTCAAAAGTGAGTCTTTTGTGCTGCTTCTGGAAGTCCTGCCCCAGAAGCACATCGCTGCATAAGTTTTCGAGTACTCCGAGCCGGGCGGAGGGATACGTGCGACCATTGAGGATGAGGTTGACAAGACAGAAGCCAGAAGAATTGGTGGTCAGAGTCGTCAGAGCCATTGCAATCTCCCTGTCTGAGGGATAAATGTGCAGTTATAACCTGCTGACAGCCCGCTTACTAATGATGCTGTCAGAGCTGCAGGAGTCGATTAGCGCGCTTAGAGTGTGCCCATTTACTGAAACCTTCGTGGCTGCATGGGACAAACTTTGGGGAAAAACAGCTGTGATGGGAGGAGGGGTAATTTTTCCTTCGGCAGCTGTAGCCTTAGCAGTGGTTCTTGGGGGAGGAGCAGCTCCATAGATAGCAGCTGTGAAGCTAACAGGAGCTCTCGACCAGTATACTTTAGAGGAGTGGCCTTTCTTGTTAGCAGAGGCTCATGACTGGCATACTTTGGAAAATTGTCCTTTCTTGCTGCAATGATTGCAGGTCGCATCAAGAGCCGGGCAAAATTTTCTGTAATGGAACGTACCTCCAGAAAAGAAACACTTTCTTCCTGATTGCCAGGATGCTGCTAGGGCGGGGTCGTCATCAGCAAAGGCCTCTCGGGTAGGGTCGTCGTCCATTAGAGTAGAGTCATCAACAGCGGGGGCATCCACCCGAGACCTATCGAAAGACTTATTAAAGATGATAGCCGCCGCCCGTGCACGTGGTGGGAGATAAGTGTCTGCATTCTTCTTGGCCAAGTCCAGGGAACACGCCTGGTCATAAGCAGCCCGTAAATTGAGGGTTTTATTTTCCAGCAGGTGCTGACGTATAAAATGGGACGCAATCCCATTGATAAAGAAATCGCGGATTAGTTCCTTTTGATACTGTTCAGCTTTAACCGCTTTAAGGTTACAATCTTTGCCGAGCCTGCGAAGTTTCTGGATGAATTCATCGAGTGATTCCCCAGGCTGCTGCCGAGTTGTGGCCAATAGGTGTCGAGCAAAGATTTCATTCGGGGACTTGATATACAGCTGCTGTAAAATTTGGATAGCAGCGTTGTAGTCTATACAATATAATCATACACATGAGGGGATACGTAGTTAATAAGCATTCGTAACTTATTAGGGGCATCCGCCCCACATTCTTCAAGAAAGTTGCTAAAGGTACGAAACCAATGCTTCCATACCTTTGCTGCCGCAGGTGCATTCGGGTCCAGGTCAAGACGAGCGGGTCTAAGGAGCTTTTCCATGATAGAGCAGTTTCTTGCCCAAGTCCCTTTCTGCGGTTCAAGTTGCAGCTGGTTGTTCCGAATCACCCAAGGCGTGGAGACAATAACCAGTCGACTAAATTGACGCAATAAAGACTCACTACGCACTTGGTTGTACATAAAGCAAGGCTTTAATCGACTTGTAACAAAACATGGAGGTCTAGTTAGTAGTCACTAGCTTCCTGTTTCCAGATTGTCTCTGGCCAAGTTGGGCCCACACCCAAGTATTTATACTCATCGGACAGCGCCCTCAGCTGGCCGTTCAGTAGTACTTCCTGAGTTACTTCTTGTAGAAGTTGCAATTTAAGACATACCCCACACACCTCAGTGTAACACTGATATACCCCACAGACCTCAGTGTAACAATGATATACCCCACACACCGCACTGTTACACTGATATACCCCACACCCCTCACTGTAACAGTGATATATCCCACACCCCTCACTGTAACACTGATTTACCCCACACCCCTCACTGTAACACTGATATACCCCACACCCCTCACTGTAACACTCTGATATAGCCCACACCCTGCACTGTAACACTGATTTACCCCACACCTCTTAGTTTAACACTGATATACCCCACACCCCTCACTGTAACACTGATATACCCCACACCCCTCAGTGTAACACTGATATACCCCACACCCCTCACTGTAACACTGATATACCCCACACCCCTCAGTGTAACACTGATATACCCCACACCCCTCAGTGTAACACTGACATACCCCACACCCCTCACTGTAATACTGATATACCCCACACCCCTCAGTATAAAACTGATATACCCCACACCCCTCGGTGTAACACTGATATACCCCACACCCCTCAGTGTAACACTGATATACCCCACACCCCTCACTGTAACACTGATATACCCCACACCCCTCACTGTAATACTCTGATATACCCCACACCCCTCACTGTAACACTCTGATATACCCACACCCCGCACTGTGACACTGATATACCCCACACCCCGCACTGTAACACTGATATACCCCACACCCCGCACTGTAACACTGATATACCCCACACCCCTCACTGTAACACTGATATACCCCACACCCCACACCCCGCACTGTAACACTGATATACCCCACACCCCTCACTGTAAAACTTGGATAAACCCCACACCCCTCACTGTAACACTGATATACCCCACACCCCTCATTGTAACACTCTGATATACCACACACCCCTCTGTGTAACACTGATATACCCCACACCCCTCACTGTAACATTGATATACCCCACACCTCACACCCCGCACTGTAACACTGATATACCCCACACCCCTCAGTGTAATACTGATATACCCCACACCCTGCACTGTAACACTGATATACCCCACACCCCTTACTGTAACACTGATATACCCCACACCCCTCTGTGTAACACTGATATACCCCACACCCCTCACTGTAACACTCTGATATACCCCACACCCCTCAGTGTAACACTGATATACCCCACACCCCTCACTGTAACATTGATATACCCCACACCCCTTAGTTTAAAACTGATATACCCCACACCCCTTACTTTAACACTGATATACCCCACACCCTGCACTGTAACACTGATATACCCCACACCCCTCAGTGTAACACTGATATTCCCCACACCCCTTAGTTTAACACTGATATACCCCACACCCCTCACTGTAACACTCTGATATACCCCACAACTCTCACTGTAACACTGATATACCCCACACCCCTCAGTGTAACACTGATATACCCCACATCCCTCACTGTAACACTTTGATATACCCCACACCCCTCAGTGTAACACTGATATACCCCACACCGCTCACTGTAACACTGATATACCCCACACCCCTCAGTGTAACACTGATATACCCCACACCCCACACCCCGCACTGTAACACTGATATACCCCACACCCCTCACTGTAAAACTCGGATAAACCCCACACCCCTCACTGTAACACTGATATACCCCACACCCCTCATTGTAACACTCTGATATACCCCACACCCCTCTGTGTAACACTGATATACCCCACACCCCTCACTGTAACATTGATATACCCCACACCTCACACCCCGCACTGTAACACTGATATACCCCACACCCCTCAGTGTAATACTGATATACCCCACACCCTGCACTGTAACACTGATATACCCCACACCCCTTACTGTAACACTGATATACCCCACACCCCTCTGTGTAACACTGATATACCCCACACCCCTCACTGTAACACTCTGATATACCCCACACCCCTGAGTGTAACACTGATATACCCCACACCCCTCACTGTAACATTGATATACCCCACACCCCTTAGTTTAAAACTGATATACCCCACACCCCTTACTTTAACACTGATATACCCCACACCCTGCACTGTAACACTGATATACCCCACACCCCTCAGTGTAACACTGATATACCCCACACCCCTTAGTTTAACACTGATATACCCCACACCCCTCACTGTAACACTCTGATATACCCCACAACTCTCACTGTAACACTGATATACCCCACGCCCCTCAGTGTAACACTGATATACCCCACATCCCTCACTGTAACACTTTGATATACCCCACCCCCCTCAGTGTAACACTGATATACCCCACACCCCTCACTGTAACACTGATATACCCCACACCCCTCAGTGTAACACTGATATACACCACACCCCTCAGTGTAACACTGATATACCCCACACCCCTCAGTGTAACACTGATATACCCCACACCCCTAAGTGTAACACTGATATACCCCACACCCCTCAGTGTAACACTGATATACCCTACACCCCTCACTGTAACACTGATATACCTCACACCCCTCAGTGCAACACTGATTGACCTCACACCCCTCAGTGTAACACTGATATACCCCACACCCCTCAGTGTAACACTGATATACCCCACACCCCTAAGTGTAACACTGATATACCTCACACCCCTCATTGTAACACTGATATACCCCACACCCCTCAATGTAACACTGATATACCCTACACTGTAACCCTCTGATGCACCCTCTCTGTTGCACCATTTATCTACCTGCTCAGACTGCACCTCACCTGGTTTCCACCGTGAACTGTTTGGGTTTGTTGACTTGGCCTCCCTCCAGGCCTGGCCCATAGGCCCGAACATGGGTGGGATCGCAGCCTTCCGTGACTCCGACTCTGAATGGACTCTTGGGGAGTGGGACATCATCGTACAGCAATTCAATCACATGCACTCCTGAAAGAGTCATCAACATGGCATGGTAACCCATCGCAGCAATACACAGATCAGTGCTGCCACCTAGCGGGCTGACAGCAGGCTCTGCCCAACTCAGACTGACCCACAAACCAACAATGGACATCTTTCCTCATCACACTCTGGTTATTAGATGTCGCACATTAAGATCCCAAAGCAGAGGCACCTCTCCTTTCGCACCGTGCCAAGGAATGCATAGTGTGAGAGATGGTATCAGACTGTTCCCTGTTCTCCATACCTTTCACAACAGTGACTGCTCCAATGGAAGGCAGGAGCCCATTGGGAGTCTGAAGGAAAGGTGAGCAGAGCTGGGGAAAAGACCTTCCGTCGGGAGCCCTGATCATGTCAGGGAATCGTGTACGTCTCTGCTCGTCATTTCTTTCCAAGATCCCTTGATGACAACTTTCAGGGTCAAGGAGAAACCCCGGTGTCATCACTCTGTTTCCTGGCTGGGAACAGGACAGAGGGAATTCAGCAACCTGACATAGGAGGGCGGAAGGGGAGGGCAGCACCATGTTTGGGAATCTGAAAGCAGCCAATGGGTTTCAAGAGCAAACTCTGAATGGCCAAAAATAGGAGGCAGTCGGTATGCATGGTGCCCAGGGTTGAGGTTGTCCTGATGATGGAGATCAGATAATCTTTCCAGCAATTCTAATAACTTTAACCATCATTTTTCCCCTCGAGGTCAAACGTGTTTGTGGAAGGTTGGTGCTGATCAGAAGCGGCCAGAGTTACCTCACTGGGGAACGGACACCAAATTGCCAGGGAACAGGGTACCGAATCGCTGGGGAACCAACATGACGGCCGTAAGAAAACAGGAAGATGAAACTTGTAAATGAAGAAGCCCCGTTACCACTCACCATCTTCCTATGCCGTGTACTCCATGTGGTATGTTCCATCACCATTGTCCTTGATGTAACTATCAGTCTTGGCACCAGATGGGTTGGCAATACGAACCTTGATGTGGTTCCCACCCATCTTGCTAAGAGATTGAGTGTCCACAGTAAACTTTGTGGTGACCTCCCGGACCACCCCTGGAATGTGAGTAGAGATGGTATCAGACTGTTCACTGTTCTCCGTACCTTCCACAACAATGATCCTGTTGCTCTTGAATAAGTTTCCCCCAATTGGTCCCCAACACCTGGAATCAATTCCAGCATTCCATAAGAACATAACATAAGAAATAGGAGCAGGAGTAGGCCATTTGGCCCTTCGAGCCTGCTCTGCCATTCAATAAAATCATGGCTGATCTTCTACCTCATCTCCACTTTCCTGCACTGTCCCCATATCACTTGATACCCTTAATATTCAAAAATCTATCGCTCTCTGTCTTGAATATACTCAATGACTGAGCCTCCACAGCCCTCTGGGGTAGAGAATTCCAAAGATTCACCACCCTCTGAGTGAAGACATTGCTCCTCATCTCAGTTCTAAATGGCCAACCCCCTATTCTGAGACTGTGACCCCTGGTTCTAGACTTCCCAGCCAGGGAAAATATCCTCCCTGCATCTACCCTGTCAAGCCCTGTAAGAATTTTGCATGTTTCAATGAGATCACCTCTCATTCTTCTAAACTCTGAAGGGTATAGGCCTAGTCTACTCAATCTCTTCTCATAGGGCAATCCCCCCCCTAACCCAGGAATCAGTCTGGAGAACCTTTGTTGCACTCCCTCTATGGCAAGTATATCCTTCCTTCGGTAAGGAGACCAAAACTGTACACATTACTCCAGGCGTGGTCTCTCCAGGGCCCTGTAAAATTGCAGTAAGAAGTCTTTACTCTTATGCTCAAATCCTCTTGTAATAAAGGCCAACATACCATTTGCTTTCCTAATTGCTTGCTGTACCTGCATGTTAACTTTCAGCGATTCGTGTACAAGGACATCCAAGTCCCTCTGAACACTAACATTTCCCAATCTCTCACCATTTAAAAAACTCTGCTTTTCTATTTTTCCTACCAAAGTGGATAACTTCACATTTCTCCATATTATACTCCATTTGTCCACTCGCTTAGCCTGTCTATATCCCCTTGAAACCTCCTTGATCCTCCTCACAACTTACATTCCCACCCAGCTTTGTATCATCGGCAAACTTGGATATATTACAGTTGGTCCCCTCATCCAAATCATTGAGGTAGTTTGTGAATAGCTGAGGCCCAAGCACTGATCCTTGCGGTACCCCACTAGTTACAGCCTGCCAATCCGAAAATGACGCTTTTATTCCTATTCTCTGTTTTCTGTCCGTTAACCAATCCTCAATCCATGCTAGTATATTACCCCCAATCCCATGAGCCCTAATTTTGTTCAATAACTTCTGGTCTGGCACCTTATCGAATACCTACTGAAAATCCAAATACACCACATCCATTGGTTCCCCCTTATCTATTCTGCTAGTTACAACCTCAAAAAACTCTAATAGATTTGTCAAACACAATTTCCCTTTCATCAATCAGTGTTGACTCTGCCCAATCCTATTATTATTTTCTAAGTGTCCTGTTACCACGTCCTTAATAATAGATTCTAGCATTTTCCCTACTACTGATGTCAGGCTAACTGGTCTGTAATTCCCTGTTTTCTCTCTCCCTCCTTTCTTAAATAGTGGGGTTACATTTCCTACCTTCCAATCCGTGGTAACCATTCTAGAATCAATGGAATTTTGGAAGATGACAACCAATGCATCCACTATCTTTATAGCCACCTCTTTCAAAACCCTAGGATGTAGGCCATCAGGTCCAGGGGATTTATTAGCTTTCAGTCCCATTAATTTCTCCAGTGCTATTTTTTTTACTAATACTAATTTCTTTCAGTTCCTCATTCTCACTAGGCCCTTGGTTCTCCACTATTTCCGGAAAGTTTTTTGCGTCTTCTTCCGTGAAGACAGACACAAAGGGCTGGATTTTTTATACTTATACAATTGGGTGAACTGTCATGCTGACCCCCACACATGACCTCCTGTTAATTGAGGTTGTGTTAAAACACTCCAGACTTCAGGGTCCAATGGCCTCCTTTGCGTTGAAAACTTCTGTGGTTCGCAACACTTACCCCTTCCTGCTTGTGTAGCTTGGATCCTGGGAAAGTGTCATCCATGGGTAGGGTACATGCATTTACATTGCTAAACAGGCTTCCTTGTCTTGACAGTAGAATCATATAGAGTCACATTTTAGTCACTCTCTCACAATCCAAAATACAGTTCCAAGTGCAGTAACTATTGTTATCTAGGCAAATAGCCACCAGCCACATGTGAGTGCTGATCAGAGGAAATGATAAATAAATATTTTCTACAAACAACTGCAGTGATGACTGAGCAACGCAACAAAAGAAACAAATTCATCACTTAGGCATACTTGCTCTTCAGTGGCATCCACTTATTGGTTTCAAAGTACAGCGTGCATCAAAAACAGAACCTGCTCTTGCTCAAATGTGCCATGAGTAGATGCGTTACTCACACTGACAGAGTTATTACAGAATTCAGCCCAATGGCTGGAAACACGAGCCTAGACAATGATAAATCGGAAGCAATCTACTCCTGCCCTGACACCTCCAGAACAGTGGTGCCTGGCCTATGTTGTTAATCAACCTCGATAAAGCTGAATTAGTATTAATTTTTCATGAAACTGCATTCACCAGCAATATTAATCATGTAAAATACTTGTGAAACTTTAGGATTGCCACCTTTTGCCAAGTCTAAAACTAATATAATAACCATATATTTAACACTATTGCTTTGACATTACACTGTGAAAGTTTTAGCACATCAATGCATAATACATACATATGACATTTCTTTGTCTGCAGTTTTAACTTGTTTAAAATAAATGGGCTAACAGCTCAAGGAAATAGCAGACAAAAGTATGCCATCCGAATGTATTAACATTCATAAGAACGAGCTTGCATTTATATAGCAACTTGTCCCCGAGAGCTTCACAATCTTTGAATTACTTTGAGATACAATCAGGGTTGTTACGTAGTTTAAATGTGACAGCCTTCTGCACATAGCAAGACCTCCCTCCCTAAACATCAATGAGACAAATAACCAGTTAACCTATTCTAGGTGGTGTTTTTTGATGGAAGAATGTTTCCCAGGATGGTGCGAGGACTCTTTCCACAGTGAATAGCTGGACCCAAGAGTCAAGCCAATATTGCTAAAATAAAACTGCACGGCTTGTATTTAATTCCTTGCACCATTTTTAAGGCAGTTGGTTTAAAGTAGAACTCCTATCCTGCAGAGACAAGAATTCAAATAAATAATCAATTTTCTTTCACAAAAGTGAAATGCATTCGGGCAAAGACGGAGGGGAATAGAGCCTGCTCTTAATAACACTTGTTGGAGCTATTCTTCCTCTGGTTTCAAACAAAGATGGCAACAGATGCCATACAGAGTGGAGTGAGGTATATTAACATGTCATTTACATGTAACTGGCATTCTTCAGTATCCCACCAAACCCCCTGATGCTTTAACAAAATGGCTAATGGCTAATGTCAGGGAGTGTAACATCTGTGTGTAAAGGTTAATGATAGAATTGAACTTTTGTCTTATGGCAATGCATGGGGGGATAAATCAGCTTTTCAGTAGACTTCACATTAAGAATTATTTATTTCTAACCTAATTTTTGCCCATTGCTCTAGCTATAGTCTTTTACTATAAATATTTTAGACTTTTTCTTCATTTTTAATTTTTGGTTCTCCCTGTGATTCACACTTGGATGAGAAGATCAGTATAATGACATAGTACAAGCATTTATAGATGGTCCATTACTTCAGTAAATGTCTTATTTTGCGCAAGTCAATAGGACCACATTAGGCAAGGTCTAATGCTGCCAGAGCAAATTCAAGCATCCCCCTACCTTCCTGAAAGATCATTTACAGAGGTTAAACTGTGGAATAATGCTGTATATAATGTTGCTTTGAATGTTTACAAAATTATTTCATTTTTTTTCAATCTTAGATGAGAAAGAATGCTAAAACAGGCTCAAAATAAGAATAATATTGTTCAAAAACTGAAATCTGTTCCCAGTTTCTGCCTATATTACTGTATAAAAGTGGTCTGCTTCACTGAGGGTGTGAATGTCTCTCCTTCAGTACTCATGGCGGAGTGCTTAAGTTCCCTCAGTATCTCCCTTTGATGATCTGATTGAGATTAGAAACTCAACCCATAGCCCACCCTTCACCAGTGAACCAGAGATTGAACACATGCTTCACATGAACCAACCCTTTCTCTTCTCTTGCTAGACCAACAGCAGCAGATCTACATTTTGAACAATTTCTTCATAAAGGACTTACTCTTGTTATGACTCCAGACCTGGATGGCAATCATTCTCTTGCCATCTACCATTATCCTGGGAACATTATGGGTGATATACATAAAATGGTGGTATATGTGCATGTTTGTCATGCTACTATTTTAAAAAATGAGAAAGGTGACCCTGAAACTACCCAATTTGGTTGAAAACTGAGTCTAAAAAACAAAATTTCACAAACCATCCACTTCAGGTTTTCAATTAGTTTTTACTCCCAGTCCAATTATCACTTTAAGCAATGAAATAGGGTGAAAAATATCAACCGTGGTGGGAATTGAAGAAAAAATACAATATTCCTTGAGGTTGGCAACAGCTTTTACGCACATAAACAAAAGCACAGCGCAATTTAAATATACTGAACTGAATTCAAATTCAGGTCCCGGGGTGAAAGTTCAGTGTGCTAACCCACTGCCCTACTGGGTCGCTGACAGTTTTCAAACACGTATTATTCCACGCTTGCTCATTATGAATGCTAATTGCAAAGCTCATCAAACTCCGCCACAGTCACTGAGCTTAGTGCATTCTTGCCTACAAACTATATTACTGGATAAATTGTTTTAAAAAGAAACTCTCAATATTGTGGGGGGGGGGGGGAATTTAAAAAAAAACGCTTTTGTGATTTTGCTACAAATAGTGGTCAGAAGAAATCTTCCTGTAACGTTCACAGTGTCACTGGCACAGATTAACCAGAGGGCATCCCTCCGACCCATAGCAACACTTGTGAAAAGAGAGTCATATGACAGGAAAACAAAGGTTGGGGTATATTTAGCGCTCCCAGCAGAGAAGCTGTGCTCGAAGATAGCGGGGGGTCGGAGATTGGGCCACAACACTTTGGCTCTGCTTGTCTGACTCACATTGCTGACGGGGGTGCCGGGTCGATGAACTTACTGTTGAACGTGTATGATTAGAAACATTAATGCAATCAACATATTCATGCACTTAGCCAAGACACTGGTTAAATGTATTATAGCTCACCATTTTATAATTCTTCTATGATCTGTAATGCATTCAAACAATGAATTTTGATTTCAAGCAATTTTCCTTATTATTTTTGGAGTCTCTTGCTTGATGCGGAAGTGTTTTTTTAAATTTGAGTTTGAGTCACATCCATACCTGAAGAATTTTATGATGTAAGACCCAAGAGTACGCTGGATAACATGACAGAACAATGCAGGACCAGCAGTGACACTGCAAAGACAGAATAGTATGGCTGCATTGGCTTGATATGCAGGTAAATATAACCCCAAATTGAAACAGTCTTCCAAAACGATCAGCAAAATCTGCAAACAAGCCTCCAAGCCCTTAAAAGCTGAGAAAGCACGGGAATGAAGTGTCAGCTAAATTAAATGTCACCTCTCCAGTAAACAGAAGATGCACGGACTGCAGCAAACATTTTAATGAGGGCATGAGGTAAAATGTGGAAGCTGCTCAGAATCCAAAGATTTTAACAACAACAACAACAACGTGTATTTATATAGCGCCTTTAGTGTAGTAAAACGTCCCAAGGTGCTGCACAGGAGTATTTTAAGACAAAAAAAAAGGTGTAGGGAGGGAGTTGAGACATCGTGGAATGGTTAACACAGATCATTAGAGTCTCAGGCCTAGAAATTCAGTATAGCCACTTTTGGGGCGGAAAAGTCGGGCGGCCGCTAAAGTTTGCGCCCGGCGCAAAGTCGAGGCCACTTCGCCGATATTCAGTAGCTTCGACCTAAGAGTTTGCTCGAGCGCTAAAACTGGCGTTACACAACTATCTTTAGGCGCAAAGCCGGCGGTGCTGAGCTAAACCGCCGAGGCCGGGCGCAGCGCAGGTGCGGTCATTTCTTGATTGACAGCAGACACCCTGGCGCCGGCCAGCTCTTAAAGGGGGAAGGGTCGAGTTTGTCTGCTGCCATGCCCTGGACACTGCAGCCCTCCAGCTAGGCCTAAACACTGCTGCTGAACAGAAATAGCGCCGGGAAAGATGCAGAAGGCCCATGAACGAGCGCAGCGCTTCACTGGCCATGATTTGAGGGTGCTGGTTAGGGCTTTGGAGAGGAGACGCAAACTCTTGTTCCCGGACAGTGGCAAGAAGCCTGCCACCAGCGTCTACAGGAAAGCCTGGAGGGAGGTCGCCCACAGGGTCACATCCAACAGCGAGGTCCCCAGGACTGGTGTCCAATGCCGGAAAAAGTTCAATGACCTCACAAGGATTGTCAGGGTGAGTCCCCTTTCCAGTGTCCTCCTCATCCTTGCATGTGCACCTCACATTATGGGCAAAGGGACCTAAAAGCCCTAATGGCCAGCCCTCATCCAGCAGCTATGGGACTGGCATGAACATCAATTGCACATTCTGCACTTTACACACTGGCCAAGCTATTCGACCATGGGAGGCAGTGCACACAAGATCTGGGCACCACACTGGCCAAGCTATTCGAACATGGGAGGCAGTGCACACAAGATCAGGGCACCACACTGCACTTAGAGGCCGTCCTTTCTCTTGCAGGCCAAGCTGGCACACAATCAGAAGAGCCGGACTGTGACCGGGGGAGGCCGTCCCCAGATCCAGCAGCTCAGTGACCTTGAAGAGCGCATGGGTAGCCTCATGGGTGCCCGGGTGATTGGCCCCGTTGCATCTGGAGATGCCGACCCTGTTCTGGGCACCAATGGTAAGGACATCACCTTTTGGACCTCTCTCGTCCCACTTGCGCTTCAGATCTACATCCTTTGCCACTGTCCGACCAATGCGCTGAATGCCACCACTCATGCCTCCCTCGCTGACGCCCTCTCCTCACTCTAAAGCTACTCTTGTGCCTTCCTGCTTTCAGATGGTGAGGAGGAGGTCCCTGAAGCTGCCAGTGACAGCCCCTCGGAAGAGGAGGAGGAGGAGGAGGAAGAGGAAGAGGAAGGCGGCCCATCAGGGGAACCCTCAGCCGCGCCAGGGGATGCCAATGGAGGGGACACGTCTTCCCTGGAGGAGAGCCAGGGGGAAGTGTCGCAGGGGAGTGTAGCTCCTGTGCCCAGCGGCGTGCAGCAACGTGGGAAGGGTCGGGCAGCTCGGCGGCCTTCTTCCCAGAGGGGGGAAGGGTCGCAGGGGAGTGTAGTTGCTGGGCCCAGTGGCATCCAGCAATGCGGGAAGGGTCGGCCAGCTCAGCGGCCTTCTCCCCAGAAGGAGAGTCCGGCCTCCAGTCCGGAGACGGTCCTCGCCAAGGAGGTGCGCCTCCTCGATCAAATGTCCGTGGACTCGGATCGCCGGCACACCGAGTTCATGGGGGTTGTGGCACGGTTGCCTGAGGCCATCGAGTCCCTGGCTCATAGTGTGGCCGATTTCGGCGCCTCACAGGCCAGCAGTTTCGAGCAATTCGAAGCAGCACACGCCGCGAGTCGGTCCGAATTCGGGGCAGAACAGGCCGCGAGTCGGGCCGAATTCGGGGCAGAGCAGTCCGCGAGTCGGGCCGAATTCGGGGCAGAACAGTCCGCGAGTCGCCAGGTGATCAGTGGTGCCGTGCAGTCACTGGCTGGTCTGATGCAGGCACAGACCAGGGCAGTACGGGCACTCACTGCTGCCACACTCGCTGTGTCAGCCAGGCATCGCCAGGGCACCCGCCGCGCTGCAGCAGCACAGCGGTCTGTCCTTCAGCAGATTGCTGCGCATGCTGCAGTGCTGGCCCGGGCGAGTGCCAGTGTCTCAGGCGAGCAGCGAGCGCCTGCCATCAGCCAGCTTGCCCCCATTCCTGCAGCCGCCACTGCCACTCCCCCAGTGGAGCTGCGACGAGCTGCTGGAGAGACTGCTGCTGCCCAGCCACAGCTGCAGCAGTCACCAGCCGGCCCCTTGAGGGCCAGAGCTCGTCTAGGCGGACCCCCAAGGGCATCTGCCGTCACGCCATGTGCCCCTCAGGAGCCTTCCCCCAGCCTTGCAGCAGTCACTGGGCATAGTTTGAGGAGGAGCAGCAGGGCGGCCAGGGGCCGCGAAAGGCTGGTCAAGGAATCGCCCTCGCGGGCCACAAAGTAGAGGGTGTGGGCAAATGTGTTTTTATATGGGGATGGTTGTTTTTATATGGGGATGGTTGTTTTGTTTATGGGGATGGTTGTTTTTGTAAGGCCGAGGATGAAGGCCATTTTTGTGGAAATGTTTTGTTATTCCTCCCCAGGTTGTGGGAGTGAGTCATGTGTGTGACTGTTTTTTGGGTGTGTTGTCTGCTTTTGGGTTTCATGTGGGAAGGGCCCTGAGTTTGTTCAATAAAGCATTTTATTTATTCAGCTTGTCCATGTTTGATGTTTGAAGTGGTTGTTGCCTTAACCGGCTGAGGGCTTGCGGAGCGGCTGCATTCAGGTCCCTTCATTGCCACAAGCCATTCCCTGACAGGGGGCCTAGAAGTGACGTTCAATAAGCCGCCGACGGGCGGCCCTTGGACCTTGTGCCTCCCTCCTGGGCTGGTACACCTCCTCCTCCTCCTCCTCCTCCTCATGCTCCTCCTGCTCCTCCTCCTGAGGTGGTGCTCCAGCGTGAGGTGGCAGCGCCTGAGTCCTGTGGATAGCCAGGTTGTGCAGCATGCAGCAAACGACCACGACCTGGGAGACTCTCTCCGGCGAATACTGCAGAGATCCTCCGGAACGATCCAGGCAGCGGAACCGTTGCTTGAGGACGCCAATCGTTTGTTCTATGATGTTCCTAGTGGCTTGATGGCTTTCGTTGTATGCCTCCTCAGCAGGGGTCCTGGCCGCGCGGAGTGGGGTCATGAGCCAGGTACACAAAGGATAGCCTTTGTCCCCGATAAGCCATCCTCTTGGGGGAGGCTGTGCCTGGAACATGTCAGCCACAGTAGTCTGTCGCAGGATAAATGCATCGTGGCTGCTGCCTGGAAAGCGGGCATTGACAGCTAGGATGCGCTGCCTGTGGTCACACACCAGCTGTACATTGAGGGAATGGTAGCCCTTCCGGTTGCAGTAATCCTCGGCATTGTCGATAGGTGCCCGCAAAGCCATATGCGTGCAGTCAATGGCACCCTGCACCATGGGGAAGTCCGCTATTCTCGCAAATCCCACTGCACGCTGCTCCTGCCTCTCCAGGGTCATGGGGAAGGAGATGAATTGGTGTCTCCTTCTGAAAAGGGCATTGGTCACCTGGCGGATGCAGCAATGCATGGCGAACTGGGATATGTTAGCAATGTCCCCAACAGCGGCTTGGAAGGAGCCGCTTGCATAGAAGTTCAGAGCCACCGTGACCTTCACTTCCACCGACAGAGACGTCCTGCACCTCAGCTGTGGACACAGATCTCTGTGAAGCAGCTGGCAGATCTCTGCAACCACCTCCCTTCTGAAGCGCAGCCTCCTAACACACTGTGCGGCAGGCATGGTGAGATAGGACACCTGCTGGCGGTATTTCCTGAGTGGGTAAGGCCTAGGTTGCCAGCGCCTGTTGCCCCCTCTGCGTCTAGCCAGGGCTGCCCCTCTCACACAGCGTCTGCGAGCCCTTCGCACATAATGCTGAAACTGAGGGTTGGCACCCCATGCAGCCCCCATAATATACTGGCAAACAATGACCTCACAATGAAGGTGAATTGCCAAGCTCTGGCCTGAAGCCAAAAATACCTCTCCTATGTTGGGCCAAAGCAGTAAGCTCTCTTCCTTGGTCTCTGTCCATAAATCCGTTGCACAAGAGTGATTGCTGCAAAATGGCTGGCCTTTATAGTTCAGGGTAAGTGCCCTTTAATTTGCGCTCCCCGCGGCCCGCATGGCCTCTGCTGCGTTCCAGTTCACAGTTCTTAGGACCGCCACGCCCACATTGGGCGGGCGCGACTGAAGTTCCGGATTGGGGCGCACAAAGGGCATTGCACGAGGAAATGACGTCATAATCTGCGCGCGCAGCTGAGCGCGCGCAAACACTTTGCGCCGGCGCTAAATGTCTACTGAAGTTGGGCGTAGGCGCAGATCGCGCTGCGCCCGGCCGCTAAGTGCCTAGCGCTCGAGATCTACTCCTCCTAAGGCGCTAACGGCTGGCGCACGCAACTGAACTTCTAGGCCTCAGGGTTTTAGTGCAATCATCTCCTTCAATGGTGCAACAGCGATCTTCCCCTACAATCTGGTGGCTGTGTCCTTTTCTATATACTGCCCTTGATGAATTGTATATCCAATGGCTATCAGCTGTCAGGCTAAACTTGTTTGCCCCACCAAAGAACTTTTTCCCAATTCTTGGCTAATAAATCAAGAACGGTGAGGTCTGAGTGGGAATGGAGCGGTGAATTAAAGTGACCTCCAGCGTGATCCCACTACCGAATGCATCTTCCCCTCACCTCCCCTTTCAGCATTCCGTAGGGACCGCTCCCTCCGCGACACCCTAGTCCACTCCTCTATCACTCCCAGCACCCCTTCCCCTTCGCCCGGCACCTTCCCGTGCAAGCGCAGGAGATGCAACACATGCCCTTATACCTCCCCCCTTCCCACTGCCCAGGGCTCCAAACACCCCTTCCAGGTGAAACAGCGATTTACTTGTACTTCTTGCAATTTAGTATACTGTAATCGCTGCTCACGATGTGGTCTCCTCTACATTGGGGAGACCAAACGCAGGTTGGGTAACCGCTTTGCGGAACACCTCCATTCAGTCCGTAAGGGTGACCCCGAGCTCCCGGTGGCCTGTCACTTTAATTCTTCGCTCCACTCCCACTCAGACCTCACCTTCCTCGGCCTCTTGCATTGCTCCATGGAAGCTCAGCGTAAGCTCGAGGAACAGCACCTCATCTTTCGACTAGGCACTTTACAGCCCTCTGGACTCAACATAGAGTTCAACAATTTCAGATCATAACCTTGGCCCCTATCAAATATATATTTTTTATCCACACTTTTTGTTTGTGCTGCTTTTTTTTCCCACATGGCAGCTGTCTTTCATTCTGCCAGCGCAATTCACACTCCATCTAGAGCCATCCTTTGTTTCTTATCCTGTCCAATTACCATTTCCTCTTACCTTGAATATCTCTTAATGTCTCTTTTCTTCTCCTGCCTTCCATCCTATCACAGACCTTCCCTTTTGTTCTTTCATCCCCTCCCCCATTTCCCCACCCCTAAACTTGCTTTAAAATCTGTTCCTTTTCCTGCTTGTTTCCAGTTCTGATGAAAGGTCTTCGACCTGAAACGTTAACTTTGTTTCTCTCTCCACAGATGCTGTCTGGCCTGCTGAGTTTTTCCAGCGTTTTCTGTTGTTATTTCAGGTTTCCAACATCCGCAGTATTTTGCTATTGTATTAGACTTTCCTGCTATTGTGTTTAGGCATATTGGATCATCGGAGCACAGTGAATAGAGGAAATCTGGTTGAGATGATTTCATATCTGCAAGGAAGCCTGCCTGATCTGCTGTCCATTAATCTAAAGGAATGTAAATTGGGCAGCACCCATTACAGGCGTGCACTCCTCCCGACCCGATTTTCCTCTATGCGCTGCACTCGGGTCATCCGATACAAAGAACAGGAACGTTGGCCCACATGATGCCCTTCTCACCTCTACACGAGTGGAAAGGACACATAAGGACAAATTCAATGAGGCTAAAATCCCAGTACAGATCTCACTAGAGGAGACGGTGTGTTCGATATCAGAGCTGCAATGTTATAGCCCTTTCTCCAACTCGCACTCCTATCTAGTGTGGCTCTGCTCAGGGAACACAGTCTTTGTGGATTTTCCCTTAAAGACATCTGTTGGTCCTTATTGGCAACATGCAATCCTGTGATAAATATTGTGAATAAAAGTTACCAGTGAATGAATACGAGGCCTCAGTCTTATCCTCAGGTGCAGTACTTCTCCACAGTGATGGAGGGCGATTCACAGCTCCAATCAGCTGGGCCACTCTTCCATATCACCTAGCAACTAGTTAGGGAGCAGAATTGGCATAGAGCTGTGCTTGGCCACCAGGCAAGTGCAGCAAAATTTAATAAGGAGAAAATAGGGAAGCAATAATTTGCAGTGCATAAAACAAACAAAATTACTTGTTCATTCATCTCACAGATGAAATTATAACAGCTCTCTTCAATTTTACTTTTCACAGTAACTGAACATAGAGACTGAAGGAAAGAAAGGCACTTTAAAAAAAATTGTTCTCAGGATGTGAACAATACTTGCAAGGTCATATTTATTACCCATCCCTTGTTGCCCCGAGAAGGTGCTGATGAGCCCTTTAGCAATTGTTTGCACAACTGAATGGCTTGCTAGGCTACTTTAAAGGGCATTAAGAAACAACCATTTAGTGTAGACTAGATTAATGTGTAGATTAGATCGGCTAGTAGCACAAGGTTCCCTGAAGGACATTATTGAACCAATTGGGTCTTCACAATAATCAGTCAACTTTCATGTTCTCTGGAGCTGGCCCACAAATTAACTCGTTTATTCAATTTAATTTTACAACTTTCCATGGTGGGACTTGAACTTTGAACTCATGCACTATCAGACATCAATAGATTTTTAAATATTAAAGGATTCAAGGGATATGGGGATAGTGCAGGAAAGTGGAGATGAGGTAGAAGGTTGAATGGCGGAGCAGGCTCAAAGGGCCAAATGGCCTACTCCTGCTCCTATTTCTTATGTAACTTTGGATTTGCTATTCCATTCTGATATAAAGAGGGAAATTGGTAAACTCAAGCCCCAAGACTTGGGCATGCAATCTAGCCGGATACTTCAGCGTAGTACTGAGGGAGTGCTGCATTATAAGAGGGGCTGTTCCTTAGATGAGATGTCAAATTGAGACCCTGGCCAGAATTTTCTGTACCTGGGTGGGTCGGTTGCGGGAGGTCACTGTGGCAGGTCGCGATCCTGTTCCTCACTCCATTCCACTCCCTTAATGGCACCTGTTAAGGCAGCCCTGCACATAACCCAACCCTATTAAATGGTGCGGCTTTGATGACGTCATCGATGACGCGTTTTCAGCCGGGATATTTAAAGGAGCCATGGCCACATTGCATTTGAAGGTTCATCTAGGAGTGTGCAGGCACTGTACTGGAGCTTTGGAGTGTTGGAAAGATTTGGAAACATGACTGCACAGAGGCAGACTGCTGCATCCAGGTTCTCAGATGACTCATATGCTTGTGGAGGGAGTGAGAGCACACAGGGAGGTCCTCTTCTCTTCCGATGGGTGGAAGAGACGTCCCCAGCAGACCAAAGGAGCCAGGTTGGAGATTGCAGAGGTGAACAGCAGGGATGTTGTCAGGAGGACCTGGGTGCAGTGCCGGAAATGTTTCAATTATCTCATTAGATCAGGAAAGGTGAGTGCAAAGCTACACTCAACTTCATCCTGCTGTGCATCTTGAAAGGTTCGCAAAATTTTGGAAAATTTCGACAGCCCCCGAAGATTATTTGATTAAAGAAAACCTGGTTGGAATGTACCTTAAAAACCCAGGGCTTCAAAGATGGCTGCCAGGCCTCGTGGCAAAAGAGGAAGACAGCCTGTCTGAACATCTCCCATCACTGGCTGAAGTACTTGAGGTAATTAAACTGTCAATCAACTGCGGTTTAGGAAGTTCAACATCGAACAAAGGATTGTTTGTTTACAAGCTCTCAACAGTGTTGACTCAAGGGCTTAAGCACTTGAAGCTGTCAATCAATTACGGTTGGAATGTAACCGCAGGACAAAGGACTATTTACTGAACACTTAAGGATTTGTTTGTCCAGCACTTGAGAAATCAGTGGGACATTTTAAACTGAGCACAAACCAGTTAAACGAATGGGAAACGCATTCAAACCCAGTACGGTCAATGGGGACAGGTCGGTCCCTTTTGTGTACCCCGGATACATCCAGATTTGGGTGCAAAGGTAAGGGCTCCCAAATGGGGTATAAAGATAGTCTCTCAGGAAGTCATTCTCTCTCTCTCTACCGCCTCACCTCCAGTGCCCTGCTTACCAGAGGAACAGCTCAGCAGCCCACCCAAAGAAGTGGAATACCAGCAGTTACTTTTGAATTACTGGGGTACCTCTACTTCGGGGTGGTGAAGAATTCAAGGCAGGTCGCAGGGGCACAGAGCAGGCATTTACTGGTGAGCATAAACTTTCTGGCCCATTACAAGGCAACCTAGATAGGTATAAGGGGTGGGAATTAAAGGGGAATTTTGTTAAATTGTAATTTTTAGTCAATTTTCCCTCGATGTGTCTGTTTTCTCTCCTCCCCGTTAAGTAAAAGTGTGCAAGTGTGCTGTATTCATAATTATTTTCACTGTATAGTGATTTATTCTTTATTTTTAATAAACGTTGGTCTTCTTTGCACCCAACCACGAGTCTCGTTTTGTCTATATCGCTACTGAAATAAGTCCGGCGGTCAGAACCAGAAAGGGAAGTGATTCAAAACCACACGGGACCTGGAGCAGCTCAGATACGCCTGACTGGCCAGACAATAACCCCAAAACCAAGTACCCCGCCCTTTCTACAAAATGACGACCACGGCAGGACCGTCGGCAACAGTATGCGATGTAGCAGACGGTGGTCTGGGTCTGGAGAGAGCAGCAGTTATTGGTTTTCTTTTTATCACACCCCTGATGTGTCTGTGGTTAGGTACCCGCAGGCTTAGGGAAGTTAAAGCAGAGAGTTGGGATAAGAAAATGGAGATTGAAGAATACCAGGCCAAGATAGAGCGCCTGGTGGACCAGTTTAGTGAGGGCAAAAGCCTCATGAGGTACGAGTTAGAGTACCTGAAGTGCCTAGTTGCAGAGGCCAAGAGCAATGAGATGAGGGTACGGGAGGAGAACGCCTGCCTCATACAACAAGTAAGAGAGCAGGAGGAAAAGGTTAGGGAGGTAAAGGCAGCGTATAAGCTGGCCTGCGACCAAGGGTTTGAGGAAGCAGATCATGGCACCTGTAGGGAAGAGATAGAAAGCTTGAATATGGCTTTAAAGAGGGCAAAGGGGATGATATGTCTTATCAGCCCGAAGACAGGTCAGTCAGATTTTACCGGCAATCCAAAGAGAACCGTCCCACAGGCAACACCCAGAACGAAGTTGGTTAGGGAATCAGAGGTCCCACGACCGCCACCCACAGCTCTGACTTTTCAGGAGCTCTGGCAGCAAGGGGGGGTGGAGGATGAGGTGGTAGAGGAAGCACAGCAGGCCCCACTAGATAGGCCGGGACCAGGACCAGTATACCCCCTCCGACAACGGAGGTACGGTCCGCCCGTTGATGAAGATGACCCAGGGGCCATCCAGAATCAGTTTGTGTTGCCGTATGGCATCCACCAGCTCAGGGACATGGTTAGCCACATCCCCAAGCTCACTAAAAACGGAGACCCCTCACTGCACTTCAGGGAGATAGAACAAGCAGCTTGTGCTAATGACTGCGATGACGCAGAGCAAGCAAAAATGCTGCTGTTTTCCCTGGGAGGTGATCTCCTCCAGGCCCTATCTGGCGAGTGCATAAGGGGGCCAAAGGATTATGAGGATCTGAGGAATGAGATATTGGAGGCCATGGGACTCAATGATGGAAGTCCGTTCGCCCAGGTAGAAAGAACGGTGCAGCTCCCAGGGGAGTCCCCGCAGGCGTTCGCAGACAGGCTGTGGCCAGTCTACTGGAGTGCATGCCCCGAAAATGCCAGGGCCGGCAGCACTGAACCCAGTCCAATTGACTCACTGGCTCCATTGTCTTATGACAAACAGCCTACCCCAGATCCAAGCCCAGGTCGCGGTTTGGTTTGACCCCCGAAACCCCCAGACCACCGAAGAAGCGGTGAACCGTCAGCTCACAGTAGCATTTAGAAACATGAGGTGTATCGAGACGCCCCAACCCAAAGGAAAAGTCCATGAGGTTAAACCTGGGTACCAGAGTAAGAAAGAGTGGCACCAGGAGGGGAACCGTCCCTCCCAGGCTAAGTTAAATTGTTATGGGTGTGGGAAAGATGGGCACTGGAGAAAAGACTGTAAGAATCCCTGGAAAGATAACAAGGGAAAGGATCCCACAGCCCCAGCACAAAAGGCAGGGCCAGATATCCCTCCCGCTGCGATTGAGTCATTTTTACAGTCCCTATGGTCTCTTCTGACTGGCCAAGGGAGAGTAGCAGCCACCACCAGTGCTTTGACCCCGTCTGCCCCATCCCACTCCCAGCAATGACTAGAGCCAGCGCAGCCTGTCGACCTGTGTCCCCGCGAAAATGCTGAGGGGAGCAGGCCCTATGATAAGATGAGGGTGAAGACGGTGCAGGGGAGATATTCAGTGGACACTGGAGCTTCCAGCATGGTGGTCCATTCGGAAGACCTGACCAATTCACCCCGGTCTAACAAGGTCCCATTTAGCTTAATGGGACCCACAGGGAACAAGCAGGCTGAGGAAAAGTCTAAACCTTTGGCCATAGGTTTAGGATCCCTCCATACCACGTGGGAGGGTAACCACAAGACCAACAAGGTGGCCAAGCAGGGGGACAGGGAAGGAGAGTTCTGGGACCCCTGTAGAGCGGGTCCGGTAGCAGCAATCCAGGACAAGGGAGGAACACAGGGGATAGTTTTGGCCCCGGACCAAAAGCAGGTCCAGGCCCAAGATTCCACCTTTAAGGCCGCCCTGGTGAGGAAAAAAATTTAGAACAGGGTTACTGGCAGGCTGCTAGTTATATTAATCAATGCATATTGTTTAAGCCGGAGGCAGGGAAACAGGCAGCTGGGATTGAACCTGAGATTAGAAATCCTCAGCCTGCAGCGCACATGCAGGTGCAGTCGCGTGCGTGAAGGGAGAAGTTCCCCAGCACTTGGTCTGAGCAATTCCCCCTTTCTTATGGGACTCCGGGGAGGAGCCTGAACCAGGTTCCAGACCTGTAGGGGAAGACTCTCAGCCACCAGCAGCCGGTGGCAAGGGATTGCCCATCCCCAGCCCAGGTTTGGGAAGGGAGGGACCCAAGGGAGAAGGTCCCCAGCCAGCAAGGACTGTGACCCGAGCTAAGGGTCCGCCCACCAGGGTAGCCCCACCAGCGACACTCCCTAGGAGGTCTCTTTGGGTACCCCAGCCCAAGAAAGTATGGTCACCCACTTTCCAGTTGAATAGGGTGGGCTCCCGAGTCAGGGGGAAGCCAAAAGACAGAAGTCCCCAACCAGCAGCCATAAGCTGTGAGGGACTGGAAGTTGGGATCAGTCCAGCTTTGCTGCAGGCAGTAGCCTGCAACAGTCCAGACAGGGATTAGGCTGGCCGTCCAGAGACGGGCGGCGCTTGTATATAGTTTTGTTCAAGTAATGTGTATAGAGGATTATGTTAGAATGTGTTAATTTTAATTTTATATTGCAATTCGGTAGTGTTAAGTATTAGAGTATAATTTTCAAGTATGGTACCGTTCCAGAGTGCTCTCTATGTGAGCAGAGGTTGCGGGGCCCGATCACATTCCCCCAAGCCAGGGAACCTGGCTAGATGTTTTTTTAAGTCTTTTTCAGAGTTTCGGAAGATGCAGAGGACCATCGTGTCTTTGGACGCTCGGGGAAGGGAGCACCCCTAGCCCATGAAGGGAGGGGTCTGCAGGAGGCAGATGCCCACGAGGGGAGCTGGCCAGGATGACTGGGATCCAAGGCAACCCAGTATTCTAGTGAGACTGGTTTCACGTATGGGGAGGTCTCCTTCCAGTGCCCGAGGATACAAACCCTCACCCCAAGAAAAGATGTTTCAGGAATTCTGTAAATTTGACTTTTCGGAGGTCAATAAGACTGAATTGTAACTATTCATGGGTGATGGCAGACGCTATCCGTGAGAAGTAATTTAAAATTTCTATTCAGTTTCACACACTAGAACACATTGATTGACGTGTAGAATGTGTAACAATACTTGGCACATTATTGTTCACAACAATTAAACTGTTATTGGAAATCCAGATTAAGATTAAGAGTTTACAAAAGGCTTGTTAATTATTTTATATTTGTATTATGTACTGGTCCCAACTCCAAAGGAAATAATGTGTGAATTTAGTTCCTAACTGTGAGATTGTACTAACTGTTTAGAGTCAATTGAACAAATTGCATATGCCTGTGGATTGTTGTGTTTGTAAATTGTGGAAGTTTGAAATACATTTATGGCTGAAGAATGGTGCCATTTATTAAAGTGTCAGGCGATTGCATTACAAAACAAAAAGGGAAACTTGTTTCTTCGGTTTGTATTTTTATCAGATATGTTTTGGCTTGGTGGTAATCTCATTAAAGATGTTGTATCGTGTTAAAACTATGTCACAAGTGGTGCAGGGGCATTGGGTTCCCTCCATGCTTGAATTATTGTAAATACTTAGTAGTGCAGGGGCATTGGACCCCCTTATGCTTGAATTATTGTAACTAATCATGTTTTTCTATCGATAGATGCCTACAGTGCACTACTATGCTCTCTGAGGAAGAGGGATGGAGGTGTTAAGGGATCAGAGATAGATATCGATAAGTATAAGGGAAGGTTGTTTGTGGGGGGTCAGAAATTCTTGCTCACCTTTAAACAGGATACTGCAAGCAAGTTTTAGTATCCTGGGGGGACTGTAAGGTTCACAAAATTTTTGAAAATTTCGACAGCCCCCGAAGATTATTTGATTAAAGAAAACCTGGTTGGAATGTACCTTAAAAACCCAGGGCTTCAAAGATGGCTGCCAGGCCTCGTGGCAAAAGAAAAAGACAGCCTGTCTGAACATCTCCCATCACTGGCTGAAGTACTTGAGGTACTTAAACTGTCAATCAACTGTGGTTTAGGAAGTTCAACATCGAACAAAGGATTGTTTGTTTACAAGCTCTCAACAGTGTTGACTCAAGGGCTTAAGCACTTGAAGCTGTCAATCAATTGTGGTTGGAATATAACCGCAGGACAAAGGGCTGTTTACTGAACACTTAAGGATTTGTTTGTCCAGCACTTGAGAAATCAGTGGGACATTTTAAACTGAGCACAAACCAGTTAAACGAATGGGAAACGCATTCAAACCCATTACGGTCAATGGGGACAGATCAGTCCCTTTTGTGTACCCCGGATATGTCCAGATTTGGGCGCAAAGGTAAGGGCTCCCAAATGAGGTATAAAGATAGCCCCTCAGGAAGCCATTCTCTCTCTCTCTACCGCCTCGCCTCCAGTGCCCTGCTTACCAGAGGAACAGCTCAGCAGCCCGCCCAAAGAAGTGGAATACCAACAGTTACTTTTGAATTACTGAGGTACCTCTACTTTGGGGCAGTGAAGAATTCAAGGCAGGTCGCAGGGGCACGGATCAGGCATTTACTGGTGAGCATAAACTTTCTGGCCCATTACAAGGCAACCTAGATCGGTATAAGGGGTGGGAATTAAAGGGGAATTTTGTTAAATTGTCATTTTTAGTCCATTTTCCCTCGATGTGTCCGTTATCTCTCCTCCCCGTTAAGTAAAAGTGTGCAAGTGTGCTGTATTCATAACTATTTTCACTGTATAGCGATTTATTCTTTATTTTTAATAAATGTTGGTCTTCTTTGCACCCAACCACGAGTCTCGTTTTGTTTATATCGCTACTGAAATAAGTACGGCGGTCAGAACCAGAAAGGGAAGCGATTCAAAACTGCACGGGGCCTGGAGCAGCACAGATACGCCTGGCTGGCCAGACAATAACCCCAAAGCCAAATACTCCCTTTCTACACTCTCATCACATCCCCAACACTCTGCCTTCCCAAGCCTATTCCTGCATATCATTACTCACACCAACACACCTTGCATGTCCACCCATCCCTCTCTCTCTATCTACATTATCACATCCCCATCTGACTAACCACCACTCACACTCACCCTCATCCTAATGCACTCATACCATCTAACAACACACAAGGAGGCCACTTGGCTTTGGCACCCCACTCCATCATATTCACCCTCTAAAGATGTAACCCATCCATTCCTTACACTCATTCCTTCACTCTCACTCAAACTTCTCTTCTTTCCCTCCTTGTAGGAGAAGAGAGCCCACAATAAGAGGGAGAGGGAGAGAACCGAGGGTGGCCCTCCATCATTGGCCACCTTAACTGCAGCAGAGGAGGTCGCCCTTTAATTATCAGGAGTCGCAGAGCAGCTGGAGGTGGGAGATGGAGAGAGGGGGACAGCTCAGCAACCTGGTGACAGAATTAGAACATAAGAAACATAAGAACTCGGAGCTGGAGTAGGCCATTTGGCCCTTCGAGCCTGCTCCGTCATTCAACAAGATCATGGCTGATCTTTTACCTCAACTCCACCTTCCCGCAGAATCCCCATCTCACTTAATTCCCTAAGTTCCCAAAATGTATTGACCTCTGTCTTGAATATACACAACAACTGAGCCTCCACAGCCCTCTGGGGTAGAGAATTCACAACCCTTTGAGTGAAGAAATTTCTCCTCATCTCAGTCCTAAATGGCATACCGCATTTTCTGAGACTGTGATCCCGTGTTCTAGATTCCCCAGCCAGAGGAAACATTTTCTCAGCATTAACCCTGTCAAGCCGCTTAAGAATTTTATGTTTCAATTAGATCACCTCTCATTCTTCTAAATTTCATACAACCACATAGTATACAGCAGCCACTTATATGGGAACTGATGTCAGCAGCCAGTGAATGTTCGTCATGTGCATAATGATATCGTTACCTATTCTTGATATGACATTTCTAAATCATCTCTTTACTCTCCCACAGGTCCATCAAGAGCCCTCACCCCCCACTGTCCAGGAGGAAGAGGAAGACAACTCCTCAGAGGAGCCTCCAGCCTCTGAGGGTGTACCGTCACCAGACATAAGCACACCCAGCAGCAGCGCAGATACACACACCTCGGTGGGTCCCATGTGAGATAGAATAGTGCTGTCACCTGGTGTCTCACAAGTCACTAGTGAGCAAGAGCAGATGGTGGAGACAGGGACAGCAGTGGAGAGTCCTTGCCGGAGAGCGTAGGATGCTACCAGCTCTGCTCAGTTGCATGCAGATGCTGAACCTCGGGGGCCATCTAGAAAGAGGGTGATCCTGGAGGTGCAGGAAGACGTGCAGGAGGCTTTAAGAGGTTTTGTGACCCCGATGTCTGCAAATGTGCAGAAAATGGAGGAGTCCACCTCCAACATGAGCACCACCGTGTCGCAGGCAATGGCGACGATGTGCTCTTCCGTGGAAAGGATGGCCACCTGCATAGAGCAGCTAAAGCGCCACTCACAGGAGCACATGGTCTCTGTGGAGAATAGATGGCAGAGGCTTATAGACCTCCTCCCTAGGAGGGATGTCAACGTAGACTTGGGTCCTCATCACCCCACTCTGTGCAGGAAGGTGCTCTCCACCTCCTTGCTAGCAGGGATGTGTGGGTGGTGCATGAGAGGGATGATGGTGTGAGGGGAGAGGGAAGTGGAGGCTCCTCGCAAAGCACTCACACTTCTCCCCCATTGCCTCCTCCTCAGTCATAGCCCTGCATGCTTCCTGGGATCACGATGGTCGAGTCTGCCCCTGCACAGTCGCTGGAGGAGCAGACTTTGGTGGGGCCATCACAGGCTCCAAGACCAGAGAACGTCTGCCAAAAGTGTCTAAGCAGTCGCAGCAGGGAAGTGAGCAGGGTGCCTCTACCTCTACTGAAGCCACAGGGGTAGCACCTTGTAGAAGCACCCGTAAGAGAGAGATGAAACACAAGTAGATGCACAAGGGTAGCCACTTGGGTGTGTTAATAACTGATTGTGTTAAGCTTCCGTTACTCTGATGTCACAGATAAATTATTGTTTTCACCACTTTCTGGTCATGGCCAATTCTGTCTGCATGTTTGGAAGTGGCTTAGTGAGTTGTAGTGAATGGTAAGACACAACATTACCTCCAGCAATGGTGGTCAGTGTGAAAGGAATGGCTTGATCATTGTAGGGATGTTTTATGCTGTTGCTGTGGGGTGGTGGGAACCTGGAGCAGCATGTGGCAGCCATATGGATGCACTGCATAAAGTAAAGCAAATCTGGCCATGGTGAGGCCATTCCTGGCCTCCTGGGCAGCAATGCGCTCGGATGCTGATGGAATCTGGACCACAAATTCCTCCTGCTCCTCCTCCTCGTCTTCCAGCTGATGCTCCCCCTCCTCCTCCTCTGAAGAGGCTATGCGCTCAGAGCCCTGCTCCTTATGCAGCGCTAATCCTCGCTGCTGTGCTATGTTGTTCAGGGTGCAGCAGACCATGATGATTCTGAAGGCGTACTGAAGGGCTCCTCCAGATCTGTCTAGGCATCTGAAGCACATTTTCAGCATGCCTATTGTCTGCTCTATGGCACATCTGGTGGAAATGCAGCTTTCATTATATCGCTCCTGGGCCTCAGTACTTGGCCTCCTCAAAGGTGTCATGAGCCACGTCTTCAATGGATAGCCCTTGTCTCCAAGCAGCCAGCCGGAGAGTCTGTTTGGAGGATCGAGGAGCTGAGGGAGGGTGAATTGGCGAAGGATGAAAGAGTCATGGAAGCTGCCAGGGAATTTGGCACACATATGCATGATGATCTTTCTATGGTTGCAGACGAGCTGCACATTGAGGGAATGGAAGCCCTTGCGGCTGACAAACACTCCTG
Source organism: Somniosus microcephalus (assembly GCF_052327205.1). Taxonomy (NCBI): domain Eukaryota; kingdom Metazoa; phylum Chordata; class Chondrichthyes; order Squaliformes; family Somniosidae; genus Somniosus; species Somniosus microcephalus. The sequence continues at coordinate 163,420,304 of NC_140997.1, read as the reverse complement.
GGTGATGATGGGCATTCCCTGATGGCCACATGTGTGCAGTCGATGGCGCCCTGCACCCGTGGGAAGCCAGTCAGAGCGGCAAAGCCCAGTGCCTGCTCAGTAACACTGGCTTCATCAGTGGCAAAGTTGATATAATTGGCTGACTTGTCAAACATGGTATCGGTGACCTGTGTGATGCATCTGTGGGCGACCAACTGCGAGATTCTGCAAATGTCTGCTGCAGATCCCTGGAAGGAGCCTGAGGTGAAGAAATTGAGGGCACTGGTGACATTGACAACCACTGGTAAGGCATGTCCACTGCTCCATTGGGCTGCAGGTCTTGCTCCAGCAATGTGCAAATATCTGTGATGACCTGGCACGATAGCCTGAGCCTCCTTTGGCACTGCTGCTCATTCATATTGAGGAAGCTCATCCTCTGCCTGTATACTCTGTGTTGGGGGTATCGCCTCCAGTGTGTTACAGCCCTGCACTGATGCCCTGTGTCCTGTGCAGCATCACGTTAGTGAGGAGAAGGTTGGTGTTGTTGTTGTTGATGCTGCTGGTCTGCCTGGTGCTGCTGGTGTTGGGGCACATTGTGGTCTGAATCTGAGGAACAAGGTGAGAGAGAATAAATGGCACCCATGCTGATGGAATAAATGGCAGGTAGGTAGATATGAGAGAAGCAATCTGTCAATCGTGTGATAAGTTCTACCAATGAGGTGACAGAGCATCCTGACTTTGCTGAAAACTTGCAACCTCCCTGTAAAGTCTGTGGGTTGTGCAGTTAATAAATACACAGACTTCAGAAGTAACAAACAAAACAGGTCTTTACTATTCGAAGGTCCGGGCGAATCTGCCCCAGCAATCCTGCTACAACACTTATATACTGGTGTGGTCACTATCGGTATTACAGTATACAGAAGCCAAACAAATAGTGCCACACCTAAAGTAGTTCCCTTAAAGGTGAACGGTTACATTCAATAGTTCCCTTAAAGATAGACGGGTACATACACTACAATCCTCCCTTTTTAGCTTATTACTTACAGAGTCCCCGTTAAACATACATATCTTCAACTTCCTATAAAACAAATTACAGATATAATCTCGGTGGAGTCAATGTCATATAAAACAATTTACAAATATAATCTCGGTGGAAACAGTTCACAGGTTCAGTCTCTGCGGAAACAGTTCATAGATTCAGTCTCTGATCTTGACTCGTTCCGAACAACATTTCTTTGGTGTAGCCGGATTACCTGGCTAGCGTGACTCCTCCATAGCCTTTTTCTTGACGTAACAGCTTGAACCTTCATCCTGTTGAACCAGCAGTGCGGACTTTTACAACCAACTGGCTGTCTTGACATTTTCCAGTTTTCCAACTAATTTAGCTCCTTTCGTAATGTCCCGCCTGGAATGGTAGAAGTGCTAATATTTTAGACAGTTATTATCTTCTACTTCTTCTTTTTCTTTTCTGCCTTTTTGAAACTCTCGGAGCTCCTCTCTCGGCTGCCAGCTGTAGCGCCACCAACTCTCTATGTTCCTTAGACCTTAAGTGCTTCCTCTGGATTTCAGCACTTTGAGAGTTTTCATCACAAGCTGGGCAGACCACATCCTCGTAATATTCAGTGTCACTCAACAGGTCATGGTAATATTCGGGTTCGTCCTGAGTTAGGCCAGCGAGAGAGACTTCTTCTTCCTCCTCACCCATCTGGACGTTAGCTGACGGTGGTTCCTTCCCTAAACATCTTTCTTGAAAAGCCTTCTTCATGCATTCATATTCATCCCGCTCTTCCTGGGTTATCTGCCATTCCTTCACGACGGACCTCATTTGTGAGTTCAATACCTTCCTTTCCATCGGTAATTGCGTTATCAGGCTATTTAACCCTTCTACTGAAGTAACGGTTTCCACATTCTTCTGTTCACCTTGACGTGATTCAACGTACTTTTGGCATCCTTGTAAAATTTGTGTTGCCACCTCAGCTATCTCCGTGACTTTTGAGAGCTCCGAACTCGTTCCCCCTGAAGATTGAAGCTCGTGTTCAGATTGTTCCCCTTGCAGAGTCTTGTCCTTCAGCATATGAAGGAGTTGGCTGACCGTTAACTCTTCCCTGGGAACACGGTGGATCAGAGTCTTCTCCATTTCCATCACCACTTTCTCCAATACTTCCACCTTACGTTCCTCTTGAACTTTGGCTTTCAGCGCTCGGAAAAGTTGCGCCCTGATGCTCTCTAGTTCATGTTCAGGGACCATTCTTACAGTGTCCTGTTCTTCCACTGAAAGGATTCCCAGTTGAATCTGTTCTTCAAGTTGTTGAACCTCGGTCATTGCCGCCACATATTTGTCTTGGGTGTCCTTCAATGTTTTTATAAGTTCTTGGACATCCTGTCTTTCATGCTCTGCCATGATTTTCACCTCTAATTTCTCATCTATGGATGGAGCTCCTACCGATGAGTCTGTCTTGGCCTTGAGCTCATCAAGAATCTCCTGCAGCCTTTGGACTTCTTGTTCATGTTCAACCTTTAGTTGTTCATATGCTTCTACTGAAGCTAGCTTTTCGGAGGCTGCCGAGTTAACCCCCTCCAGAATTGTAGCCTGGGCCTGTTCATACTGTTCTTTCAACTTCTCACACTCTGCTTGTAAGGAGTCGTAGAGAAGAACTGGAATAAACTCCTGGCTCCCTGAAGATTCCTCTTCCGTTGGTTCATTCTGTAAATATTCTAGTTCCTGAACAGCATCAGGGGAATGTGATTGGTATTTGACCACGATGGCTCTATGGTCGCTCTCTGCTTGAGCTAGCTGTCTCTGTAGTCTTTCCAGGTTCTCCCATTCGGTGTCCCAGAACCTTTCCATATTTTTCATCTCTTGTACGAGACGGTCACTCAACTGTTCTAATTGTTGTCGTACTTTGACATAAGTTTGCGTCCGAGCTCGGTGTTCTTCCGTCATGGATGAATCCTTTGCTTGAACAGGCTCAGAATTCTCTGTCAACCTGGAGTTCTGCTCTGCAGCTTTATTCTTCTTGGTACCATAAGTCCTTCTGCATGTCTTCGTTTTCTTTCCCATCGTCGGCAAGTCCCTTTTAGCCTTGTCTTCCATATTCGACTTGGTCTTATCATCATCCATTTCAGAATCTGAGCTAACAGCTTGCACCGAGTCCTCCCTCATTATGGCTTTTAGGTAATGCCATTCCATGTCTATTTTCTTAATCCACTCCCGTCCTAGAAGTGGTGGTCCTCCCTCAGGTAATACGTACAAGTTCATTCTTGGGTGTTCTTTACCCCTATCTCTCACCTTGACTCTTATTTTCCCCACGGGGTATACGTTATGCCCCGTGTATGTCTGTAATACGAACTTGGTATTTCTTAAAGGTATGTGAGAGAATAGCCGGTGGTAGTCCCTTCGGTTGATGACTGATAGAGCTGATCCAGTGTCCAGCTCCATTCTTACTTGGACTCCAGCTATTTTTAGTATGACCCAGATGGCCTGTAGATCCGTTTCTTTACCCACATTGTGGATTCTCAGCCTACCCAGCTCTTGGTTGTTTGGGTCTGAGTCTGAATTCTGTTCGTCTGAACTCTTCTCAGCCACCTTGTGTACCTTGTTGTACTTTTCTTGTGGTGGCTTCCTATGATTATTGGTCTTTTTCCCGGACTGGCATACCTTCGCGATGTGACCCAGTTTGCCACATTTCCTACACTCTTGGTTCTTAAACCAGCATTGATTCTGGTCATGCGTTGTCTTCCCACAATGGTAGCATTTTGTTGTGCTTGAAGTAATTTGGTCCACCCCGAGTGCCGCCGCCTTTAGTTGCATTTCCGCCGTTCCTTTCGCTGCGGCTTCGTGCGATGCAGCTATAAGGACAGCCCTGTCCAGTGTGAGGTCGTTCTCTTCCAGTAGTTGCTTCTGCGTCCCTTCTTTGGACAATCCGCATACGAACTTGTCCCGCAGCGCTTCTGTCAGATTCCCTCCGAACTGGCAGTATTTCGCCAGCCTACGCAGCTCGACCAAGTATTCCGCATTGCTTTCGTCTTTCCTCTGCGTTCTTGCGTAGAACTTGAATCGTTCAGCCAGCATCAACGGTGTGGGGTTCAAGTGGTCCTTCAGCACAGCCACAATCTCTTCGAAGGTCTGATCCGCTGGTTTATTTGGTGCTATTAGAGGCTTCAAGAGCCAGTATGTTTTTGCCCCCATCGAGTTTAGCAATGTTATCGCCTTGTCGTCTTCCTCTATTTTGTTGGCTTCGCAATAGATCTCTATGCGTTCCACGTACGTGGCCCAGTCTTCTATTTCAGAATTAAAGTCGTTAATATTCCCTCGCTTAGGCATTTTTCTTCCCTTGGGAGCAGCACCAGTATTTCTTTAAGTATTCTTATTTATTTGTTTGTTTCTAAGATGGCGGTTTTCCCACGAAATCGGCGGTTTCCCGCTCTTTCCTTCTCTCCCCGCCCACTTCAATGGCGGTATGTCAATCAAGATGGCGGTTTTCCCGCAAAAATGGCGGTTTCCCGCTCTTCCTTTCTCGCCCCGCCCACTTTAATGGCGGTTTCCCGCTTCTTCCCGGTGGAAGGGGTACGCTTCCCCCACAGCGGACAAGTTCAGCCGCTGTCTGGCTTCCGCACAGCTCCCCTTACTCAGCTATGTCCTTTCCTCCCGCCCGCACGGCTATACCGGCGCTAGGTACACCCCGTTAACGGAGGACAGTTCAGCCGCTGGACTGGCTCTCGCGCAGTCTCTCTCTCCGTACCCGGCTCTGTCGCTCTCTCACCCGCATGTTCGGTGCTACCGGCCCTGGGTACCCCGTTGGTGGAGAACAGTTCAGCCGCTGGACTGGCTCTCACGCAGTCTCTCACCCCGTTTTCGGCTGTGTCTCCCACCCACTCCCGCACGTTCGGTTTTGCCAGCTCTGAGTACCCCGTTGGTGGAGAACAGCTCAGCCGCTGGACTGGCTCCTCGCAGTCTCTCTCTCCACACCCGGCTCTCACCCGCACGGTTCCCGTTCACCTCCCCAGCCCTCTCGCAGACCGGTGTTTCCCTCCCCGGCTGCGGCTGGGTTTCTCTTCCCGCGCCTACTCGCAGGCTCAGCGCTTCGTGGCTGCGGTCGCTGCCCGGATTTTTCCCGCCGATCGCGGTCCGGCTGTCACCCGACGCCGTTGAACCCGACTTTTGGCCGGCACAGCTCCCCCTCGACCGAGGTCGAGTGCTCTGCCCTTATCCCCCGGATACTTCTACACCTTCCCCTACTCACAGTCTCTTCGGCCACCTTGTTTCCAGCTGATCGGCTCACTCCGCACCGTGGTAGAAGGGTAGTCAGTGCCTGTTGCTAATGGAAGCTTTTGTTGCTAAAGTCTTCCACCTTTCTCCTGCTGCAGCCTCGTGTTTTCTTCCAGCAGCACGACGAGGGCGGTTGCCTCTCTTCGACGCTCTTCTTGCTTTGGTAATCTTGCCGCAGGGTACGATCGGACTCGTCGCCACTGTAAAGTCTGTGGGTTGTGCAGTTAATAAATACACAGACTTCAGAAATAACAACAAACAGGTCTTTACTATTCGAAGGTCAGGGCGAATCTGCCCCAGCAATCCTGCTACAACACTTATATACTGGTGTGGTCACTATCGGTATTACAGTATACAGAAGCCAAACAAATAGTGCCACACCTAAAGTAGTTCCCTTAAAGGTGAACGGTTACATTCAATAGTTCCCTTAAAGATAGACGGGTACATACACTACACTCTCGGAAGCTAAATCTGTGCTGACAATGCACTCAGCAACAGCATCTGTCTTAGCAAAGTAAACAGGTATCTGGTGGGAGTATTTATTGTGCTTTCCATGCTGTGCACTAATGAGCTGGATCAATGGCCACTGAACGTCCGCCTCAGGTTCACAGACATAATTCCTGAGCTGCATGATTCCCATGGTCATCCAGGGAAATTTGAAAGTTAGGGTTAAAAAGATGCTTAAAGGGTCTGACAAGTACCTCATAATCATTTAAATTAGCTCGGCCACCTCTGCCGCTCGGGTCTCTGCCGCACTAGCAAACGCACCTGAGGTAAAGGTGTTGGAGGTGGGATGACGGCAGTTTCCCGACCCGCTTCAAGTTATTTCAACTTTCACTCCCGACCTGCCTCCAATCCCACCCACATGGACACAAGAAAATTCAGGCCCCTCTCTGCCAGTTCTGGTGAATATTAAAGAACCCATGGCACTATTCGAAGAAGAGCAGGGAATTTTCCCGGTTTACTGGCTGCTATTCCTTCCTCAACCACCAAAAGCAGGTTCATTCATTTTTCATCTTTTTGCTGTCTGTTGGTCTTGTGCACAAAATGGCTGCCACGTTACATCAACACGCATATCAACAGTCACTGCACTTGAGTAGCTTCTGGCATGTGAAGTGGTTTAGAAGTTTCTCAGAAACACAAGGAGCTACATAGACACAAGATTTTATTTTTATTTGAAGTTTGAGCAGCAGTGGCATTTCTGCACCAGGCAATTTCATCCTTCTGGTTTTAAAAAAAAGTGTGTTTCTTCAATAACAGAGTAGTGTTGGATGCAGACTACAAAAACAAACGTGCCCTTATTAAAGTCAGTGCATCATCAATTTTACGATAACAGAGAAAATAAAACACAGCAGTTTTCCCGCACACTCTCTGATGTGCTGCTCTGTTAGTTTAGAGTGCTGATGCAAGAAAGGTTTTCATTCCTCACCTTAAAAACTGAACAAAAAATGTAATGACGCCGTAATGGGCAGAATGCCAGGCATTATGCAGCCATAAAGCTGGTTGTGATAGTGATAGAAGCAAGTGGCCTTGGGAAAATCTCGGCAGACAGTATTTAATATTGATTCTTATATTAACAATGGTCATGAAAGCTGATGGTGCACACTATGCATTACAGCAGGTCTGTCAAACCCAAGTACATCATGTTGTTCCCGAGAGCTTCAGGAATATATTTTGCTTTTAGAATGGTTTCCAGAGAGTGTAACATTGAATATAGATAATGCTATCATGATTTAGGTAGCTAATGTTTCATAAATAATAATATCCTATGTGTGGAATATACTAATACATGAGCTTAAAGTTACAGTACCGCTTTTTACCTTTTCTCATCAATTTTCTCTTTTGCTTGCTGAGATACAGTTCAACAGGCACTATGACTCCTCCCGTAACTCATTCAAGTGGTGATTTGCTTCTTGTGACCTTTGACAGTAATTGTCAGCAGGCTATCTGACCAGGGCCAAGACAGCCAGCCCTGACGCTGTACTCAAACAACGCGCACACGTGTGAGAGAATCACTGGAAAGGTATCAATGGTGGGGACACCGGCTGATCTTTCCCCTCCCTAACACATGACACTGAGGGCAATTGTAGGGCCTCTATTACATGGATCAGTGAATTTGGCATAGAGTAGGGATCACACTTGGGACATTCCTAGCCAGTATGGCTGCATAAGCTCACTCAGCCATCAGGGCAGAAATGAAACATAGAAACATAGAAGATAGCAGCAGGGGTAGGCCATTCGGCCCCTCGAGCCTGCTCCGCCATTCGATGAGATCATGGTTGATCATCCAAACTCAGTACCCCGTACCTGCCTTCTCCCCATATCCCTTGATACCTTTAGCTCTAAGAAATATATCTAACTCCTCCTTGAATATATTTAAAGACTTGGCCTCAACCGCCTTCTGTGGTAGAGAATTCCACAGGTTCACCACTCTCTGGGTGAAGAAATTCTTCCTCATCTCTGTCCTAAATGGCTTACCCCTTATCCTTAGACTGTGACCCCTGGTTCTGGACGCCCCCGCCATCGGGAACATCCTTCCTGCATCTAGTTTGTCCAGGCCTGTCAGAATATAAGTTTCGATGAGATCCCCTCTCATTCTTCTAAACTCCAGCGAGTATAAGCCCAATCGACCCAATCTCTCCTCATACGTCATTCCTGCCATCCCAGGGATCAGCCTTGTGAATCTTCGCTGAACTCCTTCCATGGCAAGAACATCCTTCCTCAGATAAGGTGACCAAAACTGCACACAGTACTCAAGGTGTGGTCTCACCAAGGCCCTGTACAACTGCAGCAGGACATCCTTGCTCCTGTACTCAAACCCTTTTGCTATGAAGGCCAACATACCATTTGCCTTCTTCACCGCCTGCTGCACCTGCATGCTTACCTTCAGCGACTGGTGCACAAGGACACCCAGGTCACGTTGCACCTCCCCTTCTCCCAATCTATTGCCATTCAGATAATAGTCTGCCTTTCTGTTTTTGACACCAAAGAGGATAACCTTGCATTTATCCACATTATATTGCATCTGCCATGCTTCTGCCCAATCACCGAACCTGTCCAAATCATCCTGGAGTTTCTCGGTATCCTTCTCGCAGCACACACGCCCACCCAGCTTTGTGTCATCTGCAAACTTGGATATTACATCTAGTTCCCTTGTCTTGATCATTAATATATATTGTGAATAGCTGGCCTAGAAATTCAGTTGCGTTCGTCAGCCGTTAGCGCCATAAGAGGAGTAGATTTCGAGCGCTAGGCACTTTGCGCCCGGGCGCAGAGCGATCTGCGCCTACGCCCAACTTCAGTTGACATTTTGCGCCGGCGCAAAGTGTTTGCGCGCGCTCAGCTGCGCGCGCACCTTATGATGTCATTTCGTCGTGCAACGCCGTTTGTGCGCCCCAAACCGGAACTTCAGTGTGGGCGTGGCGCTGTTAAGAACTGTGAAGTGGAACGCAGCAGAGGCCCTGCGGGCCTCGGGGAGCGCTAATTAAAGGGCACTTAGACTGAGGTATAAAGGCCAGCCATTTTGCTGCAATGACTTTAGTGCTTTGGATTTCTGGACAGAGACCAAGGAACAGACCTTACTGATTTGGGACAACGTAGGAGAGGTATTTTTGGCTTCTGGCCAGAGCTTGGAAATTTGACTCATTGTGATTTGACTGTTTGCAAGTATATTATGGGGGCTGCATGGGGTTCCAACCCTCAGTTCCAGCATTATGAGCGAAGGGCTCGCAGACGCTGTGTGAGAGGGGCAGCCATGCCTGGACGCAGAGGGGCCATCAGGCGTCGGCAACGTAGGCCTTACCCACTCAGGGAATACCGGCAGCAGGTGTCCTATCTCACCATGACTGCCGCGCATTGTGTGAAGAGGCTGCGCTTCAGAAGGGAGGTGGTTGCAGAGATCTGCCAGCTGCTTCACAGAGATCTGCGTCCACAGCTGATGTGCAGGACGTCTCTGTCGGTGGAAGTGAAGGTCACGGTGGCTCTGAACTTTTATGCAAGCGGCTCCTTCCAAGCCGCTGCTGGGGACATAGCGAACATCTCCCAGTTCGCCGTGCATCACTGCATCCGGCAGGTCACCGATGCCCTTTTCGCAAGGAGACACCAATTCATCTCCTTCCCCATGACCCTAGAGAGGCAGGAGCAGCGTGCAGTCGGATTTGCCAGGATCGCCGACTTCCCCATGGTGCAGGGCGCCATTGACTGCACGCATGTGGCTATGCGGGCACCTATCGACAATGCCGAGGATTACCGCAACCGGAAGGGCTACCATTCCCTCAATGTACAGCTGGTGTGTGACCACAGGCAGCGCATCCTAGCTGTCAATGCCCGCTTCCCAGGAAGCAGCCACGATGCATTTATCCTGCGCCAGACTACTGTGGCTGACATGTTCCAGGCACAGCCTCCCCCAAGGGGATGGCTTATCGGGGACAAGGGCTACCCTTTGTGTACATGGCTCATGACCCCGCTCCGTGCGCCCAGGACCCCTGCTGAGGAGGCATACAACGAAAGCCATCAAGCCACAAGGAACATCATAGAGCAAACGATTTGCGTCCTCAAGCAACGGTTCCGCTGCCTGGATCGTTCCGGCGGATCTCTACAGTATTCGCCGGATAGAGTCTCCCAGTTCGTCGTCGTTTGCTGCATGCTGCACAACCTGGCTATCCGCAGGACTCAGGCACTGCCACCTCACGTTGGACCACCACCTCAGGAGGAGGAGCAGGAGGAGCATGAGGAGGAGGAGGAGGAGGAGGAGGAGTATCAGCCCAGGAGGGAGCCACAAGGTCCAAGGGCCGTCCGCCGGCGGCTTATTGAACGACACTTCTAGGCCCCCTGTCAGGGAATGGCTTGTGGCAATGAACGCACCTGAATGCAGCCGCTCCGCAAGCCTTCAGCCGGTTAACGCAACAACCACTTGAAACATGACACATGGACAAGCTGAATAAATAAAAAGCTTTATTTAACAAACTCAGGGCCCTTCCCACATGAAACACAAAAACAGACAAGACCCCCAAAAAACAGTCAAAAACATATCTCACTCCCACAACCTGGGGAAGAATAACAAAACTTGTCCATCCAATTGGCCTTCATCGTCGGCCTTACCAAGACAAACCCTCCCATACAGAACACAAACACCCCCATCTAAAAAAACATTTGCCATCATCTTCGGCCTTACCAAAATAAACCCCCCCCATACAGAACACAAACACCCCCATATAAAAAAACATTTGGCAACACACTCTACTTGGTGTGCCGAGAGGGCGAGTCCTTGTGCAGGCTTCTCCGGCCCCTGCCCGACCTGCTGCTCCACCTCAGCCTGGGCCCTGTGGGTGTTGCAAGGCTGGGGGAAGGCTCCTGAGGGGCACAAAGTGTGACGGCAGATGCCCTTGGGGGTCGGCCTAGACGAGGTCCGGCCCTGGAGGGGCCGGCTGCTGACTGCTGCAGCTGTGGCTGGGCAGCATCAGTCTCTCCAGCAGCTCGTCGCAGCTTTGCTGGGGGAGTGGCAGTGGCGGCTGCAGCAATGGGGGCAAGCTGGCTGGTGCCAGGCGCTCGCTGGTCGCCAGAGACACTGGCACTCGGCCGGGCTGGCACTGCAGCAAGCGCAGCAATCTGGTGAAGGCCAGACCGCTGTGCTGCAGCAGCGCGGCGGGTGCCCTGGCGATGCGTCCGTGACACAGCGAGTGTGGCAGAAGTGAGTGCCCGTACTGCCCTGGTCTGTGCCCGCATCAGACCAGCCAGTGTCTGCACGGCACCACTCATGAACTCTCGACTCGCGTCCTGTGCTGCCGCGAGTTGTTCGACACCCCTGGCCTGTGAGTCCCCGAAATCGGCCACACTATGAGCCAGGGACTCAATGGCCTGAGGCAACTGTCCCACAAACCCCATGAACTCGGTGTGGCGCCGCTCCGAATCCGCGGACATTTGATCAAGGAGGCGCACCTCCTGGGCGAGGACCGTCTCCGGACTGGAGGCCGGACTCTCCCTCTGGGGAGAAGGCCGCCGAGCTGGCCGACCCTTCCCGCGTGGCTGGACGCCACTGGGCCCAGCAACTGCCCTCCCCTGCAACACTTCCCCCCTCTGGGGAGAAGGCAGCCGTGCTACCCGACCCTTCCCGTGTGGCTGGACGCCACTGGGCACAGGAGCTACACCCCCCTGCAACACTTCCCCCTGGCTCTCCTCCAGGCAAGACGTGTCCCCTCCATTGCCATCCCCTGGCGCGGATGAGGGTTCCCCCGATGTGCCGCCTTCCTCTTGGTCCTCGTCGTCCTCCTCTTCCGAGGGACTGACACTCGCAGCTTCAGGGACCTCCTCCTCACCAGCTGAAAGCAGGAAGGCGCAAGAGTAGCTTTAGAGTGAGGACAGGGCATCAGCGAGGGAGGCATGAGTGGTGGCATTATGCGCATTGGTGGGACAGTGGCAAAGGATGTAGATCTGAAGCGCAAGGGGAACGAGAGAGGTCCAAACGGTCATGTCCTTACCGTTGGGGCCCAGCACAGGGTCGGCATCTCCAATAGCAACGGGGCCAATCACCCGGGCACGCATGAGTCGAGCCACGCGCTCCTCCAGGTCACTGAGCTCCTGGAACTGGACACGGCCTCCCCCGGTGACAGTCCGGCTCTTCAGATTCTGCGCCAGCTTGGCCTGCAAGAGAAAGGACGGCCTCTAAGTACAGTGTGGTGCCCTGTTGTTGTGTGCACTGCCTCCCATGGTCGAATAGCTTGGCCAGTGTGGTGCCCTGTTGTTGTGTGCACTGCCTCCCATGGTCGAATAGCTTGGCCAGTGTGTCAAGTGCAGAAAGTGCTACTGATGATCATGCCAGTGCCATAGCTGCTGGAGGAGGGCTGGCCATTAGGCCTTTGAGGTCCCTTTGCCCATAATGTAAGGTGCACATGCAAGGATGAGGAGGACACTGGAAATGGTACTCACCCTGACCAACCGAGTGAGGTCGTTGAACTTCTTACGGCATTGGTCACCAGTCCTGGGGACATCGCTGTTGGCTGTGACCCTCTGGGCAATTTCCCTCCAGGCTCTCCTGTACAGCCTCTTGGGAGCCTTCTTGCCACTGTCCAGGCACAAGATATCTCTTTTCTTCTCCAAACCCCTAAGCAGCACCCTCAAAGCATGCTCTGAGAAGCGCTGCGCTCGTTCACGGGCCTTCTGCATGGCTTCAGGCGCTATTTGGGTCCAGCAGCAGTGTTCAGGCCTAGCTGGAGGGCTCCACTATCCAGGGCGTGGCAGCAGACCAAGTTGACCCTTCCCCCTTTAAGAGCTGGCCGGCGTCAGGGTGTCTGCTGTCAATCAAAACATGACCGCACCTGCGCTGCGCCTGGTCTCGGCGTTATCACTCTGCACCGCCGGCTTAGCGCCTAAAGATAGGGGTGCAACGCCAGTTTCAGCGCTCGCCCAAACTCCTTGGCCAAAGCTACTGAATATCGGCGAAGTGGCCTCCACTTTCTGGCGGGCGCTAACTTTAGCGCCCGCCCGACTTTACCGCCCCAAAAGTGGCTATACTGAATTTCTAGGCCATTACATCTAGTTCCCTTATCTAGATCATTAATGTATATTGTGAATAGCTGGGGTCCAAGGACCGATCCCTGCCGTACCCCACTAGTCACTGCCTGCCACTCGGAAAAATACCCATTAATTCCTACTCTCTGCTTTCTGTCCGCCAACCAGTTCTCTGTCCAAGTCAATATCTTGCCCCCAATCCCATGTGCCTTAACTTTACACGCTAATCTCTTATGCGGGACCTTATCGAAAGCCTTTTGAAAGTCCAAATACACCACATCTACTGGTTCTCCCTTATCTATTTTCCCAGTTACATCCTCAAAAAACTCCAGTAGATTAGTCAAGCACGATTTACCTTTTGTAAATCTATGTTGACTTTGTCCGATCCTGTCACTGTTTTCCAAGTGCTCAGCTATTACATCCTTTGTAATGGACTCTAACATTTTTCCCACTACCGATGCCAGGCTTACCGGTCTGTAATTCCCCGCTTTCTCTCTACCACGTTTTTTGAATAGTGGGGTAACTTTAGCTATCCTCCAATCCATGGGTACCATTCCAGATTCCAGCAAATTTTGGAAGATGATCAGCAATGCATCTATTATTTCTAAGGCCACTTCCTTAAGTACCCTAGGATGTAGATTATCAGGCCCTGGGGATTTATCGGCCTTCAATCCCATCAATTTCCCCAACACCATTTCCCTACAAATACTGATTTCTTTCAGTTCCTCCCTCTCATCAGAACCTATGCTCTCCAACATCTCTGGGAGGTTATTTGTGTCCTCCTTTGTGAAGACAGAACCAAAATATGCATTTAATTGGTCTGCCATTTCTTTGTTCCCCATTATAACTCCCCCTGCTTCTGACTGCAAGGGACCTACACTTGATTTCACTAATCTTTTTCTCTTCACATATCTATAAAAGCTCTTACAGTCAGTTTTTATGTTCCCTGTAAGCTTACTTTCATATTCTATTTTCCCCTTCTTAATTAATCCCTTTGTCCTCCTTTGTTGAATCCTAAACTGCTCCCAATCCTCTGGGTTACTGCTTTTTCTGGCCAATTTATATGCCCTCTCCTTGGATCTTATGCTATCCCTAATTTCCCTTGTTAGCCACGGTTGAGTCACCCTTTTTGTTTTATTCTTATCCCAAACTGGGATGAACAACTTCTGTAGTTCATCCATGCAGTCTTTGAATGTTTGCCATTGCCTATCCACCGTCAACCCTTTGAGTGACATTCCCCAATCAATCCTATCCAATTCGCGCCTCATACCATCGTAGTTTCCTTTATTTAAATTCAGGACCTTAGTCTCCGAGTCAACTACTTCATTCTCCATCCTAATGAAGAATTCGATCATATTATGATCGCTCTGACCCAAGGGGCCTCGTACAACAAGATTGCTAATTGATCCTCTCTCATTACATAATACCCAGTCTAAGATGGCCTGATCTCTGGTTGGTTCCTCGACATATTGTTCCAGAAAATCATCCCGTAAACATTCTAGGAATTCCTCCTCCACAGTATTTTTACTAATTTGGTTAGCCCAATCTATATGTAAATTAAAGTCACCCATGATGACTGCTGTGCCCTTATTGCACACGTCTCTAATTTCCCATTTAATGCCATCCCCAACCTCCGTATTACTGTTTGGAGGTCTATATACCACTCCCACTAACGTTTTCTGCCTCTTGATATTTCTCAGTTCTACCCATACAGATTCCACATCATCAGAGTTAATATCCTTCCTTTCAATTGTGTTAATCCCCTCTTTAACCAGCAATGCTACCCCACCTCCCTTTCTTTTTTGCCTATCCTTCCTAAATATTGAATACCCCTGGATGTTGAGTTCCCAGCCTTGGCCATCCTGGAACCATGTTTCTGTAATCCCAATCAAATCATATTCGTTTACCTCTATTTGCGCAGTTAATTCATCCACCTTGTTCCGAATGCTCCTTGCATTAAGACACAAAGCCTTCAGGCTTGTTTTTTTAACACTCTCAGACCTACATGAATTATTATTTACTGTGACCATGTTTGATTTAAACCGTTGAGTTCTTTGCCTTCTAATTTTGTTTTTCTCCTTCCTGTCTTTTGCTTTTTTCCTTGTTTCCCTTTCCTCTGTCTCCCTGCTCAGGTTCCCAACCCCCTGCCACTTTAAGGGCAGAAGAAATTATTTTGCCAGCAGCCTCCTGCTGCAAAAGATTGTTCAATTTTCTGATTCTCATGCAGTAATTTATCTCTTAGAATTTAATGGTAGATAATGAATAACATTCAGCCGGTCAAAAAGTACTCAATTATTATAAAAATATTTTGAGTTTAAGCAGTGGAAAATTTGCACTCTTGAGGTTACCCTGTGTGACACTAGTGTACGAATGCTTAATGTGTTTGTTTGAAATTACTTTTCTACTATTTTAATGGAGCATTGCCATATCTAAACCAAATGCTATTCATACACTAGTATCCCCATCACAATTTAAGGACCATCATAACACTAACCAAACAACCATGGTCCTTGTTGGAAATATTTTTTGGTCTTGTTGAGAAGCTCAACTTTAATCTTTGCATAGGCCCAAGTCCAATTGGTTGGTTTAAACAAAGCTTTAGATCAACTACATAATCATTAGAAGATCCCACACACCTTGCTTTGATGCTCTGTATTTATCCATCTTACTGACTGAGTTTACGTTCACTTGGTCATAAAAAGTGCAGCAATGCTAAAGGCTATGTATGCTTGCGATCAGAACCTCACTCAAATCCATTTGCAGTCATGCAAGAAGTCTGAGATTAGCAAAACCCAGGTGCTGCAGACAAAATCTTATACAGCGGATCTAGCTGCTGTACCTAGGTTACTTCTGTTCTACAGCAATTTTTGGACAACATTGGAAATTAGACTGGAATTGGACGTTCTGTGACAGAGATTGCCACAAAGGTTTATGGTTCACACCAGAAGGGAGATCGAAAAAGGCTATGAACAAGAGGAGGAAAAGAAATCAATTAAGTGCAAGAAGCCTTTTATTGCACATCACTGTCACACTACTGGCAACTGGGACAGAGAACCTTTATTGTCATGTGTCTGAATCCAGAAAGTTTCATCAGATGGCTACCATCTGACACAGAGACAAAGAAACTGTTTTACAGATACAGCTAATCCAAAACAAACCTTTAATTCATGTTACTTTGTCAATCTAAGATACAATACAGAAATATTCCCTATTTTACACATAAGAAAGCTCTGATTCCAGCACATCTAAGTAGACAATCAGAAAAGCCTGAAATCATGAAATCTCCTCTTACCTTCCTTAATACGCACATATATGCTATAAATAATGCTCAGTGAATTAGTTCAGTAGGATAGTGAGCAAATTGAGCATTGATGCCGCAATGCATGTTGTTGTGGTTGGCATAAAGGAATTTAAGAAGTGTCTTCTTATTGTTTGGAAGGGCAGGCAAACAGAAAGTCCAGCTGGCAGGATAAGGAATCCCATGGGAGGCCAACATGGTGCCAATAACCTGCTTGTTCTACACTGCTAGATAGCATGAATAGCGATTTGTTTTCCTTGCGTACGAGCATCAGTTATCTTACATTTGTAGAAATGTCTGCAGAAGGAGATTGCAGACGCCAACCACGTTTGCCTGAATAGTCCCGAGGTCGAGAAATACACTATATAAATGTAAGTTCTTTCTTTCTTCAGTAGCAGTATGTTTGTAAAATCACATAAACAGGCCAGTGGCTCTTAAATTGTCTCCAGTCCCTTGCACACAGCCAAGACAGGATTGGTTATTACTAACACATGGACCAGGGTCATCTGAGTCTGTACAGGTGGGTGGTTAGTGGAATCTTTTGTATAAGAGTAACAAAAGGAAAAATTCAGCAGTCATTCAAGAGGTAGTTGGAGAGTGTGCTTGTGGATTATACATTTCTATGGGAGGATGGCCAGATGGGCTGAATGGCCTTGCTCATCCATACTTATCGTTGTGCTCTTTGTTTTGGATGAAGAAGTTTTATGCAACACCTATTCTGCACAGTTCATCAAAAAACTCCTCCTAGAATAGTTCCCTAAACTATCTCCTGTGCTGCTCACCCCTCGAACACTGCCTGCTTCCTCTGGTGAATTAAATAAATCCTAACAAGCAACTTTAACAAGCAAATAACAATTTAACAAAAGTTAGATGCCAGGCTGTGCACTAATGTATGTTTCTTTGATGCTAAGAGCAATTTTAGGAGCATGGGCAAAAGTTAGTAATCCACTCTATTAACACCAGCTAGCACTTAATAAACTTTAATACACATTTAGTATGTGACTATTTCTTAACGCAGAGCAGATTAACCTCCCAATATCCCAATGCTTTCTTCAATTAAATGTCAGACAAGTCTGAACAGATTCCACTTCATTACAGTGATTCTTGTAATTCTGCAGATCTGAAAATGGATATTACCACAAATTGGGTACTCACCAGACTTCTGCATGGTTTTAACATAAATTCGCTCACTCTAACCTGTGCTTCCCGTATCTTTTCAGTTCCACTCCTCAAATTGCACCTCCTTCTTGAACCTTCACTGTAAATATTTCATTTGTACTTTTGCTTTAGTTTTCAACCAGCTATGCCTTCACACATCACGTAAGATGAATGAATCTCCCTCTTCTGGCTTTGAGGCAATGCCGACATCTCATGGACAACCTTTAGCTGCATTCATAAAACCCCTGAGCTGTGGCAGAGCTACATTAGATCAGATTCAACAACCTTCACCTTGGTGCTGCATGAGTAGAGTCGCTCAAGGCAAAGCCCATTTCTAACCGAGCTCTCGTGTGAATTCAGTCTGTTTCTGGCAGGCAGAGCTCAGACACGCAAGTCCATTTTGAAAGTATTAATATGAGGCGAGCTTCTGATCCTCATTAAACCAAAATACAACACCTGGCCACAGTCATTCCTTAAAGTAGCTTTCTGATGTGTACAACGTAATCTAATTTAAATTTCAATTGGCAATGTTCAATTTTCAGATAGGAGATGTCAAGAGTTCAGAAATGTAAGGCCTGGAATATATGGAAATATTAGTGCATCAACACAAATATTTCAGGTTAAATTCTTCTGTCTGTTATTTTAATTAAGGCATTACTTGTTTTGAATAAAGGGTTATCATCACTGGATAAAAGAATTTGATACAAATATGTTAAGCATTCTTTAAAAATATTCATACAGCAAAGTTTTAAGGTCTGAGAGTTATTGAATACTTCATAGGATATATCAAGCCTAAAAATCTTGCAAAATTATTTGAACCCAATAGAAAGAAAAAACTTGCATTTATTTAGCACCTTATCACATCACACTTTTCAAAGCTCCCAAAATAGCTGTAAATACTATGGAAAATGGCATATCAAAAAGAAAAACATCTGTCCTCTTTGGGGTCAGAAATGGAAACGAGGCCAGCACATGCATGTAGAGCAACCAAAACGGAACAAAACTTCTCCCTCAGAATCGGAAGTTGAGTGTCGAGTGCACTCGGGCCTACTAGTCCGAATCTGTGGCCCTCACATGGAGGGAGGGAGTCCTCTCTCCAAATGCAACACAAGGCTATTGGCCTTTATATGCCAAAATGTTCATAAGCAATAGTCCAGTCACAGTTCTGCTAGACTGTCAATGTTGTGCCAGAAGATGAGTATGATAGGCTACTTGATAAACTTCCGGATTCTGATGCTTCATTATTCATGCTCAACAAAGCTAAAAGGAAGCCATTTTGAAAAGGAAGGGTCAATGTTGAAAATCCCCAAGAACAACAAGATGTGCAGCATTGGGTTTCAGATAGTGCCAAGTGGATGTAGACCTGTTCTAGTTGCTGGAGTTATTCAACATTTACAACTTGTGACAGTGAATCATGAGACCATGATGAACATGATGGAGGCTACATCAAAACACACAAAACAAGATGTAGTAACCAAGTACCAGGATATCGTTAAGGGAGAGGAGAAGTTAGAAAATACTCTCCATCTTAAAATTGACTCCAAGTTTTCACCTACATAATTGTGAGCCATAAAATTACCATTGGCTATAGAAGAACTTGTCAAGAAGCACATTAATGAACTTATTGATAGAAATGTTCTTGCACCAGTCAGTGTTCCAACTGATAGGGTGTCTTCAATCATGGTTGTGATGAAAGGGAATGATAAAATGTGCCTGTGCATCAATCCAAAGCGATTACATAAAGCCCTCAAATGTAATCACTATGCATTTCAAACCATAGATTTTCTGCCTGAGCTTATGAAAAATAAACTATTCATCTTTTTGGATATACAGAATGGGCTTTGGCATATTGTATTAGACAAAGAATTAAGTCTGCTGACTACTTTTTCCAACATCATTTGGAAGATACCGCAAAGAGCGGAAATGGAGTAATACTGGTTGCAGCAATTTAAAGTAGCTGGAGTTAAAATGGAAGATGACGTCCCTTACCAAATTTGAAAATGAAAGGTAGGAAACCTAGAAAGGGGGAGGAAGTCCAGAGGGGATTCTCCTCTGCGTTTCTTCTCATTTTGGGGGCACATTTAGGGTACCTCTGACTCAACCCTTTCCATTTTTCCCCAAATAATTCATGCTAATGAGCTTTCTTTAAACTATTTTAAGGGTTGAGTCAAGACTTCTGCAGAAAATTTTTACTCAGATCTGCTCAAAGTACAGCTTAGCACTGTAGACATGGATTCCCCTAGGGGAAGAGCTTTTTTTTTTGTTATGTGGAGAAGGATAAGGACATGCAGGAGGCCAGATTAAATGCTCGTGGGGGAGAAATTCGGCATGTTAGCGCCTCCCATTAGTACCTGGGGGGGGCGCTAACGGGGCACTAATGGGTTTGCGGCGAATCCAATGCCGCACGAGAAATTCACCCGGGATTTAGCGCTGGCGCTAACATTTACCGCCTAGGCCTTTAGCGGCTCTCACATCAATGAGTTTGGAATGCCCCGTTAACGGCCTAGATGCAAAATTCACTGTCACCCCCCCTGCCTTAGCGCCTGGCCTGAACAATCGCAGGAAGAGTAGGGGTGATGCATTCCAATGGCCGCTGTAGGAGCGGTATTTAAAGGTTTCATTTTAGTCATCAATCAATGCTGCCTTCTCAGTTTCACATAGCGAAACAGCCATTTTCAGTGAGTTAAACGTTGCTTACTTTCAGGAGTGTTCTGCCTTCTAAAAATTTGTCACTTCATTATGCTAAGATTTTGAAGTCCTACGCTTAGTCACATTAATGGAAGCTGTACTGGCACTTGACCTCTCCCTCCAGCATCAACATCGCAGGCAGCAGAGGCAGAGATAAATATTGGAAAATGTGACCAGAGGGAGGAGGGCCAACAGGGCTCTCAACAAGAGGCCTTACCATCCCAGGGTATTCCAGGAGCACTTCTCCTACATAAATTTAACTGAGGAGCAGTGTCTTAGAAGGCTCTGCTTCACCAAGGAGGTGGCCACAGAGCTCTGCCACCTCCTGCAGCCAGACCTCGAGCCTCAGATCAGGACCACCATGGCTCTCCCAGTGGCAGTCAAGGTCACCATCGCCATCAATTTCTACACCAGCGGATCCTTCCAGTCTGCAGCAGGAGGCATATCTAACAGCTCGCAGTTCGTCGTCCATTGCTGCATCCGGGAGGTCACAGATGCTCTCTACAGAAGGAGAAGGGACTACATTTCCTTCCCCATCACCAGAGAGAAGCAGGACAAGAGTGCTTGTGGCTTTGCCAGGATAGTGGGATTCCCCATGGTGCAGAGCGACATTGACTGCACCCACATCGCTTTGCGGGCATCCAGTAACAATCCTGAGGTTTTCTGTAACGCAAAGGCTACCACTCACTTAATGTTTAGTTGGTGTGTGACCACAGATGGTGAATCCTCAATGTCAATGCCCGCTATCCTGGCAGCATCCACAATGCCTTCATCCTGCGCCAGACCAGTGTTCCAGCACTCTTCCAGCCACCACATCAAGCTGGTGGCTGGCTGGTTCGAGACAAGGGCTATCCACTCTCCACCTGGCTCATGACTCCCCTCCGCAACCCCAATACTCCTGCCCAGCACTGGATGACAGGCAGCGTCAAGGGCAATGGCAGAGTGGCAGTGGTGGGAGCAGGATTGCTGTCATCCTGAGAGAGGACAGCAGTTTCCTGCTTGACTGACCCACTGCCACTCCCCCGGGGCAGCACCTCAGCATCCCTACCAATCTGCTGGAGCACAGATTGCTGGCCTGCTGTGACACCGTGAGATCCCGATTGGACTGTGGTGGACCCAGCGATGATGGCAGCAATCAGAGCTGGCGTGGCATCAAGCTGAGACTGCATGAGAGCAGTCTGAGACTTGATGGCAGCAACCATTGACTGCATTACAGCACTAAGACATTGTGTGGCTTCCGCCTGTGCTGCAATGGAAACTACCAGGTCGCCCATGACACATAGCATGAGGTCTGGCTCTCTCAGGGAGTCCACCATCCTTTGCAGTCTGCCGAGGATGGGCTCCATGGTGTACACAGAGATCTGTGCAATGTTGGAGGCGGACTCCTCCACGCTCCTTACCATTTCCAACAGGCTATCGGGCATCCTTGCTATTGCACCTATCATCTCAGTGTGCATGCCCCTCACCCTTCCTGTGAACGCCTCCCCATCAGGGTCCTCATCTCAATCCTGTGCAGCAGAACTCGCGCACGAACTTGCTCTCTGGGGAGTTGGTTCCCAAGCTACCCTTTCCCCCTGGCCTTGCTGCAGCCTGCTCGTCCCCGGTGCATCACCCTGTGCAGACCCAGCTACCAAACTTACCTCTAAAGGTCGGGTAGTGCCAGTATCTGAGGTGGTACCTGCGGGTGAGACATGCAGTGACGCGGTACTTTCTTCCTCCTCTTCTCCCACCACACTCTCACTGGGAGGCTCAGGGACAGGCTGGTCAGCTGGTTGCTGATAAAGGCACAAGACTCACATTAAGGTGAGGGCATGGGGGCAGGAGGGGAGCAAGGAATGCAGACAGCATAATGAGCTGCAAAGTGGGAAAGGCTTGTGGTGTGAGGGGGAAGTGGGATGAGAGGAGAGGGGATGAACACACCGAGAGGGTCTACATCGTCGATGGCCACGGTGCCCACCACCTGGCACCCAATGACTCTCAGCACTTGCTTCTCCAGGTCTGTAAGCTGTTGGATGTCCACTTCGCCCCTGCCTGTGCATTCCTGCTCCCTCCTATTGTGGCCCAGCTTGGCCTGCAAGAGAAAGGAAAGTGTGTGAGTGAGTGTGCAGCTATGTGTTTGGGCGATGTGCCTGCCATAGTTGAATAGCTGTGATTGTAGGCAAGGCATGAGATGTGTATGTGAGTTTGAGCAGGTGGAGATGCTTGGTTGGTGGCTGGTGGAGGTGTGGTGGTTTGTGCAGTGTGTACAGACTGAGGTTCAGATGCTGGGATGTAGTACTTACTCACCCTGACCACCTGAGTGAGATCGTAAATTTTTTACGGCACTGCGTGAGGGTCCTGAGGACCACACTGCTGGCCGAGACGTCCTGGGCCACTTCCCTCCACATTGCCCTGAAGACCTGGGGCAATGGCCTCCTGCCAGTGGCCAGGAACAGCACTGCCCTCCTTCTTTCGACTGCAGCGACCAATGTCTCCAATGCCTGATCGCTGAAACGGTGAGCTCTCTCCCTGGGACTGGGATCAGCCATGAGGATAAGAGGTATAGCAGTTGAGTGGCTTGGAGGTCGCCTTCAGAGCCAGCAATGTTGAGAATGAGGTTGTGCAGAATAATTGAACCTCCCCTTTAAGAACTGGAAGGCGCCAGTGTGAATGATGAGTTCCGATTGGAGCGCACCTGAAATTGGTTATCGCTCTTCGGGTAGCGCCCCGCTCTCTTTGTGTAGCGCCCTAAGTGAGGTGATTAGCACTTGATTTAGTGCTCCAGTTCTTTCTTGGAGCGCTAACATTCAATTTAGTGGGAGGTCAGAAGGATTAGCGCCTGGCGCTAATTCTACAACTTTTTAAAATTTAGCGCTCAACCGGGGTGATACCGAATTTCTAGCCCTTAGAGTCAGGTACCAGAGGAGGTGTGTAAGATTTGCAAAGTTTCTGCATTTCCCCGAAGGCTGTTATTAATAAACGGGACCCTGCGTGGACTTATTAAATCAAAAAAAGGGTACCCAAGATGGTGTCCGTGCCTCGTGGCAGAAAGCCTGTGGGATTTTAAAATGGACTCTGCAACGCAGACAGCTTGTGGATCGAAACCCAAGCTGCAGGCTTCTGTGAAGAGAGACCTTGTATTTTGAAACCAGAGAGGACTCTGAATTATGCATTAGACCGAATTGGAGACAAATCTAAATTCGGTTTAGGCCTATAGTTAAGGCCATCAAGCAGTCTACATATATTATCGGAAACAGATTAACAGAGCCATCGAGGCTGGACAGGCCCATCAAGGAACTTTCATGACAATACAAGTCGAATTATCGGGCCGGTAGATGCGATTACCAGCCATCTAAAAACAGTTAGTATGGATTGCTACCATTATTTAAAATAGCCCGCCAAGATTAAAACAAAGAACTAACCTGATTTGGCATGCAGATAAGGGATTTCGACAAAGGTATAATTGAAGGCCCCCGGGTAGCAATCGGGGTGTTCTTCGTAGTGTGGTGTGCTGTGCTGTCCTGGTGCTGCTGCTCTTCGGCCCCTCGCCCTCGTGGCTGCCGCTCTTTCCCCGTCCCGCGCTTACCCCCTGGCCTTTGCCCGTGCCTTTCCCCACTCCATCTGGAATCGCCCCGGCACCGGGTCGGGCGGACACGGACAATTCAGGCCAGGCGAGGCGGGACGCGATGAGGGGAGGAGGGAAGACCACCGGAGGGAAGGCCACCTGAGGAAGACCGGTTGACGAAGACCAACTGAGGAGATGAACTGAGGGGAGGCTTCGAATTATCGGGCCTTCAGCCTCAGCCGACCTTCGAATATCTGCACACCAACTCAATCTGTCGGCTGTCGACGAAGAATCATCCCTGCAAGGTAAAGTACCCAAACAGAGACTTTAACTTTGGGGTACTCGAACCTGGACAACGCCCTTGCAGCGCTCGGAGGCCACGTGACGATGGCAGGCTCCAGAGAGCACCAAGAGCGAACCCCGAACCCAACCGTTGTTTTGAGTCCAACAAACCCTTTTGATTGGTGAGCATGAAGTTCTGACCCCTCATAGCTTAACCTAGTTAGGTATAGGGGGTGGGATAAAGGTAAGGGAATTGTTAAGATAGTTGTTTTCCCTCGATGTGCCGTGTGTTCCCCATTCCCTGTAAAAGTATAGTTATTCTTCTTTTGTATTTTTGCCTGTAGAAGTGTACACTAGTAATTTTTCCATAAGATTTTTTCCTCTTCAATAAAATCTTGGTTTTTGCTTACATCCAACCACCTGTCTCCTTGAGTCTTCTCTGTACCGCCACTTTGTACCTAAGTCCGGTGTCTAGAGCCCAGGGGCGTGGGAGTGATTTGAACCGCTCACAAAACAGTCAGGGGCATAACTGACTGGGCGTACGCACCAAACACCACCACACGCCACCCCCTACAGGCGTCTCTTCCCTACACGTGGCCACTCATTCACCAGGGTCTACAGAGCAAGAAGGTCTTACTTAGACTTCTATGCTAGCTGTCTGTCAGAAGGCTTGCCCTTCCCTTCCCCTGCCCACTGTCCAGAGGCTATTGAGGAAATATGTCAACTCTGGCTGAAGACTGCAGCCCATTTCCAATAGGAGAAAAGCATTTCTCTACCAGTTCAGGTCACCATTGGCTTAAATGTATTTGCATCTAGATCCTTCCAGACACCGTCAGGTGATGGGTACTGTATTAGGCAGTAAGCAGCTCACCTCTGCATTCAGAAGCTCACTGATCTCTCTTCAGGAAGGCTGCACAATTCATTTCCTGCCAAATGGAACCAGTGGGAGCCACCCAGTCCTATTGACTGGCTGGCTTTCTGCCGGAGCAATTGTTGGAACTCATGCCACTCAAAACTCCCGCTGAGACCCCCTCAATTCTATGAGCAGAGAGAGTTTCCATTTCGAAGCAGGGATTCAGTCGTAGGTCTCCCCACTTTCCTTCGTTGGACATCCTGGGACCACCCAAAAACAAGCAGTAACTGGAAGGAAAACTCTAGCCTTTGAATCTAGAGGAAGTTCCGGTTGGAGATTTGAACTCCATGGGTGT
This sequence comes from Somniosus microcephalus, assembly GCF_052327205.1. Classification (NCBI taxonomy): domain Eukaryota; kingdom Metazoa; phylum Chordata; class Chondrichthyes; order Squaliformes; family Somniosidae; genus Somniosus; species Somniosus microcephalus. The sequence continues at coordinate 163,395,372 of NC_140997.1, read as the reverse complement.
GCCGGAAATTCATATCACTCATATAAAACATGACACTGGGGAAGGACCAGAAAAGACCACTCCACCCAATACATGGTTGTTCATCACACTTAAGAAATTTGTTCCAAAAGTATTTTAACCCCAGTGTACTGCTTCTATTTTTATTACTTTTAAGCCTTGTGCTCCCAGTATTTTGCTGTGCCTCATGGCTTTTAATGTACTGGCCTCGCTAGATGTGCTCCTATCTAGTTATCTAGCAAGTTAAACACTTATTCAAATAATTCCTCGTGAAGCCGTTTGCTGTTTTGAAGCTTTACTTGAACAAATTTGTGAAACTGTAAACAAAGACAAAATATGTTTTGTACATAAAACTGAGTACTATACATTAGATATTACATAAGATATAAACATATTTACAACAGTAGAATAGACTAATTGTATAACTAACTAACATTTGGACTAACCTCTGTAACTACCAAATATTAACCTTTTATAAACAAAGTATTGTCAAAATACTACACTGACAATGTTGCTATCATGTTAACAAACAAAGATACTCACTGATATTGTGCCTGGCCTAAAATATGAGATAAGATGCAATTGGATTGAGAATGGAATCCCTCATGGAAGATCCTCCATTACTGCCAGGCTCTTTCTGGGAAAACTGCTTCCGGGGTCAAACAGGAAGAAAGGTCAACTGACCTCTGCTGTATACAAACACTGCTAACACAATAACCACCACCAGAGGGTGCTATCTGCATGTAAAAAGTCCATAAGTCCAGAACACTCCCCGTCTGGGGTCGTTAACGACTCCACATAGTCCGAACTCTACTTGTCACTGGAGTCCTCTGGCGACAAGAGAAGAACCACCTCAGAGACGGGCCGAGAGAAGACCTTTGCTGTTCCTTCTTTGATGACTCTCAAGTCCACCTTTCTCAATCTCCCATCCTGGCTGGGATGGGACTTCACGATGATAGCCATAGGCCACTCATTCCTTTTTACCTGATTGTCCCTCATCAAGACAACATTTCCTTCTTTGAGATCTGGCCTCTTGTCCTGCCACTTGCATCGGCTCTGTAGTGTGTTGAGGTGCTCTCGTCGCCACCTGCCCCAAAACGTGTCTGCCAGACTCTGAACCCGTTTCCATTCTTCCTTGAAGTGTTCTCTTTCCCCAAACTCTCCTGGAGGACAAGGGGGAACACCTGTCTTCTGGGTCAAAAGCATGGCCGGAGTGAGGATGAGGGGCGATTCTGGGTCTGAAGATACGGAAATGAGGGGCCTTGCATTCATCACGGCGGTGACCTCAGCCATCAGTGTGGTCAAGACCTCATGTGTGAGGCACGACGATCTACCTTGGAGAAGCATGCAGTCGAGGATATGGCGGGCAATGCCGATCATGCGCTCCCATGCGCCACCCATGTGGGATGAGTGAGGTGGGTTGAATACCCAGGTACATTTATGCTCTTGGGGATACTTCTTCACACTCTCTGAGCTGGAACTGGATCCATCCATTTTCAGCTCTCTGCAAGCGCCAACAAAGTTTGTGCCGCAATCCGAGCGTATTTGCTTTGCCGGGCCTCTGATTGAGAAAAACCTTCTCAGAGCGTTTATGAAGCTGGAGGCGCTCATTGTTTCTATAACTTCGATGTGTACAGCTCTTGTGGCCATACATGAGAACATCACCGCCCACCTCTTGCTGTTGGCGTGTCCTCCTCTGGTGCGGCGTGAGACCACGTCCCATGGTCCGAAGACGTCTACGCCTACGTAGGTGAAAGGTGATGCTACTTGTAGCCACTCGGCTGGCAGATCTGCCATCTGTTGGTGCTCCGTCTTCCCACGGAGTTTCTTGCAGGTGACACATTTGAAAAACGTGCTGCTGATACATCTCTTAGCTCCAACCAACCAGAGGCCGTCTGCTCTGATGGCACCTTCGGTGAAATGTCTGCCCTGGTGCTTCACAGCCTCATGATGATGACGCACAAGCAGAGTGGCCAGGTGATGACGACCTGGAATGAGGATGGGGTTGGTTGCATTCGTTCCTAGTTGAAACTGCGATATGCGTCCCCCAACTCTGAGAAGTCCGTCGGTGTCGACGATAGGATGTAGCTTCCGTAGACTGCTGTGAGGGGGTAGGTTGCGTTCTGCTGCTATGCACTTCAACTCTTCTGAGTAACACTCGTGTTGGACACTCTTTATCACAAGGATTGTGGCTCTCTCGAGCTCCTCTTCAGAGGGACTCTTACGACAGATGTGCCACCCATGGCAGCTACTCTCTTGTGTAGACTGGGAGAAGGTATGACTGTGTGGGTTAGGTGTGCAACCGTCTTTATGAGAGTGTTCCATTTGGAGAAACGTTCGAAGCGTTTAGTGCTCATCAGGTCCTTAGAGATTTGAGTAACGTTCGCTGTGACTTGCGGGCATATCTCGGAGTCAGAAACAGGGTTGAGGAGGTCGAATGACTCGTTGATTTCAGAGAAGTGTGGGGACAGATCCTGAAGCAAAGCAGGTCCTGACAGCCAAGTCGTGCTGCTGAGTAGGGACGCTGTTACAAATCTAGACCCATGGTCAGCTGGGTTCAGGTCTGTAGGGACGTACCTCCACTGGTCGGGGGATGTGGACTGTTGAATACGTTGGACCCTGTTGTTCACGTATATGTAGAACCGTCTACTTTGGTTATGGATGTATCCTAGCACCACTTTGCTGTCTATATAATATGTGATGCTGTCGAACTTAAGATCAATCTCCTCTTCTATGAACTCTGCAATCTCAACTGCTAATACTGCTGCGCACAGTTCCAATCTGGGTATGGTGAGGTCTGGCTGGGGTGCCAACTTGGCCTTACCAAAGATGAAGGCGATTTTGCTTTGTCCATCTTGAGTGGTGACCTTCAGATAAGCCACACTTGCAATGGCCTTAGCGGATGCATCTGCAAAGACACAAAGCTCTTTGAATTGGGCATTTAAGGGAGAGAAAGACATATAGGAGCGAAGTATTCGGACCTCCTGTAAGTCTTGGAGTGAGTCTCTCCATCTGTCCCACTCTGCTTACATCTCTTCAGCGAGAGGTGAATCCCACTCTTCAGCGTGTGTGGAGAGTTCCCTGAGGAGCAGCCTGCCTTGTATGGTGACAGGGGCTAAAAAGCCGAGAGGGTCGTATAGGCTGTTGACTGTAGAAAGCACTCCTCTACGTGTGAAGGGTTTCTTGGCATCTAAGACTTGGAACGTGAACGTGTCTGTTGCTATGTTCCAAGACACTCCTAGGCTACGCTGTAGGGGGAGGTCATCAGTGAAGAGGTCTAGATCCTTGACGTCCTTAGCACGATCTTCAGGGGGGAATGCCTCCATCACTGCTGGTCTGTTAGAGGCTATCTTATGCAGCCTGAGGTTGGATAGTGCAAGTAGTTCCTGGGCTCGTCCGAGGGTACTGATGGCCTCTGCTTCGGTCGGGAATGACGTCAGTGCGTCGTCGACATAGAACTCTCGTTCGATGAACTCTGCCAAAGTCGTCGTCTTCTTCCTTGGCAGCCCTCCTCAGTCCGTATATGGCGACAGCAGGGGACGGGCTATTCCAAAGACATGGACACGCATTCTGTAGTCCACAATGTCTCTATTGGGGTCGTTGTCCCAATACCACAGGAAGCGGAGGAAGTCTCTGTGGTCGTCTCTCACCACAAAGCAATGAAACATGTGCTGGATATCGGCAGTGATGGTGACGGGCTCTTTCCTGAATCTCATGAGTACCCCCAAGAGGCTGTTGTTGAGATCGGGCCCTGTGAGGAGTACGTCGTTGAGAGAGACTCCCTGATATGGTGCACTGGAGTCAAACACCACACGGATCTGTTCTGGCTTTTTGGGGTGATAGACTCCGAAGGAAGGGAGGTACCAACACTCTTGGACTTCCTGGAGTGGAGGAGCTATCTCTGCATGATCGTTGACAAGCATTTTCTTGACAAATTCCAGAAAGTGGGCTTTCATCTTTGGCTTCTTCTCTAGTGTGCGACGAAGTGAGTTAAGACGATTATAGGCATACCCCCTGTTGTTCGGCAGCCGTTGTCTAGGGTTCTGGAAGGGTAAGGGTGCAACCCAGCTGTTAGAGCTGTCACAAGAGACCTCATTGTCCATAACCTGGAGGAATCTCATGTCATCGATCGATGGAGCAAGTTTTTAGTCGTTGGCGGTGTGACAGAAGACTGACTGACCCGGGATCTCTCCAGTGAGCATCATCTGTGTGCTGTCTGTGGAGATCAGCGCTGGGGTTTTCTGAGGCTGAGCCGTATGACTGAACTTCTCTGTCACTCGGATCTGACTACTGCATGGGATAAGATAGCTTGGACGATCATTCTCCAAGATGGAAGTCTTGAGTGTGCTCACCTGAGATGGCTTGTGAGCACCCTTGAGGCACATGTCTCCAACAACGACCCAGCCGAGGTCTAGCCTTTGGGCGAAAGGGGCGTCGTGTGGACCGTTGATCTGTTTCCTTATCTTATGTACCCTCAGGATGTCCCTTCCCAACAACAGAAGTATGCCTGCATCTGGATCAAGAGCACGGTGGCATAGTGGTTAGCACTGTTGCCTCACAGCGCCAGAGACCTGGGTTCGAATCCGGCCTCGGGCGACTGTCTGTGTGGAGTTTGCACATTCTCCCCGTGTTTGCGTGGGTTTACTCCGGGTGCTCCGGTTTCCTCCCACAGTCCAAAGATGTGCGGGTTAGGTTGATTGGCTATGATAAAAAAAATTGACCCTTAGTATTAGGGGGATTAAATACATGGGGTTACGGGGATAGGGTGGAATATGTGTTGGTGTAGGGGTTACGGGGATCGGGTGGGATATGTGTCGGTGCAGGCTCGATGGGCCGAAATGGCCTCTATCTGCACTGTGGGGTTTCTGTGATTTCTGTGATTTCTGTGGGATCTCGTCTGCAATGCGTCGCAGATGACTGTGATGATGAGCTGCATTCGGAGTAGGAATCTCAGAACGGTTGTCGGGGACTTGATTACATTCGATGAGTGTAGGAAGGGGGAGGCTAATCTTCCCGTCGGCTGACTCAACAACATAACCGCAGGCCCTCCTGCCGGCTGTCTCTGAAAGTCCAGCACACGTCTTCAGTGTGTAACGCGACGGACTTCCTTTGACCTTGAAGATGTTGAAGAACTCGGATCTTGCTAGAGAACGATTGCTTTGTTCATCTAGTATGGCATACATCTTTTCAGATTCCTGGCGACGTCCTACAGGGTACACATTAACGAGGCATATCTTTGAGCATGCTCTTGCGCTCACTCTTTCTCCACACACCTCGGCGCACTTGGATGTAATCTCCGGACCGGCAGCTCCCTCTCTCTCCCTGCCGTGCTCTGAGGCGGGAGGAGGCGACTCTGACTTCCAAGGAGCTGGGCCTGGGTGGAGTGCTGAAATGTGCCGATCACTTTCACATTCTGTGCATTTTGCATCTACCTTGTAGTTCTTGGCGAGATGGTTCGTGGAAGAGCAGCACTTGAAACATATAGAGTTCTCTTTGAGATATTGTTTCCGATCTTCCAGGGGCATCTCCCTGAAGCCTCTGCACTTCTTTAATGGATGGGGCTTGTTGTGGATAGGGCATTGTTTGCTCATATCCTCAGGTTTCTTCTGAACCTTTGTGTTCTCAGTTGAAGACACTTGCATTTTGTGGACAGATATTGGTGTCTTTCCATGTCTGTCAAACTTGTCTCTTCTGGCAAGTGCTGGGTGGGAGGAGAAGAGGTTGAAGCTGGGGTCGTTCCTGGATTTGGCTTCTGTACGGATGAATTTGGCAAATGCAGAGAATGGTGGGAATGCCACTTTGTGCTTTAGCTTGAACTTTGATCCAAACGTTATCAACTTCTCCTGCAGGTTAAATGGAAGCTTCTCAATGATGGGACTTACCCCTCTGGAAGTGTCTAATTACGATAGGCCGGGTAGGTAGCCGTCCTGCTTTGTGGCTTCGAGTTCCGACAGCAGATCTCCAAGGTCGCGGAGCTTCTGGGGTTCCTTATTCGTCAACTTTGGAAAGTTCTCCAACCTGTCAAAGAGAGCCCTTTCAATGGCGTCAGGCAGGCCGTAGCTTTCTTCCAGCCTCGCCCAAGCCATCTTCAACCCCGATGGCAGACGTCCCACACAGGCTGCTTTTATCCTGCATGCCTGTCCGGCGGACTCTGGGCCGAGCCATTTGATGAGGAGGCCGAGCTCTTCTCCTGCCGACAGGTCTAAGCCTGATATGGCATCGTGGAAGCAGGACTTCCAAGCCTGATAATTCTCTGGCCTGTCATCGGAATTGGTTAACCCTGTAGTCACCAGCTGGCTGCGTGCAAGGTATTTGGCAAGGTCGTAGGTGCTGGGACCTGTGCCAGGGTTGTCTTGAGTAGGGGCTCTGTTGGGGGTCTCAAGGTAACGAAAGGGGGTTTGCTGCTGACTTTCTCTATTCAGCATTCTATTTCTCTGCACCGTGTCTTCCGTTCTGCTGGGGGAGACTCTGAGGCTTGAGGCACGCTGTCTACTTTGACCTTGGTTGGCAACTTGGTGCATGTTATATGAAGTAAGGCCGAGGTTGGGGATGGCATGAAAAGGGAAATTAAAGAAGTGTGCAATAAGGGCACAGCAGTCATCATGGGTGACATTAATCTACATATAGATTGGGTCAACCAAATTAGTAACAATACTGTGGAGGAGGAATTCCTGGAGTGTTTACGGGATGGTATCCTGGACCAATATGTCGAGGATGCAACCAGAGATCAGGCCATCTTAGACTGGGTATTATGTAATGAGAAAGGATTAATTAGCAATCTTGTTGTACGAGGCCCCTTGGGTCGGAGCGATCATAATATGATCGAATTCTTCATTAAGATGGAGAATGAAGTAGTTGACTCAGAGACTAGGGTCCTCAAATTAAATAAAGGAAACTACGATGGTCTGAGGAATGAGTTGGGTAGGATTGATTGGGGAATGGCACTCAAAGGGTTGACGGTGGATAGGCAATGGCAAACATTCAAAGACCGAATGGATGAGCTACAGAATTTGTTCATCCCAGTTTGGCATAAAAATAAAACAAAAAGGGTGACTCAACCGTGGCTAACAAGGGAAATTAGAGATAGCATAAGATCTAAGGAGAGGACATATAAATTGGCCAGAAAAAGCAATAATCCTGAGGATTGGGAGCAGTTTAGGATTCAACAAAGGAGGACAAAGGGATTAATTAAGAAAGGGAAAATAGAATATGAGAGTAAGCTTTCAGGGAACATAAAAACTGACTGTAAAAGCTTTTATAGATATGTGAAGAGAAAGAGATTGGTGAAGTCAAGCATCGGTCCCTTGCAGTCAGAATCAGGGGAATTTATAATGGGAAACAAAGAAATGGCAGACCAACTAAATTCATAATTTGGTTCTGTCTTCACAAAGGAGGACACAAATAACCTCCCAGAGATGCCGGGGAACATAGGGTCTGATGAAAGGGTGGAACTGAAAGAAATCAGTATTCGTACGGAAATGGTGTTAGGAAAATTGATGGGACTGAAGGCCGATAAATCCCCAGGGCCTGATAATCTACATCCCAGGGTACTTAAGGAAGTGGCCCTAGAAATAGTAGATGCATTGCTGGTCATCTTCCAGAACTCGATAGACTCTGGAACAGTACCCATGGATTGGAGGGTAGCTAATGTTACCACACTATTCAAAAAAGGTGGTAGAGAAAAAGCGGGGAATTATAGACCGGTAAGCCTGACATCGGTAGTGGGGAAAATGCTAGAGTCTATTATAAAAGATGTAATAGCAGAGCACTTGGAAAGCAGTAACAGGATCGGACAAAGTCAACATGGATTTACAAAAGGTAAATCATGCTTGACTAATCTACTGGAATTTTTTGAGGATGTAACTGGTAAAATAGATAAGGGAGAACCAGTGGATGTGGTGTATTTGAACTTTCAGAAGGCTTTCGATAAGGTCCCACATAAGAGGTTAGCGTGCAAAATTAAGGTACATGGGATTGGGGGCAAGGTATTGACTTGGATAGAGAACTGGTTGGCGGACAGAAAGCAAAGAGTTGGAATAAACGGGTCGTTTTCCGAGTGGCAGGCAGTGACTAGTGGGGTACCGCAAGGATCGGTCCTAGGACCCCAGCTGTTCACAATATATATTAATGATCTGGACGAGGGAATTGGATGTAATATCTCCAAATTTGCAGGCGACACAAAGCTGGGTGGGAGGGTAAGCTGTGAGGAGGATGTCGTGAAACTCCAGTACTATTTGGACAGGTTGGGTGATTGGGCAGAAACATGGCAAATGTACGATAATGTGGATAAATGTGAGGTTATCCACTTTGGTGGCAAAAGCAGGAAGGCTGATTATTATTTGAATGGCAATAGATTGGGAGAAGGGGAAGTGCAAAGAGACCTGGGTGTTCTTGTGCACCAGTCGCTGAAGGTAAGCATGCAGGTGCAGCAGGCGGTTAAGAAGGCAAATGGTATGTTGGCCTTCATAGCAAGAGGGTTCGAGTACAGGAACAAGGATGTCTTGCTACAGTTGTACAGGGCCTTGGTGAGACAGCGCCTTGAGTATTGTGTGCAGTTTTGGTCGCCTTACCTGAGGAAGGACGTTCTTGCCATGGAAGGAGTGCAGCGAAGATTCACCAGGTTGATACCTGGGATGGCAGGAATGACGTATGAGGAGAGATTGTGTCGATTGGGATTATACTCACTGGAGTTTAGAAGATTGAGAGGGGATCTCATCAAAACCTATAAAATTCTGTCAGGCCTGGACAGACTAGATGCAGGAAGGATGTTTATGATGGCCGGGGTGTCCAGAACCAGGGGTCATAGTCTAAGGATAAGGGGTAAGCCATTTAGGACTGAAATGAGGAGGAATTTCTTCACCCAGAGAATGGTGAACCTGTGGAATTCTCTGCCACAGAGGGCGGTGGAGGCCAGTTCATTAAATATATTCAAGAAAGAGTTGTATATATTTCTTAAAGCTAAAGGGATCAAGGGATATGGGGAGAAGGCAGGGTCAGGGTACTGAATTTGGATGATCAGCCATGATCTCATTGAATGGCGGAGCAGGCTCAAAGGGCCGAATGGCCTACTCCTGCTCCTATTTTCTATGTTTCTATGTTTCTATGAAGTGCTTGCATCTGTAGAGATGTGCGGGCCTTCATCCCTCTCTCTCGTAAACTGTATGTTGGCATGGTCGCTCACGTAATCTCTGGTGCGCTGTCGTCAACTCTGCCACGGAACGGGAATTAAAGGCTTGTAAGCTGTCTCGGGATCAGCTCCCTCCAAAATTGCCTCAAATACTTGTGTCTCAGCTAATGCAGCATCTATCTCCTTTTGTTGCTGCAGAGCGTCTAATGTGGCTTGGAGACGGGCCTGTTCAGCCTGGTATGCAACCTGGTGACGGGCCTGGTCAACTTGGAGTTCAGCTTGGAGACGGGCCTGTTCTACTTTTATTTCTATTTCTCTGTTCGCATGCGCAGCTCTGGCTTGAGCTGCTATTAGCTTAGCCCGTGCTTTGGCGATGGCCACGCTTACTCTAGAACCACCTGATGACCGTGAACCAGCTTGTGATCTGTAGTAAGCAGAGCTTATAGACCGATTGTCACACTCTACAGTTTCGTCTGCCTGGTTAAGGTCTTCTACTCGCTGCAAAGCATTTTCGTTATTATCTTCTGACATGTTGATGTGAGGTAGTTGTGGTGTACAAGATGAAGGCTTACTCGGAGTTCCTGCTGCTCCACTCTTCACAGCTAGCCATATTGCTATCTTTTCATGTACTGGCCTCGCTAGACATGGTCCTATCTAGTTATTCAGCAAGTTAAACACTTATTCAAATAATTCCTCATGAAGCCGTTTGCTGTTTTGAAGCTTTACTTGAACAAATTTGTGAAACTGTAAACAAAGACAAAGTATGTTTTGTATATAAAACTGAATACTATACATCAGATATTACATAAGATATAAACATATTTACAACAGTAGAATAGACTAATTGTATAACTAACTAACATTTGGACTAACTTCTGTAACTACCAAATATTAACTGTACTGGCCACGCTAGGCGTGCTCCTACCTAGCTATCCAGCAAGTTAACCACTCATTCATAATAATTCTTCCTGAAGCGGTTGCTGTTTTGAAGCTTTTACTTGAACAAATTTGTGAAAAGATATTGCGTTTGGCCTAACATATGAAGTCAGATTACACTGGATTGAAAATCCCTCATGGAATTCTCCATTACTTAAGTCAGGTTCTTCCTGGTAAAACTGCTTCCTGGGGTCAACAGGAAGAAAGGTAAGAAGGTCAAATGACCTCTCACAGGAAGAAAGGAACAAAGGTCAAATGACCTCACACAGGAAGAAAGGAACAAATGACCTTTCCAGCTTACAAACTGTTAACACAATAACCGCCACCAGAGGGTGCTATTGCATGTAAAAACATCCAGGATGTCACAATGTCCATCGGTCCAGAACACTCCCCGTCTGGGGTCATTAACGACTCCACATAGTCCGAACTCTACTTGTCACTGGAGTCCTCTGGCGACAAAAGAAGAACCACCTCAGAGACAGTCCGTCGATGTCGACGATAGGATGCAGCTTCCGTAGACTGCTGTGAGGGGGTAGGTTGCGTTCTGCTACGTACAGTTCCAATCTGGGTATGGTGAGGTCTGGCTGGTGCGCCAACTTGCCTCTATCAAAGACGAAGCCGATTTTGCTTTGTCCTTCTTGAGTGGTGACCTTCAGATAAGCCACACTTGCAATGGCCTTAGCAGATGCGTCTGCAAAGACACAAAGCTCTTTGAATTGGGCATTTAAGGGAGAGAAAGACGAATAGCAGCGAGGTATTCGGATCTCCTGTAAGTCTTGGAGTGAGTCTCTCCATCTGTCCCACTCTGCTGCCATCTCTTCAGGGAGAGGTGAATCCCACTCTTCAGCGCGTATGGAGAGTTCCCTGAGGAGCAGCCTGCCTTGTATGGTGACAGGGGCTAAGAAGCCGAGAGGGTCGTATAGGCTGTTGACTGTAGAGAGCACTCCTCTACGTGTGAAGGGTTTCTTGGCATCTAGGACTTGGAACGTGAACGTGTCTGTTGCTATGTTCCATGACACCCCAAGGCTACGCTGTAGGGGGAGGTCATCAGTGAAGAGGTCTAGGTCTTTGACGTCCTTAGCACGATCTTCAGGGGGGAATGCCTCCATCACTGCTGGTCTGTTAGAGGCTATCTTATGCAGCCGGAGGTTGGATAGTGCAAGTAGTTCCTGAGCTCATCCGAGGGTACTGATGGCCTCTGCTTCGGTCGGGAATGACTTCAGTGCGCCGTCGACGTAGAACTCTCGTTCGATGAACCCTCTCACATCACTGCCAAAGTCGTCGTCTTCTTCCTTGGCAGCCCTCCTTAGTCCGTATATGGCGACAGCAGGGGATGGGCTATTCCCAAAGACATGGACACGCATTCTGTAGTCCACAATGTCTCTATTAGGGTCATTGTCCCGATACCACAGGAAGCGGAGGAAGTCTCTGTGGTCTTCTCTCACCACGAAGCAATGAAACATGTGCTGGATATCGGCAGTGATGGCGACGGGCTCTTTCCTGAATCTCATGAGCACTCCCAAGAGGCTGTTGTTAAGATCAGGCCCTGTGAGGAGTACATCGTTGAGAGAGATGCCCTGATATGGTGCACTGGAGTCAAACAGCACGCGGATCTGTCCACTGCATGGGGTAAGGTAGCTTGGACGACCATTCTCCAAGATGGAAGTCTTGAGTGTGCTCACCTGAGATGGCTTGTGAGCGCCCTTGAGGCACGCATCTCCAACAACGACCCAGCCGAGGTCTAGCCTTTGGGCGAAAGGGGCGTCATGTGGACCGTTGATCTGCTCCCTTATCTTATGTACCCTCAGGATGTCTCTTCCCAACAACAGAAGTATGCTTGCATCTGGGTCAAGAGGTGGGATCTCGTCTGCAATGCATCTCAGATGACGGTGATGACGAGCTGCATTCGGAGTGGGAATCTCAAAACGATTGACGGGGACTTGATTACATTCGATGAGTGTAGGAAGGGGGAGGCTAATCTTCCCGTCGACTGACTCAACAACGTAACCGCAGGCCCTCCTGCCGGCTGTCTCTGAAAGTCCAGCACACGTCTTCAGCGTGTAAGGCGACGGACTTCCTTTGATCTTGAAGATGTTGAAGAACTCGGATCTTGCTAGAGAACGATTGCTTTGTTCGTCTAGTATGGCATACATCTTTTCAGATTCCTGGCGACATCCCGCAGGGTACACATTAACGAGGCATATCTTGGAGCATGCTCTTGCGCTCACTCCTTCTCCACATACCTCGGTGCACCTGGATGTAATCTCCGTACCAACAGCTCCCTCTCTCTCCCCGCCGTGCTCTGATGTGGGAGGAGGCGTTTCTGACTTCCAAGGAGCTGGGCCTGGGTGTAGTGCTGAAACGTGCCGTACACTTTCACATTCAGTGCATTTTGCATCCACCTTGCAGTTCTTGGCGAGATGGCTCGTGGACGAGCAGCACCTGAAACATATAGAATTCTCTTTAAGATATTGTTTCCGATCTTCCAGGGACATCTCCCTGAAGCCTCTGCACTTCTTTAAAGGATGGGGCATGTTGTGGATACGGCATTGTTTGCTCATATCCTCCGGTTTCTTCTGAATCTTTGTGTGCTCAGTTGAGGACACTTGCATTCTGTGGACAGATATTGGTGTCTTTCCATGTCTGTCGAACTTGTCTCTTCTGGCAAGTGCTGGTTGGGAGGAGAAGAAGTTGAAGCTGGGGTCGTTCCTGGCTTTGCCTTCTTTACGGATGAATTTAACGAACGCAGAGAATGGTGGGAACGCCACATTGTGCTTTAGCTTGAACTTTGATCCAAACGTTATCCACTTATCCTGCAGGTTAAATGGAAACTTCTCAATAATGGGACTTACCCCTCTGGATGTGTCTAAGTACGATAGACCGGGTAGGTAGCCGTCCTGCTTTGCGGCTTCGAGTTCCGACAGCAGATCTCCAAGGTCGCGGAGCTTCTGGGGTTCCTTACTCGTCAACCTCGGAAAGTTCGCCAACCTGTCAAAGAGAGCCCTTTCAATGGCTTCAGGCGAGCTGTAGCTTTCTTCCAGCCTCACCCAAGCCTTCTTCAACCCCTCTGGCAGCTGCCCCACATTGGCCGCTTTTATCCTGCAGGCCTGTCCGGCGGACTCCGGGCCGAGCCACTTGATAAGGAGGCCGAGCTCATCTCCTGCCGACAGGTCTAAGCCCGATATGGCATCGTGGAAGCAGGACTTCCAAGCCCGATAATTCTCTGGCCTGTCATCAAACTTGATTAACCCCGAAGTCACCAGGTGGGTACGTGCAAGGTATTTGGCGAGGTCATAGGTGCTGGGACCTGGGCCAGGGTTGCCTTGGCTGGGGGCTCTGTTGGGGGTCTCAAGGGACCGAGAGGGGATTTGCCTCCGACTTTCTCTATTCGGCGTCCTATTCCTTTGCACTGTTTCTTCAGTTCTGCTAGCGGACACTCTGCGGCTTGAGGCACGCCGTCTGCTTTGACCTTGGTTGGCAACTTGTGGCATGTTATACGAAGTGTTTGCATCTGTAGAGATGTGCGGGCCTCCATCCCTTTCTCCTGTAAACTGTATGTCGGCATGGTCGCTCACGTAATCTATGGTGCGCTGTCGTGGACTCTGCCACGGAACGGGAATTAAAGGTTTGTAAGCTGTCTCGGGATCAGCTCCCTCCAAAATTGCCTCGAATACTTGTGTCTCGGCTAATGCAGCATCTATCTCTTTTTGTTGCTGCAGAGCCTCTAATGTCGCTTGGTGTCGGGCCTGTTCAGCCTGGCGTTCCACTTGGTGTCGGGCCTGTTCCGCTTGGTGTCGGGCCTGTTCCACTTGGAATTCAGCTTGGAGACGGGCCTGACTTACTTTTATTTCTATTTCACTGTCCGTATGCGCAGCTCTGGCTTGAGCTGCTATTAGTTTAGCCTGTGCTCTGGCGAGGGCTATGCTTACTCTAGAACCACCCGATGACCGTGAGCCAACTTGCGACCTGTAGTAACCGGTGCTTATAGACCGATTGTCATGTTCTAGTTTCGTCTGCCTGTTTAAGGTCTTCTACTTGCTGCAAAGCATTTTCGTTATTATCTTCTGACATGTTGATGTGAGGTAGATGTGCTCTACGAGGTTAAGGCTTACTCTGGGTTCCTGCTGCTCCACTCTTCACAGCTAGCCGTATTGCTATCTTTTCACTGATATCTTTTCACTGTACTGGCCGCGCTTGACGTGCTCCTATCTAGCTATCCAGCAAGTTAAACACTCATTCATAATAATTCTTCCTGAAGCGGTTGCTGTTTTGAAGCTTTTACTTGAACAAATTTGTGAAAAGATATTGCATTTGGCCTAACATATGAAGTCAGATTACACTGGATTGAAAATCCCTCATGGAATTCTCCATTACTTAAGTCAGGTTCTTCCTGGTAAAACTGCTTCCTGGGGTCAACAGGAAGAAAGGTAAGAAGGTCAAATGACCTCTCACAGGAAGAAAGGAACAAATGACCTTTCCAGCTTACATACTGTTAACACAATAACCGCCACCAGAGGGTGCTATTGCATGTAAAAACATCCAGGATGTCACAATGTCCATCGGTCCAGAACATTAACCTTTTGTAAACAAAGTAGTGTCAAAATACTACACTGACAAAGTTGCTATCATGTTAACAAACATAGATACTCACAGATATTGCATCTGGCCTAACATATGAGATAAGATGCAATTGGATTGAGAGTGGAATCCCTCATGGAAGATCCTCCATTACTGCCAGGTTCTTTCTGGGAAAACTGCTTCCGGGGTCAAACAGGAAGAAAGGTCAACTGACCTCTGCTGTATACAAACACTGCTAACACAATAACCACCACCAGAGGGCGCTATCTGCATGTACAAGTCCATAAGTCCAGAACATTTAGTTATTATTCCATTGTAAAGAAAGGGTTAATCTGACTGTCCTGAAGTCTGCTAATGTTACCCTGGTATTTATTTCCAGATAAAGAAGGACCGATGGGTTTCCAGCTCAGATGGGTAATTGAATCCCTTCCCACAGTCCCCACATTTCCACGGTTTCTCCATGGTGTGGGTGTCCTTGTGTCTCTCTAGGTTGGATGATCAGTAGAAGCCTCGTCCACACACACAACACTTGTACGGTTTCTCCCCGCTGTGAACGGTGCGATGTTTTTTCAGGCTGTGTAACTGGTTAAAGCTCTTTATGTTGTAGTAATAATGACCTTTAGCCTTTGCCTGTTAAGCAGGGAAGGTTAAGTCAATTTAAAGTACCACTGGACTGTTGAGCTGGGGCTGACCTTAAAACAATGGTCAGTCTAGTGACTTCAGTAAACCTCATTAAAAAACATGCCAGTGCATACTGATGCATATATTTAATCAGTCGATAACAAGTGCTGGAAAAACAGTTAGCGCTAACAAGGAAAACATCTGAGTATATATTATCCTTTTTAAATGGGGATTTCTGTAGGAGGAGGAGTTTGACTGGTACAGAATGGTACCGAGTTAAAGACAGAGTTATAATTAAAGTTTCACTTGGTGGAATAGCAATTCTATGCAACAAAAGTGAAACTAGCGATAAGGTAACAAAGAAAGGGAGTACACAGAAAAATAACTTGCTAAGTAAGTAAAAACTAAATTTATTGATAAGGGATAAGTTAATTAAATGTCCTTTTATGGAGTTGTATGTTAACAATTATCTAATTACCTAATACAGAATTGTGTGGATTGACACGTGGAGGGAGTAAGAAGAAATGTATAAAAATTGTCTGTTTGTAATGAATATTTGGAGTCATAAAGGCCTAAGATACTGATCTCAGAAATGTAACATATTTGAGTCCCTCAACTGTAAAATTCGCAAAATTTCTACATTTCCCCAAAGGTTATTAATAAGAAAAGGGACCCTGCATGGACATTTTAATGAAAAAAGGGTACCCAAAATGGCGTCCGCGCCTCGTGGCAGAAAGCCTGTGAGATATTTTAGAACTTGGACTCTGCGGCACAGGCAGCTCGTGGGGAAATCGAAACCAAAGCTGCAGTTTCTGTGAAGAGAGACTTTGCATTTTGAAAACCAAACAGGACTTTGAATTATGTATTAGTCCAAATTGGAGACAGATCAAACCCAGTTAGGCCTATAGTTAAGGCCATCAATCAGTTTGCATAAATAATCGGGAACAGCTTAAGGAAGCCATCGAGGCCAAAGAACGAACCTGATTTGGCGTGCAGATAAGGGCCAGCCAAAGGAGTATAATTGTAGGCCCACCGGCAACCTTCTCGCACTGCTCTCTCAGCCTTTGCTCCGGCTCCGGCCCCTCGCCCTCATGGCTACTGCACTTTCCCCGTCCCGCGCTTACCGCCTGGCCACTGCCCGTGCCTTCCCCATTCCTTCAGGGACGCCCAGCATCGCACCAGGCGGACACGGACAAACCAGGCCAGGCGAGGCGGGACGCAACGAGGCGAGGTGGTGAAGAAGACGAATGGAAAGACGATTGAAGAAAAGCTTCGAGTAATCGGGCCTTCAGTCCAGCTGACCTGCGACTATCTTCATGCAAACTCCAACTGCCGGCCGAGGAAGAGGAACCATCATCCCTGCGAGGTAAAGTGCCCAAGCAGAGACTTTAACTTTGGGGTACTTGTACCTGGACAACGCCCTTGCAGCACCCTGAGACCACGTGACGACGGCAGGCTCCAGAGAGCACAAAGAGCGAACCCCAAACCCCACCGCTGTCTTGAATTCAGCAGATATTTTGGATTGGTGAGCATGAATTCTGACCCCTCATAGCTTAACCTAGTTAGGTAAAGGGGGTGGGATAAGGATAAGGGGATTGTTAAGATAGTTGTTTTCCCTCGATGTGCCGTGTATTCCCCATTCCCTGTATAAGTATAGTTATTTTGTATTTTGCCTGTAAAAGTTTATACTAGTAACTTTTCATAAGATTGTGTTAAATTTCTTCTTCAATAAAATCTTGGTTTTGCTTACATCCAACCACCTGTCTACTCGAGTCTTTTCTGTATCCCCGCCTTGTACCTAAGTCCGTTGTCTAGAACCCAGGGGCGTGAGAGCGATTTGAACCACTCATAAACAGTCAGAGGCATAACTGACTGGGTGTACGCGCCACCCCACACCAACCCCTACAGAAATGGTGACCGTGGCAGGACAGCGGCAACAAGGTTGCGATGCAGTGGACAGTGGTTCGGATGAGCGAACCATGATGGAGGAAAGGATTTCTGATTACGTGTTGAGCAAGGTGAATATCACTACGAAGTGGATCACCACTCTGTTAAGGGCTGCGCGTCCGGTAGATGCAGCAGCTAAGTGGACAGAGGGAAAGGAACACAAGAAGTCCTTAGAGAAGGCAGTTTGGCTGATGTGTTTTAAAAAGCAGGTCCAGCTTTTGGACAGGCTCGTTGCAGCACAGGCAGTCGAGTTAAGGGAGTCAGCCCTGGAGATCCAGGATAAGGCTCTTGCAGGGGAGAAGTTATTAGTAGCTTTGCAGGCTCTGAATCAGGAGAGAGTGCATTTAGTGGGAGAACACAGGGCCCAGTTGGAATACCTACGGTGCCAAGTCACCGAGGCCAAGGGAAATGAGTTAAGGTTGTGGGAGAAGAACGCCCGCTTGGCAAGGCAGATTAGGGAACAGGAAGAGAAAGTACAGGAGGTAAAGGTAGCGTATAAGCTAGCAAGTGAACAGGGGTTTGAGGAGGCAGACCATGGCCCCTGTAAAGAGAGGATAGAAAATCTGAGCCGGGCCCTCCGGAAGGCAAAAGGCATGGTATGCCTCATAAGCCCAAAGGCAGGTCAGGCAGATTTTATGGGGAACGAGGGGAGGGCAGTTCCAACGTCACCGGTAGTGTCTAGGGACGACCCGGTTGAGAGAGAGGAGACCTCACGACCACCACCCGTAGCGCCATGTTTCAGCGAGGTTTGGCAGCAAGGGGGGGTGGAACCTGGAGTGGAGCCCGGAGTGGAGCCCGAGGTGGGGGTGGAGATAGAGCAATCCCCACCCGAGAGGTCAGAGCCGGGACCGATGTGCCCAGCACGGCATCGGAGGTTCGGCCCACCCGCCAATGGCGACATTGAGGGACCCCTCCAAAACCAGTTCGTATTACCCTTTAACACCCAACAGCTTAGGGCCATGGTCAACCATCCCCCGAGGCTCTCCGAAAAGGGAGACCCCTCGATCCACTTCAGGGAATTAGAGCAAACGGCCAGCGTCAACAACTGTGATGATGCGGAGAAGGCCAAAATGCTGCTATTCTCCCTGGAGAGTAGTCTCCTCCAATCCCTCTCTGACGAGTGCAAAAGGGGACAGTGCGGGTATGAGGAGCTTAGAGATGCAGTTCTGGAGGCCATGGGGATGGATAAGGGAAGTACTTTCTCCCATGTGGAGAAGACAATCCAGCTCTCAGGGGAAACCCTGCAGGCTTTTGTGGACCGGCTGTGGCCGGTGTACCGGAGGGCCTGTCCTGGGACGCCGGACCGGCCGTTCCTGAATAGGGATTCCCTGACGTATTGGCTCCGTTGCCTGGTGGCGAACAGCTTGCCACAGGCCCGGGCCAAGGCAGAAGCCTGGTTCGATCCCAAAAATCCCCAGACCACCGAACTTACGGTGATTAGGCAGCTCACTCTGGCTTATAAAAACGGTAGGGGAGCCGATGCAACCCACCCAAGGGAAAGGTGCATGAGGTAAAACCCGGACCGGGTAGGAAAGAGTGGCACCAGGAAGGGAGTAACCCCCCCAACACCAAGACCAATTGTTATGGGTGTGGGAAGGATGGTTAATGACAGAAGGAGTGCAAAAACCCTTGGAAAGATAGCAAGGGAAAGCATCCCACAGCCCCAGCCCAAAAGGCAGGGGCAGGGACCCCTTCCGCAGAGGTCAAGTCACTTTTGGATGCCATGAGGTCCTTGCTGACTGGCCAGGGGAGAGTAGCAGCCGCCACCGGTGCTCGCACCCCATCCGCCCCATCCAACCCACAGCCATGACTAGAGCCAACGCAGCCTGTTTATCTGTGTTCTCTCCAATACGATGAGTGGAAAAGACCCCTTTTGGAGATGGAGGTGGAGAAGATGATGAGGACCTATCTGTTAGACACGGGGGCAGCATGCACCGTGGTCTACTCAGCTAACCCCACCACCTCACCTCTCTCCAGCGGGGTCCCATACAGTCTATCGGGGTTCACGGGTAGGGAACAGGCTGGCTCGTTTTCCATCCCGCTCGCCATTCGGTTAGGACCGCTCTGCTCCAAGTGGACCTGTGTCCTGATGAAATGGGACATGGAGGGTGGAAGAGGGGTCCTGGGAGCCGACTTTATCGTAGGCCACGGGATCCTAGTGGATTTGAGGAATCACTGCCTTTGGGGGGCAGGTAAAGTAAACGGAGAGGTCATAGTAATCCCGGGAAAGGAGGGGAAGGGGACCCTCTGCACCATGAAGCCCAAAGAGGATTATAACCTCGGGTTCATGGTCAGCAACACCCCACCAGAGTTCCAGGCATTTGTGCAGGCCCACCTGGCCACATTTGCCACTCACAAGCACGACTGCGGGAGGGTTACAGGGTTTGAGGTCAGCGTAGACGGGGGCACCATGGCCCGACCACAGAAGCAGTATAACTTCCCCAGGGAAGCAGAACCGGACATGGAAGCAGCCATGTCCTCGTTAGTGCAGCAGGGAGTTCTGAGACAGATAGCTACCCACGTGAATTCTCCATTATGAACGGTCAGAAAGCCGGACAATTCCTGGAGGGCCACGGTGGACTATTGAGTGCTCAATAGCAACATCCCAGCCTGCGCACGCACAGTAGCAGCAGTTGCCGACCTCATCGGGAGTATTCCAGCATCCGCGACCACTTTCACGGTGCTGGATATTTCAAATGGGTTTTGGTCCATCCCTGTAAGGAGGGAGGATCAGTACAAGTTTGCCTTTACGTTTAAAGGGCAACAGTACATGTGGAACTGTTTGCCTTAGGGCTTCCACAACAGCCCCAGCATTTTCCATCAATGCATGGCCAACAGTTTGAAGGATTTTAGCCAGCCCAGACAGTTGGTCCAATATGTGGATGACATGCTCCTGTTCACTGATTCGAAGGAGGAGCATGGCCCGCTATTGGCCGAACTGCTGGAGCTGCTAGGGCAGAAGGGTTTCAAGGTAAATCCCAAGAAAGCGCAGATCGGCCAGCAGGAGGTGAAATTCCTCGGTCTGACCGTGCGCGCTGGAGAAAGGGCCATAGATAAGGCTAAGAGGCAGGCGGTACAAGAACTACCAGTCCCTAACACAGTAATGGGTGTGAGGTCATTTCTAGGGCTAACCGGGTACTATAGAGATTTCATTGAGGACTATGTAGCCACCGCAGCCCCTCTGCTCCGACTCGTCCACAAGGGAGTGGAGTGGCTTTGGAATGAGGGTTGCCAGGCAGCATTTGTCAGGCTCAAGAAAGACTTGCAGACCGCGCCAGCTCTAGGGGCCATAGATGGGGGGAAAGAGTTTTTCCTGGAGGTAGCAGACAGCGGGGACAGCCTGAGTGCTGTGCTGCTCCAAGAGCGGCACGGCCGGCTGCGGCCGGTGGTCTACTCCTCCAGGATACTTACTGATGTGGAAAAGAGCTATTCCAACTGTGAGTGGCACCTTTTGGCCACACATTGGGCTGTGAAAAGATCATTGGTCTTCACAGGCACCTCTCCCATCACCCTCCTCACCCATCACACACCCACCCAGATGCTTCTGGACGGGAGGATCAAGGATGGAACAGTGAGCACTGCCCGCATTGCCTGCTGGACCTTGCTCCTCTCACAGATGGATCTCAAGGTGAAGGGTCTCTGTGAGCCAAAGCTCGCAGCCAACCTGGTATATCCTGGAACAGCCCACCGGGATTTGGGAAGTGAACATAGGTTTACGGGCCGGGATACATCCCACAGGCCGCGAGATCTATGTAGATGGTTCCAGCACGGTATCTGCTGGCGAGCGTCTCACGGGGTGTGGAGTTTATGACCCAGCGGCAAACATTGCCCTGGCGATTAAACTCCCCAGCACCATGAGCGCCCAGCAGGCTGAACTGTCCACAGTGGTGTACGTTGTTACACACCCTGAAATCTTCCCCACCCCCTACACGATTTGCTCAGAAAGCATGTTCACGGGCAATTCGTGTACGGAGTACCTAGCCATCTGGTCTCACCACGGATACGCCTCCGCTGATGGGAGACCCCTCACAGTAAAACCCCTACTGGAAAAGATCCTGGCAGCAGTGGGGGAGGAAGGGGAGGTTTTCATCCACAAGGTGAAGGCCCATTCCTCCACAGAACCCCACGGCCAAGGCAACCAGCAGGCTGACTTGCTCGCCAAGGAGGGTGCCCGCGCAGGCACTTTCTGGGACACATTTGGGTCCAGACCCATGGCGGCGGTCAGAGGTAGGGACCGGACCCAAGGGAGTGTAGGGGTAGCATTAGCCCCGGACCTTAAGACGGTCCAAGCCCAGGACCCCGTCCTAAAAGCAGTCCTCAGCGCATTTGCTGAGGGAAAGGGAATAGAAGGTCCGTATGGCACAGCGACTCTCTCCGTTAAAGAGTGTATGCTGTTCCGGGGGGAACAGTGAGTTGTGCCGCAGCAGCGCCAGAGGGAATTCCTTCAACTGGCCCATGAGGGTCCAGGAGCGGGACAACCCGGGCCTGAAACCACCTTGCAGAGGGTGGAACAGGCGGGATGGTGGCCGGGACTCAGGGACGATGTCCGCAAGTTCTGTGCAGGCTGTCTTGTGTGCGCTGCGAACAACCCTGACCCCCATAAAATGAAGGTCCCTATGGGACACGTCAGGAGGGTAGAGGGACCATGGCAGTCGATACAAGTCGACTACATCGGGCCCCTACCCACCACCCAGGGAGGCTACAAGTACTGCCTAGTCCTGGTGGACGTGTTTACCAAATGGGTAGAGACCTTTCCCTGCAAAGCAGCCACAGCTCTGGGTACTGCCAGGATCCTGGTCCGGGAAGTGTTCTCACGGTGGGGAATACCACAGTTTGTGGAGTCCGACCAAGGGTGTCACTTCACCGGACATGTGATGCAGAGCACCCTTATGCTGTTAGGCATTGAAGGGAAATGGCACGTGGCCCGCAACCCGCAGTCATCAGGGATTGTGGAACGTATGAATCGGACCCTCAAAGAAAGGTTAAGAAAGGAGACGTTGGACTCACCCCGTAAATGGGCCGAGGTCCTACCGTTGGTTTTGATGGGGATCCGGGCCAGCCAGTCTAAAAGTACGGGGTATTCCCAGTACGAGGTAATGACTGGCAGGGTTATGCGGACCCCCACCCATGTACTCGCCCCGGTGCTCACGCAGGGTCAGCTCAGAGAGGTCAACCGGGACAGGTTCGCCCGAAACCTCTTTGGGCACCTGAAGCAGGTCCATGAGCACGCGGCTGGGAACATGGGAAGGCAGCATCGGAGTAACCGATTGCTGCTCAAACCGAGAAAGCACCACGAGTGGGAGGTAGGAGATCAGGTCATGGTAAGAAACTATGCCCGAGTAGGGAGTTTGGAGCCATTGTACATGGGGCCCTACAGTATTGTAGATAAAGCCAGCCCCATGGTTTACGCCGTGAAGATGCCCCGGCATACAAAATGGTTTCATATCAACCAGTGTAAGCTGTTTACGTCTGAAAGGGGAAAACAGCCAGTTGGGAAAAGGTCTGAGGATAAATATCTTCAGCCTGCAGCAGGAGCGAGTTCACAGACGGCACAGGCAGGCGCTGTGGCTTGCTTAAAGGGAGGGGCCACCCCGCCCATCAATTGGGACACTCGCCCACTCTGCTGGGATCCAGATGAGGGGGAGGGACCTGAGGGTGAAAACCGCGCCCCTAACCCAGGTGTAGAGAGGGGGGGACCTGAGGTCGAAAACCCCGCCCCGGACCCAGCCATGGGACCTGGGTGCGGAGACCCTCAGCTTGCAGCAGCAGGCTGCGAAAGGTTACCTGCTCCCAGCCCAGGTTCAGGAGGGGTCAAGCCTGAGGGAGCAGCGGTTCGGGTTAAAGGCCCAGCGGCCAAGAAAGCCCCACCCGTCAAGGCCCCCAGAAGGTCCCCACGGATGCCCCAGCCGAGAAAGCCATGGTCACCAGCCCTCCAGTTACCAAGGGCCGCCCCTCGAGCCAGGGAAGGGTCCAAGGACAGAGGTCCTCAGCCAGCAGCCACGGACTGCGAGGGACCAACAGGGAAGGACGGTGCGGTCATGCCGGGGGTAGCGGCGAGCCGCAGTCCGACCAGGGATTAGCCTGGCCGCCCGGAGACGGGTGGCGGATGTATATAGTTTTAGTTTAAGTTATGGTTAGTGTTTGTTGTTAAGTTTAATTATTTGACTTAGGCTTGGGTGTTTTAGTTTAAGTTAAATGAGATGATGGGTAGTTTTTAGTGAGTAATCTGCTAAGAGTGTGTATATTTGGGGTCGAGGTCGCGGGACCCGACCATGCTTCACCAAGCCAAATAATCTCTTGGGGACCTGGCTGCATGTTTTTGTATCTTTTGCAGAAAGATTTTCAGGATGAAGGGGATCGTGATCCTATTCGCCCTGATTGGGATGAGCTTCGAAAGACGGGGCGACGTCCAGGACTCCCACATCTACAGGTGCTCGGGAGATAAGGCGCCCACGACGATCGATGGGAGCGGTGAACGGGATGCGGAGGAGACCGCCGTCTACTTCCACGAGGGAAGGTGGCCAGGATGGTTGGGGTCCAATTCGCCTCAGTACTCCAGCCAAACCGGATTCACATACGGGGAGACCTCACTCCTGAGCCCCAGGGTGCGGGTCGTTACCACGAGGGTCAGCATCACCGTTGGGAAGCGAATATGTTTGACGTGTAAAGGACACATTCCACTGGATAGATGGTGGTGGCTCAGGAAGCTGAACAAGGACATGAGGAACCTCAAAGTCGAGTGGGAACGGTTGGGGAACAACACCCACCGGATGATCACAGGGACTCACGGAGGATTAAGTGTGCATTGGGACAAGTGGTGGGAACCGGATCAAGGGATTTATATCTGTATGTGGGGGTCAAAGGAGGTCTGCCCCGCAGGCATGTCCATCGTTTTCCACCGGCAGTGGCACGACACCGGGAAGGGGATAAGGTGGGATGCCAGCCAGAAGGTGTGTGCGGTCCCATACTCCCCGAACCCAGTCAACGTCACTGAGCTTGTAACCCGCCCCCGTAAGCCCCCGCCCACGGCGCAGGCGCCGAGGTTACCCAGGGAAGGTTGCCCCACCACCACAAAGGACCAGGGAATGGGTTGGTACTAGTCCCCACCGATCAGATGCTGTACCAGGGGGTACACTACGTGGTAGCCTCCGTGATTTTAAATCTCACCGAGGTACATTTGCCGGAGTGGTGTCCAATAGAAACAGAGCAGCTACACCAGGCCCTATTAAAGGACATGTTCAAGAAGTTTTGCAAGTTCGATTTCGCCCACGTGGACAAAACCGAACTCTACACCACACTCCGAGAGTTTTTGGGTAATGCAGGGAGGCAAAGAAGGGGAGTATGGAATGATGTTTTTACTGTGTTTAATACTGGGTCCTCTGTCATCAACAGTTTAGATGACATAGAGCTGCAGACCCAGATAAACGGTTTAAAAACACAGTTAAAGAAGATATTACTGGATGAGAACAAAGTAGTGGGCTCGGAGTTGCATGTGGACCAGGCCATGACGGTCCATTTAAAGGAGATCATAGCCGAGTTGGAAAAGCACGCAAAGACAGTAAATGCACTCATAAGGGAGGACAGAAATGCTTCTGACCAGGCTGCGCAGAATGAGGTGTGCGTGTTATACGGGGCGTGGTTACTGGGCGAGGGCTGCAGTAATCTGAAGGATTTTAAACAGGGTTAATCCCCTCCTGGATTAGCAACAAGCACCTCGCAGCCCTCCACCCTTTTGAGAATGCATTGAGCCCGTGCCAACTCCGGCTAGCCTCCAAAACCTGTCCAGTCCCCGTGGATTGTGGGCGGTCCAACCATACAATCATGGGAGTAATAGTTAGGATGCCGGTCATGGATAGAACAGCCCGACCCGCACCGGTATACAGGGTTGAGAACATTGGAGTCATTCAAGGGGGTGCACACATTCATTTCACAGCGGTCCCGCCTTACGTCATAAAGTGGGAGCATGCTATGACAGGTACTGACCTCTCAGGGTGCCGGAGCCGGGGAGCACACATAATCCTGTGTCCCCAGCACTTGAATGCCTATTCGAAACCGCAGTGTGGGTTCAGAGCTGCTGGCGCGAAACCTATAAATTGTGGCGCATCCCACTACCAGCATGGACAGCATAGCTGGTGTCCGGTCAGTGAAAGCAGCTTCTGTTTTAAACCCGAGGCAGAAGTTCAAGTGGCCCAGGAGCGAATTGTCCCCATTCCTGAACCCTCCACTGTTCATCTCACTGTGAAGGAGAATTTTACAGATTTGCAAAAATACGTAGCCCACTTTGGCTACGAAATTCCCCCCTCTCCCTGAACACCTTACCAAAATACTCAAAGCCGTCATAGTTTCGCAGACACAATTTTACACTCTAAAGTAGAAAACAGTAGAGATAGGGACTAAGATATTGGATATTGTGATTCCACCCTGGTGGGACATTTTCTTTAACATAGAGGTCCCTTCGCGGATCAGACTGGCTTCCCACATTCTCGTGGTTTGCCAGTTAGGGATAGTGTTGTATCTAGTTTGCATTTAATGTAAGGGAAAAGATCAGTTGTTAGAATACCGTAACCAGAAGGTCTGGAAAGAACATTATGTAAAGGTGGAGGGAGATACGCCTGTTTAAGTCTTTTTCCTTGTATTTTTGATTAAGGTTGTTGTTTTTTGTCTATTGTTATTTTTAATAAAGGTTTTTCTATTGTTTTTTTGCGACGCGGTTAATAAAGATGTATGTGTACCAAGTGGTGCAGGGGTGTTGGACCCCCTCCATGCTTGGGTGTGTGTAAAGTCTGTAGTTTTACTCTCTGTATGCTGATGTACACTAAATTTTCACGGAATGAGAAGTGCATGTGTCGTGGGTATATTAGATAGGTAACTACAGGGGGAGGTTGACTATGGAGGGTCAGAAATTTTTTGCTCACTTTGTAAAAGTATGATACTTCAAGCAAGTTTTAGTATCACAGGGGGGAGTGTAAGATTCACAAAATTTCTACATTTCCCCAAAGGTTATTAATAAGAAAAGGGACCCTGCATGGACATTTTAATGAAAAAAGGGTACCCAAAATGGCATCTGCGCCTCGTGGCAGAAAGCCTGTGAGATTTTTTAAAACTTGGACTCTGCGGCACAGGCAGCTCGTGGAGAAATCGAAACCAAAGCTGCAGTTTCTGTGAAGAGAGACTTTGCATTTTGAAAACCAATCAGGACTTTGAATTATGTATTAGACCAAATCGGAGACAGATCAAACCCAGTTAGGCCTATAGTTAAGGCCATCAATCAGTTTGCATAAATAATCGGGAACAGCTTAAGGAAGCCATCGAGGCTGGACAAGCCCATTAAGAGGTATTAATAACAAAACAAGTCAATTATCCGGCCAGTAGATGCGATTACCGGCCATCTAAAAACAGTTAGAGTAGATTGCTACCGTTATTTAAAATAGCCCGCCAAGATTGGGACAAAGAACTAACCTGATTTGGCGTGCAGATCAGGGCCATCCAAAGGAGTATAATTGTAGGCCCACTGGCAACCTTCTTGCGCTGCTCTCTCAGCCTTTGCTCCTGCTCCGGCCCTTCGCCCTCATGGCTACTGCTCTTCCCCCATCCTGCGCTTACCGCCCGGCCACTGCCCGTGCCTTCCCCATTCCTTCAGGGCCGCCCAGCATCACGCCAGGCGGACGCGGACAAACCAGGCCAGGCGAGGCGGGACATGACGAGGCGAGGTGGTGAAGAAGGTGAATGGAAAGACGATTGAAGAAAAGCTTCGAATAATCAGGCCTTCAGTCCAGCTGACCTGCGACTATCTTCATGCAAACTCCAACTATCGGCCGAGGATGAGGAACCATCATCCCTGCGAGGTAAATTACCCAAGCAGAGACTTTAACTTTGGGGTACTTGTACCTGGACAACGCCCTTGCAGCACCCTGAGACCACGTGATGACGGCAGGCTCCAGAGAGCACAAAGAGTGAACGCCAAACCCCACCGCTGTCTGAATTCAGCAGATCTTTTGGATTGGTGAGCATGAATTCTGACCCCTCATAGCTTAACCTAGTTATGTATAGGGGGTGGGATAAGATAGTCATTTTCCCTCGATGTGCCATGTGTTCCCCATTCCCTGTATAAGTATATAGTTATTTTGTATTTTGCTTGTAAAAGTTTATACTAGTAACTTTTCATAAGATTGTGTTAATTTTCTTCTTCAATAAAATCTTGGTTTTGTTTACATCCTGTCTACTTGAGTCTTTTCTGTATCGCCGCCTTGTACCTAAGTCCGGTGTCTAGAACCCAGGGGTGTGGGAGCAATTCGAACCACTCATAAATAGTCAGAGGCATAACTGACTGGGCGGACACGCCACCCCACACCACCTCCTACACAACTAAACCAGCAAGGTTGTGTTGTAAGAACGGCCTTTTAAGTGTACGTCCATGTACTGTATACTTAAGAAATCTGACACCTGATTTTCAACGTTTAGAACCTTATTGAATAATAAATTACAAATAAGAGCCCCTCCTCTAACACCACCTGTAAATAAATCTGACTATTAGTTTTCGGCTGTACTAATTGTCTTGCACCGTGGTATTTCCCACCTTTCAAAAACAGTCATGAGGTCGCAGTGGTCTGTGATACTGCAGTTAGAGGGCAATTGTTAACCCTGGGTCTGCTCGTCCAATCTAGGAATGCATAATTACTTGGATTTCAGTTCATAGCAGATTCAGTCCGCTTCTGGAAATTGCCTTTTTGACAAGTGTACAAGGCAAAAGTAAACTCGAACCATTAGGTTGTTTTACAGCACTAGATTACTGCCAGTGTGCCATTTTACATGTTTAATTTGATATAAAAGAACTTCCCATTTGTCTTCAAGCACTTTTCTGTGCAATTAAAATCTGACTTAGTCTTTAAAGTATAATGTAGCTGGTAATCCACACGAATTATCTTGGAATGTGTAGTGTATGTACTTTGCAGAAGGAACTATATTCTGCAGCCCCTGTATACTGCAGTACCAGTAGTGACCACCCCTGTATATAAGCCTGTGTAGTAACTTTGCATATTGTTCCAGTTTTGTCTCCACTCAGTAAACACCTGTTGTAACCAACTCCTGCAGTCCGTGTCTCAATTACACACGGACATAATACTGGCGACGAGCAGATCCGAACTTACCTACAGTCTGCACCACCTCATGGGGATCCATCCCTGAAGCGAAGTTGTCAGAGGTCGAGGCCAGAAGGAAGAAAGAAAAAAAAACAGAAGAAACGGGCGTCGACCGTGGGCAACCGCCTCTGATTCATCGGATTTGAAGATTTGCAGGAGAGGCTGTCGAGAGCGGGGCTTGGTTATCCTGTCTATGGTGTTCCAGCTAATCGGGCTGGTGGCAGGTAGTACACTGATCCTTCCTGGGCTGCGACGGGCTAGAGCTCGATCGGGTGGCTTTTCAACGGGGCCGAGCAGCGTTGTCGGGAAGAGGAGAGAGAGAGAGAGGGTGGAGCACACAGGGCGCGGCCGGTGCTACGAAGCCGGGCAGCATACAGACCCGAGAAGAGGGAGGAAAGTGTCCCATAGGGTTTGCTCTGACGACGGGAAAATAAAAGAAATTAGAAGCGCAGAAAGCCGCGAGGAGCTGCAGTTTGCCACGGGGACCACGGAGAGCGGCGTTAGCAGCAGCACGGGGGGGAAGTGCGCGAAGACCATAGGGCGTCGCCATCAAGGCATAAAAATGCCAGCAACAGCGCTAGCAGCAGCGGAGAAGACAGAAAGCGCGGGAGGCGCCATCTTAATCCAGCGGGGAAGAAAGCAAAGCGCGGGAGGCGCCATTTTGTTCAATCGGGGAAGAAGGCAAAGCGCGGGAGGCGCCATCTTAGATTTCCAAGATGTCGAAGACTGGCAATATCACTGCCTTCGATAATGCAATAGAAAACTGGACCACATATGTGGAAAGAGTCGAAGTATATTGCAAAGCAAACGAAGTAGCCGATGAGAAAAAGGCATCGGTACTACTAAATTAATGGGCGCAAGAACGTACGGCCTATTGCGGAACCTGATCACTCCAGCCAAACCGATGGCGAAGAGTTTTAACAAAATTGTTGATATCCTCCAGGAACACCTAAATCCTACACCGCTGCTGATAGCAGAAAGATTTAAATTCCACAGGAGAAATCAGCATAAAGATGAGAGCAATGCTGATTACCTTACGGAACTACGCAAGCTATCAAAGCACTGCCAGTTCGGAGCAGGACTGACAGATACTCTACGGGACAAATTTGTCTGGGAATCCTGAGTGAAGGAACCCAGAAGAGGTTACTCTCAGAGAAAGAGCTGACGCTGGATAAGGCTTTCAGCTTGGCAGTATCGTACGAAGCAGCAGCAAGGGGAGCTGCAGAAATACAGCAAAAGCCACAGGAATACTGCACCCATGAAATGACACGGGGATTTGAAAAATGTTATCGCTGCGGCAGAACAACCCATGACCAGAAGGACTGCTGGTCCAAGGACAAAATATGCAGGCAATGCAGAAAGATGGGACACATTGCACGAGTCTGCAGGTCTGGAAAGAAGACTAACGACAACAAAAAGGCTACTAAGGAACAATACAGGAAAGTACAAAAGATGACGGACACTAGTACCGAAAACCAGAAGAGCGATAGTGAATCCGGGAACAAGAGACTAAGCTG
The DNA here is from genome assembly GCF_052327205.1 of Somniosus microcephalus. Taxonomy (NCBI): domain Eukaryota; kingdom Metazoa; phylum Chordata; class Chondrichthyes; order Squaliformes; family Somniosidae; genus Somniosus; species Somniosus microcephalus. Next base: position 163,365,511 of record NC_140997.1, on the reverse strand, counting down.
TCTCAAACTTCACAACGTAATCGCGAAAGAGGATCACCGAAACATTTGGGTCACCCTCACGATAGCAGGGTCCCAAGTCAAAATGGAATTGGATACAGGATCAGCCCTGACCATCATGAATCGACGAGACTACGAGCGGCTATTCTCACACATACGCTTGAAAGAGACATCCATTGTCTTGAAGACGTATACGGGACAGAAAGTATACCCCAGAGGTAAAATAAGGGTGCCTGTCGAATACAACGGCAAAGAAATACAGAAATTGTATCTGTACATACTACAAGATGGTGGACCACCGTTATTGGGACATGAATGGATCAGAAAGATAAGTTTAGACTGGCACTCCATTCAGGCACTGACTGTGGCTGGTAAAAAGGATGACGACGTCACACCTGGACGATTGTCAAAAATCTTAGCTAACGCTAAAGAGGTATTTCAACAAGAACTGGGAACTCTTAAAGGCGTAACCGCCTCGATAAAAATAGAAGAGAATGCAATTCCCAAGTTTTTCAAAGCAAGACCGGTACTGTATGCAATTCGCCCAGCCGTCGAGGCAGAGCTGGAGAATCTGGAGAATGCAGGCGTGTTATCTAAGGTAGACTGGATCAAGTGGGCGACACCCATCATTCCTGTCATGAAAAAAATGTTAAACAATAAGTCTGAGGAGCCAAGGAAGGTTTGCATTTGTGGGGACTTCAAGGTGATGGTGAACCCAGTCCTTCACACAGTACAGTATCCTCTTCCGAGGATAGAAGATATTTTTGCCTCACTATCTGGAGGGAAGCGTTTTACAAAAATTGACCTAGCACAAGCATATTTGAATATGGAGGTTGAAGAATCCTCTAGGAAGTATCTCACGATAAACACTCACAAAGGTCTTTACCAGTATAATCGACTGGTATTCGGAGTAGCATCAGCTCCGGCGATATGGCAAAGAGCGATGGAACAAGTCCTGCAAGGGATTCCGGGGACTCAGTGTTACTTGGACGACATCCTAGTGACAGGTGAAAATGACAGTGAACACCTTGCCAACCTAGAGCAGGTGCTCACTAGACTAAGAGAACACGGGCTACGAGCCAATCGCCCCAAGTGCGAGTTTTTTAAGAAACAGATATCGTATTGTGGCCACGTGATTGATGAAGAGGGGTTACATAAGTCCCCTGACAAAATTGAAGCGGTAGTTAAGGCTCCAGCGCCTGAAAATGTGTCGCAACTGAGGTCATTCCTAGGGTTGGTGAATTACTACCATAAGTTTTTGCCGAACTTGTCCACAATTCTGCACCCACTGAACGCCCTACTACAAACTGGAGTAGCATGGAAATAGAGCGATGAATGTAAGCGGGCTTTTCAGAAGAGTAAAGACCTGATCACTTCAAGAGAAGTATTGGCTTACTACAACCCATCACTACCGATAAGACTGGCGTGTGATGCGTCTCCCTACGGCATTGGAGCGGTACTGTCACATCAACTCCTTGATGGTTCAGAGATGCCAATAGCTTTTGCGTCACGCTCGTTAACTTCAGCCGAGCATAACTACGCCCAGATTGACAGAGAGGCCCTCAGCCTGGTGTGGGGGGTGAAAATGTTCAATCACTACCTGCACGGTCAGAAATTTACTCTACTAACTGATCATCAACCTCTTGTCTCCATTTTCAACCCTCAGAAGGGCGTCCCGATAATGACAACACAACGGCTACAGAGGTGGTCCCTTTTCCTAGCGGCACACCAATATGACATCGAGTACAAAGGAACTAAACAGCATGGGAATGCTGATGGATTGTCGCGCCTACCGTTGCCGATGGTGGAAGAAGCACCTGCAGTGGATCCTGTGGAGATATTCCACTCGACCATAGTCGAATGTCTACCTGTGACGAATGCAAACATAGAAAAGGAAACACGAAATGACACGACACTCTCCAGGGTCTATGATTTAACGGTGAAGGGATGGCCAGCACATGGCGAACCACTGTTGCCAGCATTCTCGCCGAGAAGAGAGCAGCTGTCAGTGTGCAGAGGAACCTTGATGTGTGGATCCAGAGTAGTAATTCCACCCAAATTGAAGGATAGAATGCTCAATGAGCTTCATGAGGGTCATCTGGGAGGGGTAAAAATGAAGAATTTAGCCAGAGCGTTTGTGTGGTGGCCGGGAATCGATAGAGAAATCGAAGAGATGACCAAGAGCTGTACAGGATGCCAGAAGGTCCAAAACGCCCCACCACTAGCCCCTCTACATCCATGGGAGTAGCCCTCATCTCCATGGCAAAGGGTGCACATTGATTTTGCTTGTCCATTTATGGACTCGATGTTTTTAATTGCGGTGGATGCACATTCAAAGTGGCCAGAGGTAATAAAAATGTCCTCAACCACCACAGAAAAAACTATCAAAGTCTTACCAACCATATTCGCCAGAAATGGGCTGCCTGAACAGATTTGGTCCGACAATGGACCACAGTTTGTGTCTGAAGAGTTCCAGAGGTTCTTAAAGAACAATGGTGTTAAGCATTACACATCCGCCCCATATCATCCAGCCACCAATGGATTGGCTGAGAGGTTCGTTCAAACATTCAAGAAGGCTATCAAGCAATGTGTAATGAAGACATACCCCTACAACACAAGGTGGATAACTTCTTGTTTGCCTACCGGAATGCGACACATGCGGTTACCAACCAAACTCCAGCCAAGATGTTCTTCAATCGAACACTACGATGCCGCTTGGAATTGGTTAAGCCAAACATCAGAAGAGATGTGGAGAACAGGCAGTTTCAGAATATGAATGAAAGGCCAACCAGGAGTTTTAAGATAGGTCAACCAGTTTTGGCCCGGGACTACCGCACAGAGAAATGGCAGCCAGGAACGATCTGCACACGGCAAGGACCTCTAATGTATACCGTGGATGTTGGAGAGAGCATTGTAAGACGCCATGCTGACCAGATTCTAGTGTCACTGGAAAACATCAATTCCACACCACGATCCGATACACCTGGTGATGAAACCGAAGTACCAATTGCATCTACCTCAGAATCGGCAATATTGGAAGCAGACGAACCAAACAACGACGTTGATCCCGAATCAACTTTGCCAGAAGAACCTGATACCCCAAAGAGGCGTTATCCAGACAGAATAAGGAAGCCTCCTCAAAGACTGAACTTATAATTGCTTAACTTCAGCTAATGTATCTAGCAGCTGTAATTGTAAATATGTTATTTAATTATTAATCGAATGTTATGTACTGTTTAGCTAAAAGGGGAGGAATTGTAGTGTATGTACTTTGCAGAAGGAACTATATTCTGCAGCCCCTGTATACTGCAGTACCAGTAGTGACCACCCCTGTATATAAGCCTGTGTAGTAACTTTGCATAGTAGTTCCAGTTTTGTCGCCACTCAGTAAACACCTGTTGTAACCAACTCCTGCAGTCCGTGTCTCAATTACACACGGACATAATAGAATGTGTCTACTAGACCGGCATTAACATTACACTAGCCTAATGCTTTCCTTTAACTGGAAGAGTGAGAAATGAGAAATGCACGGTAGTTCTCATATTACATTCTTTTCTATTGATTTTCACATGTTTCTCACAGAAATATTATAGAAAATGGGCAGCCTATCAACATGCATTATGTTGATGGGCTTTCTGTACCCGTTATAACGGGGTATCAGTCAATTTGGATATTAAAGACCATTGACTGCTATCTTACATCTATTTCTCTATCCTTAACCTACATGACCATAGATAGGGCTGCTGGGACCTTCCAGTAAATTAGTGCTTCCACCGGGAATCAGCTGGCATCAATGCCAGACCCGTAGGATACAATTTAAACAATTGTATCTGGGTTCATTGAGTAGTTTGTTGGTAGGAGAGACAAAACACTGATCTATCTGAAGGAATTTCAAGGTCACTATGAAAGGGAAGATTTATGTTGAAGTTTCCAGCCTGACAAAACATCAGAGTAAATTATTCATTTAATTGTTTATAGTAAAGCAAAAGCAAAACATGTTTTTTTTTCACCAGTTATTTTCTTCTTCATTTTGATCCTCCCGTACCCTACATGTACTGTATTATTTCTGAGCAAGAAAAACAGGCAGATGGCCTATTTACAGGTCTTTAACAACAATACTATTTAGCTGGTTGCTGAAGGATATGCAAATGTAACAGAGTGATCTGCTGTCTGATTTTTCCATCTTCCAGGTACACACCTCCTCTGTACCCGACTAAAATCAGGAAATTATCATGTGAACAAATCTGGAACCAAATATGTGTCTTCTCATTCTATAGGCATTGTGCCATTGGGTTATCCTCATAGCTTCTTTAGAACAGGGCACTTTATCATCATATTTATTGACAGATTTTTTCTTCCAAAGGCTAAATATTCTCATAGGCAAACATGCTCCAAGTCCTGACTGTAAAGAAGTACAGTTTAGCACCTCAATCTAATATCTGAGAATCAGAAATGTGCTCTATCAAAAAGATGAAAAGCATGTTTCAGGACATTTGAACAACACAATGAGCAGTCTGTCCTGGCTAGGATCAAGGAGGATGTGCTACTTCGATCATTCAGTCTGTTGTAATGTTATGTTTTTTCTTTCAGTCTATTGAACCCAAGTTGCCACCTGTCTCTTGCCATCTGGCTTTCTCCTTTGTTCAGAGTCAGTCAGGAAGTTTGCATTGATTTTTTTCCCGTGCAAAGGAATTTTCACTCAACAATAAAAAATAAAAGCTTTGGCGAGGTGCATCTGCCTTTCCAGGCGCAGTCAGACAGAAGCCATTTTCTTCTTGACAACCGGGCAAATTGCTTCTTTTTTTTAAAACATTCTTGCATTCTTCATTCACAGGTTGCAATAATTAAGGTTCTCAGAGTTGAGAATCTATGAAACCATGTGGAAAAAAAGTCATTGTCCCAAAGAGCACTTTTACTAAAACTTCCACACTTTGAAAAAAAAGCTTTACGAGAAAGCAGAACAATACTCAAGAAATGAAGTTAAAACTTAAGTATGTTCTTATGTTGTGAAAGTCACAAAAAATGAGAAATTCAGAACAAAACTGTTTATCAAGAAGAAACAAAAAATCCCAACTGTTGAAACCTGCCTGAAAAGGTTAGCTTATTTCAAACATCAAGAAATGAAGACTGTCCTTGCTGTCTGCTTCAAAATAAACAGTGTAACTAAATTACATTTTGGTGGGTGCAGGGATCACTGCATTTGAATTTTTTTGTGCTGTCCAACATAAATCTATAGGAAGCTGGTTAAAAATGACAATGCAAACTCAAGTGCTCAAAAGGAATGAAATGCTAAAAATAAAATAGCACTTATATTGTTCAAAGGGGAATGTTTTTCAATGGAATATTAAGGTGACAACTTAAGCTGTGTTTAGGGTACAACATTCACACACAAGGGCTGTAAAGAAAATGTAGTGTAGGTACTAAAACTGTCAGGCCCAAAACAGGTAGTAATGGCCACAGACAAAGGCCTCAATGACTTCTGCCGGCATAATGTTTTTTACCAGATGCAGCCACTTACTCACATGGCAGGCTCCACAGATTTTGCACCATCAAATCCCACTGCAACACTTCAATTTGCGGCAGCAATGGTGCAATATATGATTTTTAAACCTGCCAAGTAACTGAAAGCCGTATAGCACTTTCCCCAAAGCCGAATGGACCAGTGCACATTTGACACTGTCATTATAACGTTCAGCTTGTTAGAATGCTAAAAAGTAACTGATGGGCCACCACAATAGTGACAGAAATAGAATTACATTTAAAAAATGCTATATAATGCATGAAGATCACACTTCTAGCATTTCTCCATGCTTATTATTGTAAGCCTTGGAGAGCGAGATTACCGTGGTCATCCTTGACCTTCCACAGGCAGCAGGATTGGGCTTCAGTACAACAACAAGAACTTGCATTTATATAGAAAAATGCTCCAAGGTGCTTCACAGAGGCATAATTGGTCAACAAAAAATGGATGACGACCCCAGGAAGAAGACTGGGTAGCCAAAAGAAGAGGAAACAGGAGATAAAGGGCCGAAAGAGGCCAAGGGGAGAAAATAGAGATAAAAACAAGTGGACTCAGATGCAGAGCAGAGTATGCATGTGAATGGACACAGATGGAATTCAGGTTACATTGGTATGGCAAGGATTGAGAGAGACAGGTCCAGGTCATAAACAGAGGGTAGGGTGGGCATGATATGAAAAAGTTCAAAGTTAAAGTCTGAGGACCTGTGGTGGAATTAAGTTGAATTGTTGACAGAGTGGATTCATCTTGGAGCATTGACAAACTAACATCCAGAGACTTAGTGGAGAGGGAGTGAATTAGGAGCTGTTCAAGGCACAGAGTTTGTTCAAGGTGCAGAGTACCAGTGGGTGCCCCGCTGGAGGTTATACAGTGGAAACAGAGGACCTCAGGTGTTAACAGTGCACACCAGCGGATCCAGTACACCAACAGAGGAGTGAGGATGAGTGAGAGTGAAACCCAAGGACCAAGAGAAGTGAAGTCCAGGAGCCAAGAGAGGATGAAAGGCAAATCCACAAAATCAGTGTATATGAGGGAGCTGGTCCGTGGAACAGCTGTAGGGAAGCGAGGGCCACAAAAGATCAGAAGCAGTAGTATGAGGTGGTCCAACCCAGTCCAGCGAAGGATGACAGAGGAGTTCTGAAGGATGAGTGGAGTCTTCAGCCAAGGGAAGCAAGCAACAAAACAGCAAAGCTTTGATCATTCAGCAACAAGGGAGCAGAGTCCAAAGAAGGATGGGAACCAGCAGGAATAGACAAGAGCTAGCCCTGCATAGAGTGAAAAATGTTGAGTGGAGGAGCAAAAAAATGAACCAGCAGAGGCAGACGAGGTACCAGAATAGAGGCCGTCCAGCAGAGAATCTACTCTCAGTAGAAAGCGGCTGCGAAGGTGGAGGTCACAGTATAGCCTAGGAGCAAGCTGAGAAATGGGCTTCAGCCCAGAAGAAAGCCAATTTCTGTCCAGGAACTCAACACAACAGCAGAGTAAAGCTGAGAAGCCAGCAGTGCATTGAAGTACAGCCCTGAAGGTCAGCAGGTAAGAGCAGCAGGTGGGGGATGGGCATTATATGCTGGAACAGGTTACCTTAAACTTGAACCAACTTGAGTGGCAGAGCAGAGTCACGGCAGTCAGGATGTACAGTGTAATCCAGCACAGCAGTGCAGTCCTGATATAGAGTCCTGGTAGACTGGGAATTCAAAGGTGAGCAGGGTTCCAGCCATTGAACAGAGCACAGCAACAAGCAAGGATGCATTCACTATTAGAGCCAGGGGATCTTACCAATAAAGTCGCACATTACATGTAGTTCCATCCCTTTTTACCGTGAATAGTACATCAGTATTACATGTAAAAGATATACTGCAGGCTTCTTGCAAAATCCAATAAGAAGCCTAAAAGTGAATGCTAAGATGAAGGTAATAGTAATCAGGAGAATGTGCAGGGATACAGGGGTCACAGTGAGAGCAACGGAGCAACTTACATATCTGAAATTGGACAAGATATGAGGAATAAGGATGCCTAAACAAATGTGCGCCTTACTGCTCTATAGTGCAGTGCATTGGGACTACAGTCACTAGGCTGGCAACTGCATGCTTATGCCATTATTGAGCAAGGTGGAAAGAGGGCTAGATTGAGTCAATTGGTTGATGGTGACAATGCTCGTTATTGAGCAAAGTGTCATTTGGGCCACATTATGACTTTGTTGGTGGTGACCACGTTCATTGTTATGCAAAGATTATGGATGATGGACCAAACTCAGTGGGCCATCCGGTTGATTCCGTTGATGGTGACAATGCTCATTGTTAAGCAAGTTGCATCATATTGTGATCTTTACCCAAAGTTAGGTGACGTTAATGGAGATGACCCAAGTTGAGTCAGTCGATCTATGATTAAGGCGATGGTAGTTGGATTTACTGTTGGACAATTTCGATGAAGGACTGTCTTGGGTTTCCTGGAACTTGGTTAATAGTGATTACTGGCCGAAGTAGACAGAGCTGACTAAAAAATAAGGAAACTGATCATGTTGAGGTTAATGGCTTGACTATTGATCAATGGTAGAACTTAAGCCACCATGGTGGATCCCAACGACAGACCAAGTGTTGCATTAGGAGTTTAACCTAAAAATTCAGGATCATTTATTTTACATGAATGTTAATTGGAAAATTTTGAAACATAAAATGTGTCTGTGCTACAGGTTTCACAATTTTCTCTCTCTGACTGTTCTGTGAACACATTGAAAGATGAAAGCCAGGATTCTCTGATAGTCTTCAATTGGGTGCACCTCCTTGGCCAAAGCTAGATTTCAAGCCCGAGGCCAGTAGTCTGATGTTACGGGTTGGGGGAGGAAATGGCTCCACAAAGGTAAGTTTTATACTTACTTGATAAGGCCTCCGCCTGTTAAGTCCGTGAATGATTGAGACACGGACTAGCAGGAGAGAAACAAACAGAACTTTACTGGTGAAAGGCATAAACGAATCTAACAAAACCGAGGCTCTCTAGCGCCTTATATACAGGGGTGGTCACTGCCGGTACTGCAGTCTGAGACCAGTTATTCTCTTAAAGTACATACACAAAAATTCCTCCCCTTTTAGATAAACAGTACATAACATTCATTTAACAACTAATGATAACGAATTACAATCACAATTACTGTTGCTAGATACATTGGTTAAGTTTAAGCAATTATAAGTTCGGTCTTTGAGGAGACTTCCTGATTCTGTCTGGCTAACGCCTCTTTGGGGTATCAGGTTCTTCTGGCAATGTTGAGTCGGAATCAATGTCATTGTTTGGTTCATCTGCTTCCAATATTACCGGGTCTGCGGTAGCTGCAATTGGAACGTCGATTTCATTACCAGGTGTATCAGATCGTGGTGTGGAGTTGACGTTTTCCAGTGACTCTAGAATCTGGTCAGCATGTCGTCTTACAATGCTCTCCCCAACGTCCACGTTATACATGAGAGGTCCTTGTCATGTACAAATCGTTCCTGGCTGCCATTTCTCAGTGCGGTAGCCCCGGGCCAAAACTGGTTGACCTATCTTAAAACTCCTGGTCGGCCTCTCATTCATATTCTGAAACTGTCTGTTCTCCACATCTCTTCGGACGTTTGGCTTAACCAAATCCAAGTGGCATCGTAGTCTTCGATTGAAGAACATCATGGCTGGAGTTTGGTTGGTAACCGCATGTGTCGCATTCCGGTAGGCAAACAAGGAGTTGTCCACCTTGTGTTGTAGGGGTATATCTTCATTACACATTGCCTTGATAGCCTTCTTGAATGTTTGGACAAACCTCTCGGCCAATCCATTAGTGGCTGGATGATATGGGGCAGATGTGTAATGCTTAACACCATTGTTCTTTAAGAACCTCCGGAACTCTTCAGACACAAACTGTGGTCCATTGTCAGAGCAAATCTGTTCAGGCAGCCCATTCCTGGCGAATATGGTTCGTAAAACTGTGATAGTTTTTTCCGTGGTGGTTGAGGAAATTTTTATTACCTCTGGCCACTTTGAATGTGCATCCACCACAATTAAAAACATCGAGTCCATGAAGGGACCAGCAAAATCAATGTGCACCCTTTGCCATGGAGATGAGGGCCACTCCCATGGATGCAGAGGAGCTTGTAGTGGGGCGTTTTGGACCTTCTGGCATCCTGCACAGCTCTTGGTCATCTCTTCGATTTCTCTATCGATTCCCGGCCACCACACAAACGCTCTGGCTAAGCTCTTCATTTTTACCCCACCCAGATGACCCTCATGAAGCTCATTGAGCACTCTATCCGTCAACTTAGGTGGAATTACAACTCTGGATCCAGACATCAAGGTTCCTCTGCATACTGACAGCTGTTCTCTTCTCGGCGAGAATGCTGGCAGCAGTGGTTCACCATGTGCTGGCCATCCCTTCACCGTTAAATCATAGACCCGTGATAGTGTCGGGTCATTCCGTGTTTCCTTTTCTATGTTTGCATTCATCACAGGGAGACATTCGACTATGGTCGAGTGGAATAACTCCATTGGATCCACTGCAAGGTCTTCTTCTTCCACCGTCGGCAACGGTAGACGTGACAATCCATCAGCATTTCAATGCTGTTTAGTTCCTTTGTACTCGATGTCATATTGGTGTGCCCCTAGGAAAAGGGACCATCTCTGCAGCCGTTGTGCTGTCATTATCGGTACGCCCTTCTGAGGGTTGAAAATGGAGACAAGAGGTTGATGATCGGTTAGTAGAGTAAATTTTTGACCGTGCAGATAGTGATTGAACTTCTTCACCCCCCACACTAGGCTGAGGGCCTCTCTGTCAATCTGGGCGTAGTTACGCTCGGCAGAAGTTAACGAGTGTGACGCAAAAGCTATCGGCCTCTCCGAACCATCAAGGAATTTATGTGACAGTACCGCCCCAATGCCGCAGGGAGACGCATCACACGCCAGCCTGATTGGCAGTGCCGGGTTGTAGTGAGCCAATACTTCCTTTCAAGTGATTAAGTCCTTACTCTTCTGAAAAGCACGCTTACAATCATCGCTCCATTTCCATGCTACCCCCGTTCGTAGCAGGGCGTTCAGTGGGTGCAGAATTGTCGACAAATTCGGCAAAAACTTATGATAGTAATTCACCAACCCGAGGAATGACCTCAGCTGCGACACATTTTCAGGCGCTGGGGCCTTAACAACCGCTTCAATTTTGTCAGGGGACTTATGTAACCCCTCTTCATCAATCACGTGGCCACAATACGATATCTGTTTCTTTAAAAATTCGCACTTGGGGCGGTTGGCTCGCAGCCCATGTTCCCGTAGTCTAGTGAGCACCTGTTCTAGGTTGTTAAGGTGTTCACTGTCATCTTCACCTGTTACAAGGATGTCGTCCAAGTAACACTGAGTCCCCGGAATCCCTTGCAGGACTTGTTCCAACGCTCTTTGCCATATCGCCGGAGCCGATGCTACTCCGAATACCAATCGATGATACTGGTAAAGACCTTTGTGAGTGTTTATCGTGAGATACTTCCTAGAGGACTCTTCAACTTCCATCTGCAAATATGCTTGTGCTAGGTCAATTTTTGTAAAACGCTTCCCTCCAGACAGCGAGGCGAAGATGTCTTCTATCCTTGGAAGAGGATATTGTACTGTGCGAAGGACAGGGTTCACCGTCACCTTGAAATCCCCACAGATGCGAATCTTCCTTGGCTCTCTGGACTTATTGGTTAACGTTTTCTTCATGACAGGAATGATGGGTGTCGCCCACTCGCTCCAGTCGACCTTAGACAACATGCCCGCCTTCTCCAGATTCTCCAGCTCTGCCTCGACGGCTGGGCGAATTGCATATGGTACCGGTCTCGCTTTGAAAAACTTGGGAACTGCATTCTCTTCTATTTTTATCGAGGCGGTTACGCCTTTAAGCGTGCCCAGTTCTTGTTGAAATATCTCTTTGGCATTAGCTAAGATTGTTGACAATCGTCCAGGAGTGACGTCTTCATCTTTTTTACCGTCCATCGTCATTGCATGAATGGAATGCCAATCTAAGTTTATCTTCCTGATCCATTCCCGTCCCAATAACGGTGGTCCACCATTTGGCAGTATGTAGAGATACAATTTCCGTATTTTCTTGCCATTGTATTCGACAGGCACCCTTATTTTGCCTCTGGGGTATACTTTTTGCCCCGTATATGTCATCAAGGCGATGGATGTCTCTCTCAAGGGTATGTGTGAAAATAGCCGCTCGTAGTCTCGTTGATTCATGACGGTTAGCGCTGATCCTGTATCCAATTCCATTTTAACTTGGGACCCTGCTATCGTGAGAGTGACCCAAATGGTTTGGTGATCCTCTTTTGCGATTACATTGTGAAGTTTGAGACAGCTTAGTCTAATGTTTCCGGATTCACTATCGCTCATCTGGTCTTCGGAACTACTGTCCGTCATCTTTTGTACTTTCTTGTACAGTTCCTTAGTAGCCTTTTTGTTGTCGCTGGTCTTCTTCCCAGACCTACAAACTCGTGCAATGTGTCCAATCTTTCCGCAGTGTCTGCATATTTTGTCTTTGGACCAGCAGTCCTTCTGGTCATGGTTAGTTCTGCCGCAGCGATAACATTTTGCAAATCCCCATGTCATTTCGTGGGTGCCGTATTCCTGTGGTTTTTGTTGAATTTCTGCAGCTCCCCTGGCTGCTGCTTCATACGATATTGCCATGCTGAAAGCCTTATCTAGCGTCAGCTCTTTTTCTGCGAGTAACTTGCCAGTCCTGCTCCGAACTGGCAGTGCTTTGATAGCTTGCGTAGTTCTGTAAGATACTCAGCATTGCTCTCATCTTTGTGCTGAGTTCTCCTGTGGAATTTAAATCTTTCTGCTATCAACAGCGGTGCAGGGTTTAAGTGCTCCTGTAGAACAGCAACAATTTCGTTAAAACTCTTCGCCTTCGGTTTGGCTGGAGTAATCAGGTCCCGCAATAGGCCGTACGTTCTAGCGCCCATTAAGTTTAACAATACCGATGCCTTTTTCCCCTCCGCTATATCGTTTGCCTCGAAATATACCTTGACTCTTTCCACATACGTGGTCCAGTCCTCTAATGTATTATCAAAAGCAGTGATACAGCCAGTCTTCGGCATCTTGCAAATCTAAAATGGCGCCTCCCGCGCTTTGCCTTCTTCTCCGATTTAACAAAATGGCGCCTCCCACGCTTTTCCTTCTTCCCCGCTGTTGTTAGCGCTGCTTTCCACGGTTTCCTGCGCGTTAAATATTAATTCGTTTTCTTTTATTATCTTCCCATCGTGGAGCGGACCCTCTGGGACACTTCCCTCCCTCTTCTGAGGTCCGAACGCTGCCCAGCTTTGAAACACCGGCCGCGCCCTGTATGCTCCACCCTCTCTCTCTCTCTCCTTGCTTCCCAACTCGCTGCCCGGCCCCGTTGCAGCCCAGGAAGGATCAGAGCACTACCTGCCACCAGCCCAATTAGCTGGGAAACCACAGACCGAGGAACCCAGCTTGGCTCTGGACAGTCTCTCCTGCAAGTTTTGAAATCGATGATTGACGGTCGACGCCCGTTGCTCGAGTTTCAATGGCCTATTTTTTTTTTTTTTTTTCTTCTGGCTCTGACCTTCAACACGTCGTTGGAGCTGCTGCTGAGTTGCAGGTAAGTTCGTTTCTAACTCGTCGCCAGTGTTAAGTCCGTGAATGATTGAGACACAGACTAGCAGAGAGAAACAAACAGAACTTTACTGGTGAAAGGCATAAACGAATCTAACAAAACAGAGGCTCTCTAGCGCCTTATATACAGGGGTGGTCACTGCCGGTACTGCAGTCTGAGACCAGTTATTCTCTTAAAGGTACATACACAACACTGCCCTGGGGTTCTTAAAATATGGGGATAGGTACTCAGGCCTCTGCTGGCCAGCTGTGCTGAAGGGGGAGGGAAAGGAGGATGGAGTCGGAACATGGCAAGAATTGGCGGCCTGCAGCAGTGTCGGGATTCCAGCAGCCTCTGAACTGCAAGAAAGAAAAAAAATCGCCGTTTTTTTCCTTGGATCTAGGTAGGGCAGGACTCTGTGAATGCTTACATGGGCCGCGCCAGCAATCAAAGTCACTTTAGGGCATTCATGCTGACTGGTGAACACTGGATGCTTGGGTTTAACAGGTGGCTCTTGCACCCAGTGTTCAAACAGGGCAAATGGGAAATACAGCAGAGGCTACACTTTCCTCATTTAAACATCCTTTGCACGTCCACAAATGCAGGAATGGGGCATTTTATGCCACTGGGTCTGCCCACCGGGAAATTGTTTGAAGGGGAAGCAGTGGGGAATAGCGAGGGGGTGAAAAATCTAACCTGTCCATTCTTTACAAATGGAGCAGTGACTTAGAACTGGATTTTAAAGTATAGTCTTTTCTTCAGTTTGATTTCAATTTGTTTTGTTTATCAGGCTGAATTTTAAACGCTGAGGAATATAGTAACATTTAAGGAATGTTTTAGCCGAATGTTTGATGAAAGTGGAATTAAGCAGAAGAAAAATGAAATTCAACATTAAGCTGCTGCATCTAAAGGCAAACTCGGCAGTTTCTGCTGAGGCAAATAGGAATACGAGGAGCTGTTGGAAGTAGGATTGCTCATTGAATGTCAGAAGGCACTAATTGCAATGTTCAATTAAAATGTGCTAAAGGGGCTTAATCGGGAGTCTAGAGCTGACCAACTGCCAGGTGATCTATGCAGTGAGCTCCAGTGATTTAAGGTTACAGCTTGGAGGAGGGTATCAAAGGGAATATTGATGGTAGCTGTAAATTGCACATAGTTTTTCATGACTGTCACACAGGCAATTACTGTCAAATTGACACTAAGCTCTGTTTGTTGTGAGGTTTGCTTTGAATGCTGTTTTTATGTAATTTACTGAATACAGAATTGTTGAATTTGTTAAGATTTCCTGTGAATGGCATTGGTTTCTTATATACTTGGTTCACTGAATGCAATGCAGTCACAATGCAATATCGAAAAACATCAAACAGCAGAAACACAACAGAATCTGCTTCAAACTACCATTTGGCTTGCACTGTTGTAATACTTGATGGTTCGATTATCAGCAACTGCAAATTGCCTAGCAAATATTTTTTCACAAAACTGACAGAAGTCTCTGCACAGAACAACCTTTTTGATTAAACAAGTTAATCGGCATTTTAAGAAATTTATAAAAACAGTCATCTGCAGTAAATAGAATGCACTGTAGAGCAGCTGGTTTGAAGAGATCCTAAGACATTCAGGCCTTATCCCAAGAGCTGAAATTATGAGAATTTTAACTCCCTCCATCCGGCGGAAACTGGGCAGAACAGAACTTAAAATCTAAGTGGGACACTTACTTTTTATTTCCTGCCCCATGGCTATTGTAGTACTATTATAGCCCTCTTGAGGACTTAGACAGTGTCCTCTGGTTCAGCAGGAGTCTTTCTGGCTCTTGCTCTGCTCTTGGCTGTGGATTGTTGTGCTCCTCAACTTGTTCCATGCTTATGCCAAATTGGAGGGCAAAGCTATGGAATATGCAGTAGATTACAATGACCATGCAGATGTAGTGGGCTTACATTGGAAAGACCCCTGACCTGTCCAGGTATCTAGTGCTGCTTCAAGACAATTAAACTATGCTTGCTAATGTTCCTGTTGGCTGCATGAGTCTCATTATGCGCCTCTCCGCTGCTATATCAGAGGTGTCATGAGCTAGGGCCAAAGAGGATAGCCTAGGTCTATTTGGAGCCATCCTTAAACTTTTCCTTCTCCATAAAATAATCCTGGAATGATGGATTGCATTAAAACGGTGGACAACTGGTTTAACCATTCACTGCCAGATCTGGCTGGACTAAATAAAGCACTATCAAGCCCTGCTCTCGTCTGCCAAAATTGCTCACTATGCCAGAATCATTCTGGAATGCAAAGATAAACCCGACTCCTATTCTCTACTGCTAACAGTCTTCTTAAACCCCTCTCCCCTGTCTCCTCCACCCTCACCTCCGATAAGTGCGAGGAGCTCATGGACTTCTTTATCTCTAAGATTGAGACCATCCGTTCAGCTGCCTCTGCCACTTCCCGTCCTTCCTCTAGCCGCAGGACAAAACTTCCTCTAATGTTCCCCCCTGCCCTAGCCCTGACTCACATCTTTCTTCAGTTAATCTCCGATCTCCCCTCATAACCTCTCTGCGCTCATCTTGTCTATGAGATCCACGTCCTGCTCCCTTGACCCTAGTCACACCAAACTGCTGACCACCCAACTTCCTTTTCTGGCTCCCATGTTAGCTGATATTATTAATGGTTCTCTCTCCTCAGGTACTTTCCCCCTCTCCCTCAAAACTGCCATCATCACCCCTCTCCTCAAAAAAAAACCCCTTGATCCCTCCATCCTTGCAAACTACCACCCCATCTCCAACCTCTCTTTCCTCTCCAGTCCTTGAACATGTTGTTGCCTCCAAAATCTGTGCCCATCTTTCCCGCGACTCCATATTTTGAACCCTCCAATCAGGTTTCTGCCCTTGCCACAGCACCGAAACGGCTCTCATCAAAGTCACAAATGACATCCTTTGTGACTATGACAAAGGTAAACTATCCCTCCTCGTCCTTCTTTACTTGTCTGCAGCCTTTGGCACGGTTGACCACTCCATCCTTCTCCAACACCTCTCCACCATTGTCCAGCTGGGTAGGACTGCACTCGCCTGGTTCCATTCTTATCTATCTAATCGTAACCAGAGAATCACCTGCAATGGCTTCTCTTCCCACTCCCGCATCGTTACCTCTGGTGTCCCCCAAGGATCTATCCTTGGCCCCCTCCTATTTCTCATCTACATGTTGCCTGGAAAACACTGTCAGTTTCCATATGTACGTTGACGACACCCAGCTCTACCTCACTACCACTTCTCTCGACCCCTTCACGGTGTCTAAATTGTCAAACTGCTTGTCCGACATACAGTCCTGGATGAGCAAAAATTTTCTCCAATTAAGTATTGGGAAGACCGAAGCCATTGTTTTCGGTCCCCACCACAAACTCCATTCCCCAGCCACTGACTCCATCCCTCTTCCTAACATCTGTCTGAGGCTGAACCACGCTGTTCGCAACCTTGGTGTCATATTTGACCCTGAAATGAGCTTCCGACCACATATCAGCAGCATAACATAGACCGCCTACTTGCACCACCGTAACATCGCCCGTCTCCGCCCTTGCCTCAGCTCATCCGCTGCTGAAACCCTCATCCATGCCTTTTGTTACCTCTAGACTTGACTATTCCAATGCACTCTTGGCTGGCCTCCCATATTCCACCCTACGTAAACTTGAGGTCATCCTAAACCCGGCTGCCCATGTCCTAACCCATACGAAGGCCTATTCGCCCATCAGCCCTGTGCTCGCTGACCTACATTGGCTCCCGGTTAAGCAGCGCCTTGATTTCAAAATTCTCATCCTTGTTTTCAAATCCCTCCATGGCCTTGCCCCTTCCTATCTCTGTAATGTCCTTCAGCCCCACAACCCCCCAAGATATCTGTGCTCTTCTAATTCTGCCCTCTTGAGCATCCCTGATTATAATCACTCAACCTTTGTTAGTCGTGTTAAAGTCGTGGCTGGAAAGAAACTTGGAGTGGGAGGGGGAGGATCCAGTTGTCGTGGTCCATGTTGGTACAAACGACGTAGATAGGACAAGGAAGACGGTTCTGTTAAAGGAGTATGAGCAGCTAGGGGTCAAATTAAAAAACAGAATCTCAAGGGTAATAATCTCTGGGTTATTACCTGAGCCACGAGCGAATTTGGCGAGGATAAATAAAATTAAAGAGTTAAATGCGTGGCTCAAAGACTGGTGTGGGAGAAATGGGTTTTGCTTCTTGGGACACTGGCACCAGTACTGGGACAGGAGGGAGCTGTTCTGTTGGGATGGACTCCACTTGGCCAGTGCTGGGACTAGAGTCCTGGCGAATCATATAACTAGGGCTGTAGAGAGGGCTTTAAACTAATTAGTGGGGGGGAGGTTTCTAGAGAGCAAATAATAGAAATGACAACAGAGAAGGTCATAGACTTAGGTAGCAGTGGGGGAATTAAAAAACAGAATGTGTCAGGAAGGGACAGAAGGTATGGAGCAAAAAGTAAAGTACTAAAAAGGGAAAAAACAGGAACTAAGTGTTACAAAACATATTTGAAAGTTCTTTATCTGAATGCACGTAGCATTCGTAACAAAATGAATGAGTTAACGGCACAAATAATGACATATGGGTATGATCTTGTGGCCATTACAGAAACATGGCTGCAGGGTGACCATGACTGGGAATTAAACATACCAGGTTATTTAACAATCAGGAAGGACAGGCAGGAAGGGAGAGGAGGTGGGGTGGCTATGTTAATAAAGGAAGGAATCACTATAATACAGAGAAATGATATTGGGTCAAAGGAGCAGGATAGTGAAACAGTTTGTGTGGAGATAAGGAATAATAAGGGGAATAAAACACTAGTGGGTGTAGTCTATAGGCCTCCGAACAGTTGCAACTCTGTTGGACGGAGTATTAATCAGGAAATAGTTGAGGCTTGTAATAAGGGAACAGCTATAATTATGGGGGATTTTAATTATCATATTAACTGGACAAATCAAATTGGGCAGGGCAGCCTTGAGGAAGAGTTCATTGAGTGTATTAGGGATGGGTTTCTTGAGCAGTATGTAACTGAACCGACCAGGGGGCAAGCAACCTTAGATTTGGTCCTGTGTAATGAGACAGGATTAATTAAAAATGTCCTAGTAAAGGATCCCCTTGGAATGAGTGACCATAACATGGTTGAGTTCCATATTCAATTAGAGGGTGAGAAGGTTGGATCTCAAACAAGCGTGCTGAGCTTGAATAAAGGAGACTATGAAGGTATGAGAGCAGAATTAATTAGAGTGGACTGGGAAAATAGATTAAAGGGTAAGACGGTACATGACCAGTGGTGTACATTTAAGGAGTAATTTTACAACTTCCAAAAAAAATATATTCCACTGAGGAAAAAAGGGTGTAAAAGAAAAGATAGCCATCCATGGCTAAGTAAAGTAATTAAGGATAGTATCCGACTAAAAACAAAGGCATATAAGGTAGCCAAATCTAGTGGGAGGATGGAAGATTGGGAAGTCTTTAAAAGACAGCAAAAAATAACAAAAAGATTGATTAAGAAAGGGAAGATAGATTGTGAAAGTAAATTAGCAAAAAATATAAAAACAGACAGTAAAAGTTTCTATAGTTATATAAAAAGAAAAAGGGTGGCTAAAGTAAATGTTGGTCCCTTAGAGTATGAGACCGGGAAATTAATGGTGGGAAACATGGAGATGGCAAAAACACTGAACAATTATTTTGTATCAGTCTTTACAGTAGAGGACACTAAGAATATCCCAACATTGGACAAACAGGGGGCTCAAGGGGGGGAGGAACTAAATACGATTAAAATCACTAAGGAAGTGGTACTTGGTAAAATAATGGGACTCAAGGTGGATAAATCCCCTGGACCTGATGGCTTGCATCCTAGGGTCTTGAGGGAAGTAACGGTAGGGATTGTGGATGCATTGGTAATAATTTTCCAAAACTCACTGGACTCAGCAAAGGTCCCGGCAGATTGGAAAACTGCTAATGTAACACCCTTATTTAAAAAGGGTAGTAGGCAGAAGGCTGGAAACTATAGACCTGTTAGCCTAACATCTGTGGTTGGTAAAATGTTAGAGTCCATTATTAAGGAGACAGTAACGGGACATTTGGATAAACATAATTTAATAGGACAAACTCAGCATGGTTTCATGAAGGGGAAGTCATGTTTAACAAATTTGCTTGAGTTTTTTGAGGAAGTAACATACAGGGTGGATAAAGGGGAACCAGTGGACGTAGTGTATTTAGACTTCCAAAAGGCATTTGACAAGGTGCCACACAAAAGATTATTGCTCAAGATAAAAAATCACGGGATTGGGGGTAATATTCTGGTGTGGGCGGAGGATTGGCTCTCTAACAGAAAGCAGAGAGTTGGGATAAATGGTTCGTTCTCAGATTGGCAACCAGTAACTAGTGGTGTTCCGCAGGGGTCAGTGCTGGGTCCCCAACTCTTTACAATCTATATTAACGATTTGGAGGAGGGGACCGAGTGTAACATATCAAAGTTTGCAGATGATACAAAGATGGGACGGAAAGTAGTGAGTGAGGAGGATATAAAAAACCTGCAAAGGGACATAGACAGGCTAAGTAAGTGGGCAGAGATTTGGCAGATGGAATACAATACTGGAAAGTGTGAGGTTATGCACTTTGGCAGGAAAAATCATCGAGCAAGTTATTATCTTAATGGCAAGAAACAGGAAAGTACTGCAGTACAAAGGGATCTGGGGGTCCTGGTGCACGAAACTCAAAAAGTTAGTATGCAGGTGCAGCAAGTGATTAAGAAGGCCAATGGAATGTTGGCTTTTATTGCTAGGGGGTTGGAATATAAAAACAGGGCGGTATTGCTGCAGTTGTACAAGGTATTGGTGAGACCGCACCTGGAATACTGCATACAGTTTTGGTGTCCATACTTAAGAAAAGACATACTTGCTCTCGAGTCAGTACAAAGAAGGTTCGCTCGGTTAATCCCGGGGATGAGGGGGTGGTCATATGAGGAGAGGTTGAGTAGATTGGGACTCTACTCATTGGAGTTCAGAAGAATGAGAGGCGATCTTATTGAAACATATAAGATTGTGAAGGGGCTTGATCGGGTGGATGCGGTGAGGATGTTCCCAATGATGGGTGAAACTAGAACTAGGGGGCATAATCTTAAAATAAGGGGCTGCTCATTCAAAACTGAGATGAGGAGAAACTTCTTCACTCAGAGGGTAGTAGGTTTGTGGAATTTGCTGCCCCAGAAAGCTGTGGAAGCTACATCATTAAATAAATTTAAAACAGAAATAGATAGTTTCCTAGAAGTAAAGGGAATTAAGGGTTACGGGGAGCGGGCAGGAAATTGGACATGAGTCTAGGTTCGGAATGGTCATGGCCCTGTGGGTAGTGGAGTGGGCCCAGGGGCCGTGTAGCCTTGTTCTGCTCCTACTGTGTTCTAATTCTGTGTTAGATTTCAGGAGATGGTTTTATTCCTGTTCCTGGCTGGGGTGGAGATCGCCTTTACAGAAGGTAAGTACTGTAGAAAATATAGGGACAGAGTGATCTCCTGGAAGAATTTCGATCGCCTAGATGGGTCGGAGAGGAATTTCCCAGATTTTTTTCTCCCAAATTGGCCATTGGGTCTTTATCTGGTTTTTCGCCTCTCCTGGGAGATCACATGGGTTCGGGTGGATGCAGAGTGATAGAAGATTTGAGGTTAGGATCAGATCAGCTGTGATCTTATTGAATGGTGGAGCAGGCTCGAGGGGACGATTGGCCTACTCCTGTTCCTGTTTCTTATGTTCTTATGTTCTTATCTTTAGGTAGTGGTCCTTCAAATAATCGACAGAGACTGCAGAGGAACAATCAACAGGTGTTTACTGGATGAGGGTTGCTCTAAAACTAAACAGTACAGATCCCTACTCAGGGTTATATACAGGTGTGGTCACTGCCGGTACTACAGTATACAGGAGCTGTAAAAAGTAGTTCTCCCCTTAAAGGTACATACACTACAATTCCTCCCCTTTTAGATTAACAGTACCATAACATTTATTTAACAATTAACACTTTTAACATGCAACATTAACTGAAAATAGTCCATTTATAAATTCATTCTTTGGGGCGGCTTCCTGATCCTTTCTGGATAGCGCCTTTCCGGAGTGTCTTGCTCTTGGTGCGGAGGCGGTTCTGGCCCCCTGTCGTCGGTTGCTTCATCAGCTTCCGATACTACTGTTTCTGAGGTAGATGCTACCTGTATGCCGGGTTCATCACCAGGTACGCGAGACATGGGGTTGACTCGTTCCTGTGACGCTAGGATCTGGTCGACATGGCGTCTCACAATGTTCTCCCCAACATCCACTGTGTACATTAGTGGCCCCTGCCGTGTGCATATCGTTCCTGGTTGCCATTTCTCTGTTCAGTAGTCGCGGGCCAAGACTGGTTGCCCTACATTGAAGCTCCTTGTCGGCTTCTCATTGATGTGCTGGAATTGCTTATTCTCAACATTTCTTCGTACATTTGGTCTGAGCAAATCCAGATGAGATCTCAACCTTCGGTTAAAGAACATCATGGCTGGGGTCTGGTTGGTAACTGCATGTGTCGCATTTCTGTAGGCTAACAGGAAATTGTCCACCTTATGCTGCAGTGGAATGTCGTCATCGCACATGGCCCTTACTGCCTTTTTAAAGGTTTGTACGAACCTCTCAGCCAATCCATTTGTGGCTGGATGATACGGGGCGGATGTGTAATGCCTTACCCTATTCCTTCTCATAAATTTCCAAAACGCTTCGGACACAAACTGTGGTCCGTTATCAGAGCAAATCTGCTCTGGCAAGCCGTTCCTGGCAAATATGGTCCATAGGACTGCAATCGTTTCCTCCGTGGTGGTGGAGGACATTTTGATCACCTCAGGCCATTTCGAGTGTGCATCCACAGCTATTAAGAACATTGAGTCCATGAATGGACCAGCAAAATCAATATGCACCCATTGCCATGGAGAGGAGGGCCACTCCCATGGGTGTAGAGGGGCATGTGGTGGTGCATTTTGGACCTTCTGGCATCCTGAGCAGCTCTTTGTCAGGTCCTCGAATTGCTGATCGATCCCCGACCACCACACATAAGCCCTAGCAAGGCTTTTCATTTTCACCCCTCCCAGATGGCCTTCGTGAAGCTCATTGAGCACTCTCTCCCTTAACTTGGGTGGAATTACCACTCGGGATCCACACATCAAGGTCCCCTGGCATACTGACAGCTGTTCTCTTCTGGATGAGAATGCTGGCAACAGTGAGTCGCCATGTGCTGGCCATCCCTTCACCATCAAATCATATACCCGAGACAGTGTCGGGTCATTTCGGGTCTCCTTCTCTATATCCGCGTTAGTTACTGGCAAACGTTCAATTATAGTCGAATAAAATATTTCGACAGGGTCCACCGCTGGTGCTTCCTCCGCAGTAGGCAGTGGTAGGCGTGATAGCCCATCAGCGTTTCCATGCTGTTTCGTGCCCTTATACTCTATTTCATAATGGTTCGCCCCTAGAAAAAGGGACCATCTTTGTAGCCGTTGCGCAGTCATCACCGGAACGCCCTTCTTTGGATTAAAGATGGAGACAAGTGGTTGGTGGTCAGTCAGCAAGGTGAACTTCTGCCCGTGCAGATAGTGGTTGAACTTTTTTACACCCCACACTAGGCTGAGGGCCTCCCTGGATGGTCGACGCCCGCACTGGTGGAATCGGCCTCCTTCTTCAGAGTTGCAGGTAGGTTCGAAACGACTCGTCGCCAATGTTAAATCCGTGAATCTTTAGGTAGTGGTCCTTCAAATAATCGACAGAGACTGCAGAGGAACAATCAACAGGTGTTTACTGGATGAGGGTTGCTCTAAAACTAAACAGTACAGATCCCTACTCAGGGTTATATACAGGTGTGGTCACTGCTGGTACTACAGTATACAGGAGCTGTAAAAAGTAGTTCTCCCCTTAAAGGTACATACACTACAAGTCGTACCTTCTGTTGCCTAGGCACTAAACTCTGGAGTTCCCTCCCTAAACCTCTCCGCCTCGCTACCTCTCTTTCCTCCTTTAAAATGCTCCTTAAAACCTACCTCTTTGACCAAGCTTTTGGTCACCTGCCCTAACTTATCCTTATGTGGATCGGTTTCAAATTTGTTGTCTTATAATACTCCTGTGCAGCGTCTTGGGATGTTTTACTACGTTAAAGGTGCTATATAAATACACGTTGTTGTTGTTGTAAAATAAAGTCATCTTGACTAATACCTGGAAAATGGCCATTGCATGATATTGTTTTGATGCTTACAGATAAATTGGACATTGACGATGTGGAAGTTCATGAAGGGGTTGTATGTAGTGGTCTAACAGGCCAGATGGTCATCAATGATTCCATGGACTTTGGGAAATCCAGCCTGGAAGAAAAATACACAAACTTTCATTCTGATGCTAGTTGCCTGTAGGAAAAGTAATTAAATTATTTGTTCTGGTGAATAGTGCATCAGTTACCTGCTTGATACATCTGCCAATTGCCGATAGACTGATATTGCTTGGAATGTGCCAGGGCTTACAAGGTCAGGGCTGTGATGACCTTGACAACTTCTGGTGGAGATTGGCTGGACCTCAGATTCTAGGAGGAGATTGGGCCTATATTCTCTGGAGTTTAGAAGAATGAGAGGTGATCTTATTGAAACATAAGATTCTGAGGGGGATTGACAAGGTAGATGGTGAGACATTGTTTCCCCTGGCTGGAGAGTCTAGAACTAGGGGGCATAGTCTCAGGATAAGGGGTCGGTAATTTAAGACTGAGATGAGGAGGAATTTCTTCACTCAGAGGGTTGTGAAGTTTTGCAATTCTCTACCCCAAAGGGCTGTGGATGCTGAGTCTTTGAGTATATTCAAGGCTGAGATAGATAGATTTTTGGACTCTATGGGAATCAAGGTATATGGAGATCAGGCGGAAAAGTGGAGTTGAGGTCGAAGATCAGCCATGATCTTATTGAATGGCGGAGCAGGCTCGAGGGGCCGTATGGCCTACTCCTGCTCCTAATTCTTATGTTCTTATTATACTACGCTGTCACTGCCTTCTTAATGAAGTGGAGGCTGTGAAAGCAGTTTTGCTCTGTCATGCCAAGGTGATTCTGATTACTGCTTTGTGGGAAAGAGTGAGTGTGGGAGTCTGCCTTTGGAGCAAATTGACATGCGTTATACTCCTTTTCTTTGTCGTCTTATTCCTCCTACTCCTCTAAATAATGCACAAAGTAAAGAGAGGAATCCCCAATGGAATGCCTGTTTTCATAATTATTATTGCAGCAACTAACAATCCAGCTATCAAATTTGTGACAAGATACTTCAAAAAATGGTTTCAAATTAATAAATCAAGAAAAAGCTACTTTGAGTTTCTTCTCAAAACACATGAGGGTCTCATTTGAATTCTGACCTTCTGTCAGCCCAGAACGCTCTCATTGTCTGTTCTATACAGTGGACTTAATGCATAGCACATTCCTAGTGGGAATCACAGGAGTTTGCAGTGAATACCAATATGCATCCCACTACAATAGATTTAAATATTAAAATGAAACTCTTGCCCTTTTTTGACCTGCCTGAGGTCTGACTGGAAGTTTGTGCATGGTGCAGAATGGGCAGCGAAATCAATCTCCACACAACGGTCCAGCCCCCCAGCACTGACCCCTCTGGTGCCACGAGTAATGCCGACTGAAAAATTTATTCCAGTGCATTTCACTGTGGCACAGATAGCCATTGGTATTGATCACTGCCTACTGAGGAGGAGAGGGAACTTGATGTTATAGAAATTGTAGAAACAGCTTAATGAATGTTCCGACCTTTAAAACAGCTCAATTATGTATGAATTTGGGCTCATGAAGAGAAATCACTTGATCAACAAAAATTTGTCTTGTTAAAACCTGTCTTGGACCATTGATAGAAATCCAGTAAGCCTGTTGTATATAACCTTTTATTGCATTAATCTGTAGCATCTTTCTCTCCTTGATAGAGTCATGCCTCACCAGATTTTAGTCTATAGTGGTGAACCAGAATCTTATTTAACTGTCATTCAGCTACAGGGACTTCTCATCCCCCAAACTAAATTATTGCATTTCCAAAGGCTTTATAATTTACAGTGACAGCTTGACTTTTTCCTGCCAAATCTCTTTGGGAGTTTCTCCTCAAGCAGCTTGGATCAGAGTGGGAGGATTTATGCCATAACTTCAAAGGTTTCTTTTTAAATAAAATCCACGCCAGCAAACATTTGCTTCTTGAGCACAACTCATCCTTTGATTGGCCCAAAAGCTGCGGTGAGCTTGCAGGCATACCTGCACTGGCTGTGTGGTGGGGCGACCCCGCTAGATTCTGTGGTTTGGCCAATTTAAATAATTTGTTTTGGTTCCCTGTGCATTTGTTTTTTTAAGGACGCTACTGCTGCCAATGAAGTTGAAGTAGATGCGCATGCGCTGTCAGTGTTCTTTTGCTTGTTCACATCAGGACTCACGGGGTCTGGGGAAAAATTGCCGGGAATACAGAGCGAGCCTTTGGGACTCACGGGGTCAGGGAAAAAATTGCCAGGAATACGGAGCAGGCCTTCGGGACTCACGGGGTCTGGGGAAAAATTGCTGGGAATACAGAGCAGGCCTTCGGGACTCACGGGGTCTGGGGAAAAATTGCCGGGAATACGGAGCAGGCCTTCAGGACTCATGGGGTCAGGGGAAAAATTGCCGGGAATATGGAGCAGGCCTTCGGGACTCACGGGGTCTGGGGAAAAAGTGCCGGGAATATGGAGCAGGCCTTCGGGACTCACGGGGTCTGGGGAAAAAGTGCCGGGAATACGGAGCGTGCCTTCGGGACTCACGGGGTCAGGGGAAAAATTGCCGGGAATCGGGAGTGGACCTTCGGGACTCACGGGGTCTGGGGAAAAATTGCTGGGAATACGGAGCGGACCTTCGGGACTCATGGGGACTGGGGAAAAATTGCCAGGCCGGGCCTTTGGGACTCACGGGGTCTGGGGAAAAAATGCCGGGAATACGGAGCAGGGTCTTTGGGTCTCAAGGGCTCTGTGAAAAAAGGCAGAAACATCATCGATATCAGCTTCCAGATTCATGCTCAGAACCGTTCTGTGCAGCGTCCGGTCATTGGCAGCAGTCACTCCATTTTTTTAATGTGCAAAGTGAGCACAGCGTCACCTGAGTGCAGGTAAATTTGAAGTGAAGCAGCGCTTTAAATGGGTTTTTGGTTGGAGCGGGACTATTCAGTGAAGGTGATGGCTGGAGGAGCTGCAGGAAGTGTTACACATGCAAAGTATGGGCTCAATTTTGTCAGCCCGAGGAGGCAGAATTGGAGGCATGTGAGGTGTTAAAATCACAAAAAATGGCGTGCAGCTCCAATCCTGCCTCCAGCCTGCCTCCGAGCAATTTTCCCAGAATCGGGGTTTCAGACCCCATTTCCATCCCGCCACCAAGAGACGGGATAGGCCCTTAAGGCCCTTAACAACCAATTAATTGCCTCTATAATCCCATTTTGAGAGGCCTTTCTGATTTTAACACTTTTCCCCCGTGCAGCATGTCTCCTCTGGAACACGCCAGTAAATCCTGGCGGCCTCACAAGTGGATTGCTTACTAACAGCTGCAGCTCCACCATAAAAAGGAGTTTTCACCAATGATCATTTGCAGGTGGCAGAACTTTGTTTTCTCAGGTCTGGGGGAACTTTTAACAGGCATACTCATTGTTGTGGAAGTTTGGAGCCTGACACCCATCTCCAGTGTGACCTCCTGGGAAGCCCCTCTCCCCACCTTGACTGAGCACTCCTCAACTGAGGCATATACCAGAAGCATGGGAACCATTTATTTTCTTTCCTCCTGAACATCAGATTCAGACGAAGACCAGCCGCGGCAGCAGCAGAACCATGAACAACTGCAGCACCAACAGCAGCAGCAACAACAGTAGCGCCAAGCTGCTGCTCACCCACCTGAAGCTGCACAGGCCAGAAGGCACCAGAGCGTGACCACGTTGCTGCCTGGGATGCAAGGGACGCACTCATGTTGGCCAGATTTTTTTAGCCTGCAGAATCAAACACTTTTGCCTCGCACCTTCTTACCAGAGCATCGACAATGGACAAGAACCTGTGGATTCCTATCACACTGACCACCATACTGACAATTGCAAGTCGCTCTAAGTCCTCAGTGTAGAAGTCCCATTTGCGGAATGACACAGGCCACAACTTCAACAGTTTGCCAGCAGAATTTTTTTTATTACAACAAGCAACTGATGGCATTTCAAAAATAAACAAAACATAACACCCAAGTGACTACCCTTGTGGCTACTTGTGCATTAACTTCCTCTTATGCGTGCCCCTATGTGGTACTTCCCCTGTGGCATCAACAGATATGGAGGCTCCTTGCTCACTTTCTTGCTGCTCCTGTCTCGACACCTTTGGCGGCCGTCCTTTGGGGTTGCGAACCTGTGAGGGTTCGGCAACAGTCTGCTGCTCCTGCGGCTGTGCAGGGGATGAGACGCCCATCTCAGTTGGGTGAGGACTCTGGTGGGGCTCTGACCGAGGGCTTTGCAATGGCATGGTCATGTGAGCACTTCCTTGTTGTCTTCCACCAACATCCCTCTCATGGGTCAGCTCCACTTCAGAGCTAGCATGTGGCTTGACAGCACCTTGCTGCACTTCAGGGGGACCATGTGGATTTGTTTCTGCACTGGAAGTTCTACTCCAGATGACTTCCATGAAGGTCTGGTTTCTATGCTCAATAGCTGACCATCGCTCCTCAAGAGATGCCAGTCTATTCTGAACAATGACCATGTTTTCAACACTCTGGCGACTTGGCTCCTCCATGGCTGTAGCCATCCTTTCCTCTACCATAGCTATCCTTTCCACGGAGGTTGCCATCCTTTCCGTGGCGATGCGTTCATGCACCAATGCCTCCACAAAGGCTCTGCTCATGTTCGCGATGGACTCCTTCATTCGCTCCACACTCACAGTGACCCTGGAGACAAAACCTGCCAGAGACTCCTGCACTTGTTCCTGGAGTTCCAGCACTGCTCTCCTTCTGGATGGACCCGGAGGCACAGGGTCGACATGCAGCTGAGCTGAGCTGGCAGAGTCCTGTGCCCTCCGACGAGGACTCTCCACTGCTGTCCTTTTCTCCACCATCTGCTGATGCTCACCAGGTGACAACACCACTCTATCTCACGAAGGTCCCACCAAGGTGTGAGTGTCTGCGCTGGTGCTGGGTGCGCTGAATTCTGCTGACGCTATGCCCTCAGAGATTGCAGCTTCCTCTGAGGAGGCTTGAAGCTCAGGCTGTTCCTCCTGGACCGGGGGGACGGGGGCTGTTGATGATCCTGTGGGGGAGTAAAGGAAGGAGTTAGAGATGTGAGGTAAAGGTTGCATGCACATTGAATTGTGCAGATGATCATAAGTCAATCATTATCAGTCAGTCATGCAATGTCAATGAGAGAGATGCCAAACTATTCAGTCACCAGCTTGCTGTGATGCACCCATCTGTCCGTCCCCCACTTGCGAATCTTTGTCGATCCCAGCGATTTCCAGGGCCGCCTCCTCCGAGGTGGTGAGCTGGGCTACTGAGGGTGGCCCTCCTCCTGTCCTCGCTCTTTCCCTCTTATTATGGGCTCTCTTTTCCTGCAATGACGGACACAAGTGGAGTTTGAGTGAGAATGAAGGAGTGAATGTAGAGAATCCATAGCATAGATGCTTAGAAGGAGACAAAGGGCCCTCACTGTGTGTTGTAAGTTGTTGTCATTGCATCACAGTGATAGGGAGTGTGAGGGCTGCATGGTAAATAGTTAAGTGAATGTGACCATAGAGAGAGAAGGAATGGGTAAGGGTGCAGGGATGTCAGTGTCAAGTGGAATGTGGAGGAAGAGGTTGGCAAAGCAGAGTGCTGGTGAAGAGAGGCGATGGGGATCAGATTGAGGGTGATGGGAAAGTCATACTCACTTTTCCTGTGAGGAGAAGGTCACGAAACCTCTTCCTGCACTGCAGCCAGGTTCTGCGGCACATAGACATTGAGTTGGCCTCCTGGACCACTTGCATCCACACAGCTTTAGTCTGCTGGGGAGGCTTTTTCCTCCCTGAGGAAGGGAAGAGCACCTCCTTATTTGATCTTGCTCCCTTCACCAGAGCTTGAAGGGAGGCCTCATCGAACCTTGGAGCACACTTTGGCCAACTGCTGGACATAGTTGCTGAATGAAGTGATCACAACAATGGGCATAAAGTTTAAAGTCTCGAGAAGAAGCAAGGCTGCTTGCAGGCCTTAAATCCAGCAGCATTGATTGTTGAATCCGTGATTCTTAAAGTATGATGTTTTCCAATAACTAGACGGAGGCTGTAAATTAACAATCAACAGGTGTTTACTGGAGGAGGGTAGTCTAAAGACCAGCAGTACAGAGGCTTGCTCAAGGCTTATATACAGATGTGGTCACTGCCGGTACTACAGTATACAGGAGCTGTAAAAGTAGTTCTCTCTTAAAGATACATACACTACAATTCCTCCCCTTTTAGATTAACAGTACCCATAACATTCAAATAACAGTCAACGCTTTAACATGCACATTTAACTGAAATAGCCCATTTATAGATTCAGTCTTTGGGGCGGCTTCCTGATCCTTTCTGGATAGCGCCTTTCCTGAGTGTCTTGTTCTTGGTGCGGAGGCGATTCTGACCCCCTTCCGTCGGTTAGTTCATCAGTTTCTGCTGCTACTGTTTCTGGGATAGATGCTACCGGTATGTGGGGTTCATCCCAGGTACGCGAGACATGGGGTTGACTCGTTCCTGTGACGCTAGGATCTGGTCGACGTGGCGTCTTACAATGTTCTCCCCGACATCCACTGTGTACATTAGTGGCCCCTGCCGTGTGCATATCGTTCCGGGTTGCCATTTCTCTGTTCGGTAGTCGCGGGCCAAGACTGGTTGTCCTACATTGAAGCTCCTTGTCGGCTTCTCATTGATGTGCTGGAATTGCTTATCCTCAACATTTCTGCGCACATTTGGCCTGAGCAAATCCAGACGAGATCTCAACCTTCGGTTAAAGAACATCATGGCTGGGGTCTGGTTGGTAACTGCATGTGTCGCATTTCTGTAGGCTAACAGGAAATTGTCCACCTTATGCTGTAGTGGAATGTCATCATCGTACATGGCCCGTATTGCCTTTTTAAAGGTTTGTACGAACCTCTCAGCCAATCCATTTGTCGCTGGATGATACGAGGCGGATGTGTAATGCCTTACACTATTCCTTCTCATAAATGTCCGAAACTCTTCGGACACAAACTGTTGTCCGTTATCAGAGCAAATCTGCTCTGGCAAGCCGTTCCTGGCAAATATGGTCCGTAGGACTGCAATCGTTTTCTCTGTAGTGGTGGAGGACATTTTGATCACCTCAGGCCATTTCGAGTGAGCATCCACTGCTATTAAGAACATTGAGTCCATGAATGGACCAGCAAAATCAATATGCACCCGTTGCCATGGAGAGGAGGGCCACTCCCATGGGTGTAGAGGGGCATGTGGTGGTGCATTTTGGACCTTCTGCCATCCTGAGCAGCTTTTTGTTAGGTCCTCGATTTGTTGATTATCCCCGGCCACCACACATAAGCCCTAGCAAGGCTTTTCATTTTCACCCCTCCCAGATGGCCTTCGTGAAGCTCATTGAGCACTCTCTCCCTTAACTTGGGTGGAATTACCACTCGGGATCCACACATCACTGTCCGCTGGCATACTGACAGCTGTTCTCTTCTGGATGAGAATGCTGGCAACAGTGAGTCGCCATGTGTTGGCCATCCCTTCACCGTCAAATCATATACCCGAGACAGTGTCGGATCATTTCGGGTCTCCTTCTCTATATCCGCGTTAGTTACTGGCAAGCGTTCAATTATCAACGAATAAAATATTTCAATAGGGTCCACTGCTGGTGCTTCCTCCACAGTAGGCAGTGGCAGGCGTGATAGCCCATCAGCGTTTCCATGCTGTTTCGTGCCCTTATACTCTATTTCATATTGGTTCGCCCCGAGAAAAAGGGACCATCTTTGTAGCCGTTGTGCAGTCATCATCGGAATGCCCTTCTTTGGATTAAAGATGGAGACAAGTGGTTGGTGGTCAGTCAGCAAGGTGAACTTCTGCCCATGCAGATAGTGGTTGAATTTTTTTACTCCCAATAATAGGCTGAGGGCCTCCCTGTCAATCTGGGAGTAGTTGCGCTCGGCTGAGGTTAGTGGCCGAGATGCAAAGGCTACTGGCCTCTCCAACCCGTCTGGGAATTTGTGCGAAAGCACCGCTCCAATACCATAGGGTGATGCATCACACGCCAACCGAATTGGTAGTGCTGGGTTGAAATGGGCCAACACCTCTTTTGATGTGATCAATTATTTGCACTTCTGGAAAGTTCGTTTACATTCGTCATTCCACTTCCATGGTACCCCCGTTTGCAGTAGGGTGTTCAGTGGGTGTAATACTGTAGACAAATTTGGTAAGAACTTATGGTAGTAGTTCACCAGCCCGAGGAACGACCTCAGTTGTGACACATTTTCCGGTGCTGGAGCCTTGACTGCTGCCTCAATCTTTTCAGGGGACTTATGTAACCCCTCTTCATCAATAACATGGCCACAATACGAGATCTGCTTCTGGAAAAACTCGCACTTGTGGCGATTAGCTCGTAGCCCATATTCCTTCAATCTAGTGAGCACCTTCTCCAGGTTGGCGAGGTGATCACTGTCATTTTCGCCAGTGACCAGGATGTCGTCCAAATAACACTGGGTCCCTGGAATCCCTTGCAGGACTTGATCCATTGCCCTTTGCCAAATAGCCGGAGCCGATGCTACCCCGAACACCAGCCAGTTGTATTGGTAGAGACCTTTATGAGTGTTGATCGTGATGTACTGTTTCGAGGCTTCTTCTACCTCCATTTGCAGGTACGCCTGGGCCAGATCAATCTTAGTGAAGCGTTTACCTCCAGATAGTGAGGCGAAAATATCCTCAATCCGTGGAAGCGGATATTGTACCATGTGAAGGACTGGGTTCACTGTCACCTTAAAATCCCCACAGATGCGGACCTTCTTTGGTTCCCCAGGCATATTACTCAATGACCTCTTCATTACAGGAATGATGGGTGTAGCCCAGTCGCTCCAGTCCACTTTGGACAGTACTCCTGAACGTTCCAAACCTTCCAGCTCTGCTTCGACGGCTGGTTGGATCGCATAAGGCACCGGTCTGGCCTTAAAAAACTTTGGGCTTGCATTTTCCTCTATTTTAATTGTCGCTGTTATGCCTTTTAGTGTTCCGAGTCCCTCCTGGAACACTTCTTGTGCGTCAGTTAGCATTTTTGACAGTCGTCCAGGTGTGACGTCGTCATCCTTTTTGGCCTCAACCTTCAGTGCCTGTATGGAATGCCAATCTAATTGTATCTTTCGGATCCATTCACGTCCTAGTAGGTGGTGGTCCTCCATCTGGCAATACATATAGGTCCATTTTGGGTATTTCCTGGCCTTTGTATGTCACGTTCACCCTTACTTTTCCTTTGGGGTTGACTTTTTGCCCCGTGTACGTCTTCAAGACAATCTCTGTAGCTTTCAAGGGTATATGTGAAAATAGGTGCTTGTAGTCCCTTCGGTTTATGACTGTTAGGGCTGATCCTGTGTCCAATTCCATTTTCAATTGGACTCCGTCTATCTTGAGCGTGACCCAGATAGTCTGGTGATCCTCCATTTTGATTACCTTATGTAGTTTCAGACAACCCAGCTCCTTGCTTCCGGAGTCTGTATCACTTTTCTGTTCATCTGAACTACTGTCCATCACCTTATCTACCTTTTTGTACTTCTCCTGTGGAGATTTTTTGCTGCTGGTTTTCTTCCCTGACCTGCAGACTCTTGCTATGTGTCCTGCTTTTCCACACTGTCTGCACACTTGGTCCTTGAACCAACAATCCTTCTGGTCGTGTGTTGTTCTGTCGCAGCGATAACTCTTCCCTGCTCCATATGACATTTCATTGGTGCCATATTCTTGCGGTTTCCATTGTATCTCTGCAGCGCCCCGTGCGGCTGCTTCGTGTGATACTGCCATGCTGAAAGCCTTGTCCAGAGTAAGATCCTTTTCTGATAGAAGCCATTTCTGGGTTCTTTCACTTTGAAGCCCACACACAAACTTGTCCCTTAACGTATCTGCTAGTCCCAATCCAAACTGGCAGTGCTTCGATAGCTTGCGCAGTTCTGTTAAGTACTCAGCATTACTTTCGTCTTTATGCTGGTTCCTTTTGTGGAAATTAAATCTTTCTGCTATCAGCAGCGGTGTGGGGTTTAAGTGGTCCTGTAGGATTTCCACTATGCTTTTGAAATCCTTATCCACTGGCTTCTCTGGGGTTATTAGGTTTCGCAGTAAGGTTTCGCAGTAAGCCATAAGTTTTTGCACCCATGGAATTCAACAAAACCAGTGCTTTCCTAGCATCTGGCACTTCATTCGCCTTGCAGTACACCTCAATGCGTTCCACATATGTCGCCCAATCTTCGACTTCATTGTTGAATGCCACTCTTCGGCATCCCTGGGTGTGGTTAAACTGTCTAAAATGGCGTCTCCTGCGCTCTCCCTTCTTCTCCGCTGGCTCAAAATGGCGTCTCCCGCGCTTTCCTTTCTTCCCGCGCTCGCCCTTCTTCTCCACTGCGGCTTCTAAAATGGCGTCTCCCGCACTCTCCCTTCTTCTCCGCGGCTCAATGGCGTCTCCTGCGCTTCCTTTCTTTCCCCGCGGATGCTGTTCAGCCCTTGAGCCCTGGCTGCGCTCTGCGCGTTCTCCTGTGCACCTCTCTTGTTGCCGCCGCTCAGTCCTGAACCCCGGCTGTGCTTTACCCTCTCTCTCTTTTTGTTTTCCGTCGACGCCACTCGGTCTTCAACCCCCGGCTGTGCCCTGTGCACTTCACCCTCTCTCTTACCCTGACGACGCTGCTCGGCCTTTTCTGTGCCGTCGGTCGGCTCCAGCCGCCGCTGTCTGGGAAGGCTCTGCGCTGTACCTGTTGCCAGTCTGTTGCTGGATCGTTGTGGCTGGAGAACCAAGCCCAGCTCTCAACAGCCTCCCCTGCGATGTTCACTCTCTGCCGGATGACTGGGCGGTTGCTCGTGGTCAACGCCCGTGCTTCTGGCCTCGACTTTCTTCCACCGTCCTCCCGGAGCGAATCCTTGAAAGGAAATGCAGAGTTGCAGGTAGATTCGAATCGACCTCGTCGCCACTGTTGAATCCGTGATTCTTAAAGTATGATGTTTTCCAATAACTAGACGGAGGCTGTAAATTAACAATCAACAGGTGTTTACTGGAGGAGGGTAGTCTAAAGACTAACAGTACAGAGGCATGCTCAAGGCTTATATACAGGTGTGGTCACTGCCGGTACTACAGTATACAGGAGCTGTAAAAGTAGTTCTCTCTTAAAGTTACATACACTACATTGATGACATCATCGGAGGCGACTTTCTGTATGAAAAGACTCATTGGGCCAGGGGTTTCCACACGCTGGAAATCAAGTGCCCATTAGGGCAAAATCGCACTCTCTTCCCACTTCACACCGGAGTCGGGGTCCTGACACGAAAACCACCTGACATGCCCCAGCCCGCCCACAATGGCAAAATCGAGCCCTATGTGTCATTCTTTTGCCCGATTGGCTCAAATATCACTCATGAAACAAGAATAAATCATACTTTTCCCAGATAGGGAGGTTAAGAACAAACAAGTAGCTAGCAGTTTTGTTTTAAAAAGACAGGCAGTTATTTCCTACTGTTTGTTCTGATCTTCATAATCTTGCCTCTCCCCAAAGGGGAGGAGCTAGAAATTTACAAGCAACTGCCAATTTAGAGACAAACTTCCCTCAGCAATGGTGATTAGCTTCTAATTGACTTCAGCACATACCTATTTACAGTAATAGGATTTTATGGTCTTAAAGGGACAGGCCAGGTTAAGCACAGCCCGATCTTAGCAGTCGACAGCTTCCCTCAAGGCAGTCCCTTCACACCAATTAGGAAAGGGCTAAGAAGATATGAACGTTTCCCTCGTTGTATAATAAATTGGCCCTGAAAACCCGCGGTTGTTCTGGGTTACCCCCGCCATAACTTCGATGGGTGTCTGCGGCACATACAACAAGATGCGTCCTATGACAAGTTTTGAAGGAACGTTTTTTTTAAAAAAGAGATTGAGAAATAGTAAGGGAAACCATTTTACACAAAATAATTACTTACATTCTATTTCATTTTTAGCTTATTTCTGCAGTTATAAAAACCTAAAAAGAAGCTGAAATTGCACCCGTACCAAGGGCATGTGCAGTCTGCTTCTGAGTCGTGGCACAGATTGTTTACATTTAGATTCGCTTGAACATCCCAACTGGAGACTCAGTTCTCTTTTTCTACCTTGCTATCACAAACATATTTAGCAGGCCTAGGGACATCTTGATAGGGACTGGTACTGAAAGCAGGTATGGGCTATGGAATGCAGATGCCTGTGGAGCAGTGCAGCTAGAAACAGTATGAATGGGGTAAAATCACAGCCACAGGTTGGGAGATGGAGGAGGGAGACATCTGGAGAGTTGAGCTCAACTGGCTGTTATGTGTGTATCTTCCACGCCTTTAGGTAATATCGATCATTACCATGAATATGTTGGTTCATTTAATCTCTAATAAACCTGCAAGCGTTTTTGACGATGTGTTTGAACTCGTTATTAATACAGGTACAGGACTGCAGCCTTTGTCTATATTCCAAAACAATATCACATGTGTAAGAATGCCACTGCATGGATGTCCAACCGTTTGGATCAAGTGAAGGTTACAGCAGGCAAAACTAATGAGTGGATCACATATGATATTTTAATAAGATTAAACCTCTATACACAAAAGAATGAAATTCACATACGCAAAGAGCAAGATCCCTGTGAAACACAAAAAGATACGGCTGTGTAAGCACCCATCCTCCTTTTCCCCTCATTCCCCCAGCCCCCTTGCCCCATCCTCTCTTGTAAAGCTTGGTTCTTCTGCTCGCCTTGATATTTCCCTTGCTCCTCCTGCCTCCCATTTCCGGTTCTCTCTCGCCCCCTTCCCCCAAAGCCTGCTCCTTGCGCTCTCCTCGTTCTCCTTCTTCTTTAGTCTGACACTGTGTTCTTTGACAGGTGTTGTGAAACAGCTTTTGCTGTCACATCCAAGACCTAATACAACAAAATTATATGATTTTGTTACTAAATTAAGCTGTACTAATGAGTTATTTTACTCGAGTTACTGAGGTCTACTTCATCATAGATATATTATGATATAGGACTTAGACACATACATACATTTTTTTGTAGGTACGATTTAGATGAAAAGATAAGAAGATACGCAGCCAAGATTTCTACTTACCCTCGGTGAAAAAACAGTCTGCCTGGCTTATGAGTCCAGGCTGATTATTCAAAGACTGCTGAGTTCAATTAGTTTTGCTTACAGACCCATGCAATGAGAGTCATTCAGTTGTCTCTGGGGATAGGTAGGAAGGTTTTACCTCATTAAAGTTTTTAAGTTATGTTGGGTTGCAATTGCCCTGTCTGACATTTTAACTAAACAGGTTAACAACTTCAAAAGAATACGAAAGGGAATCTCACATACAGAGAGAGATATGTTCCATGTGCTACATAATACAATATATGCACAGAGAGAGAAATGTTCCACATGCTCTCCAGACAATTCTGAGTTAAATCTTGTATCTGAAATTGAATCTTGGCTCCATCTTAAAGCTGCAGCTGCCCAGAATATATTTGCCAATTCTGACATACAGCACCAGCACTGAAGCAAGTCAAATTAGATATTCTGTGAATTGTGCTGCATGCACCACAGACCTGCACAGATATAGGCATTAGTGAACACATGTGCATGCCTATGTAGGCCAAGTGTTTGCGGTTTGTGCAGACAATGTTTTCCCATCCAAACAAAGGAATTCTCTTCACATATATGGTAAGTAAAGAAAATGCTTCACGGACTTCGCAAATACACAAGCGGGCAAACCAAAATAAAACAAAAAAGAGGAAAACTTTCACACGCAAATGAACATCTTCATGAAAGAAAAACAAAA
The DNA here is from genome assembly GCF_052327205.1 of Somniosus microcephalus. NCBI lineage: Eukaryota > Metazoa > Chordata > Chondrichthyes > Squaliformes > Somniosidae > Somniosus > Somniosus microcephalus. Next base: position 163,328,353 of record NC_140997.1, on the reverse strand, counting down.
TCTTTGGGTTACCCAGTAAGTCGCCTAATCTGGAAGATGCTTTCAAAACAAAGCAAAAATCACTTAAGACATAAAGGCAACCTTCCACATGAAACATTTAGAAAGATTGCAGGGATTGCAGCATAAGGCACTACACTGGAAGACATCAGGAAGTCCATTTCTCAAGGGGATGAATTTACAAGAAGTTTGTCAGTACTGTTCCCCTTGGAGCTCCACAGCACTGAAGTAGCCTGTGATGCAGGCAGACTGTAGAAAGATCAATCAGATCAAAGTAATACTGGGAAGGCAAAGCTGGCCGATTACTCAGGAAATTGCTGTAGGTTTGGGTATTATTGATTGGGAGAAGCCAGTTTGATTAGCCAGAAATTGCAAGCACTGCAAGCACATAGAAACACAGAAACATAGAAAAATAGGAGCAGGAGTAGGCTATTCCGCCCTTCGAGCCTGCTCCGCCATTCAATATGATCACAGCTGATCCTCTATCTCAATACCATATTCCCCCTCTCTCCCCATACCCCTTGATGCCTTTTGTGTATAGAAATCTATCTATCTCCTTCTTAAATATATTCAGTGACTTGGCCTCCACAGCCTTCTGTGGTGGAGAATTCCACAGATTCACCACCCTGAGTGAAGACATTTCTCCTCATCTCAGTCCTAAATGTCCTACCCGTATCCTGAGACTGTGACCCCTCGTTCTAGACCCCCCCAGCCAGAGGAAACTTCCTCCCTGCATCCAGTCTGTCTAGCCCTGTCAGAATTTTATACTTTTCAAGGAGATCCCCTCTCATTCTTCTAAACCCTAGTCGACCCAGTCTCTCCTCATACGACAGTCCTGCCATCCCAGGAATCAGTCTGGTGAACCTTCGCTGCACTCCCTCAATGGAATGTATATCCTTTCTTAGGTAAGGAGACCAAAACTGCACGCTGTACTCCAGGTGTGGTCTCACCAAGGCCCTGTAAACTGTAGTAAGACATCCTTGCTCCTGTACTCAAATCCCCTTGCAATGAAGGCCAACATACCATTTGCCTTCCTTACTGCTTGCTGCACCTGCATGTTTTCTTTCAGTGACTGGTGTACAAGGACAGCCAGGTCCCTTTGTACATCAGCTCAGGGGTTGAAGGGAAGACATGTAGCTTAATATTGGTGGCATCAGCCAACTACCACAGCCCCAGATGGGGCTGACTTACATGCAGGATCCTCGCACTGCACAGCCCCACGAGATCTATGGCCAACAGAATCCCAGCAGGCTGTCAGTGAAACCCTGCAGTCAACCAGCACACTTACTTATTTCATAAGGAAACCACTTCGGAGTGGTGGGTTATGTGTCGTACATGTTTGCTGCCCACAGCTGTATCAGGGAGGTCACAGATGTGTTAATCAGCAGCTGGAGTTTGCACTGTGCTGCTCCTTGCTGCTTAAATTTGCTTGCTGCACCATAGCTGCAAGCAGTGACCCTCAGTACACTGGGAAAGCCTGCGTTTCGGCAGAATTGTTTTGCCATCTTACATTGCGGCTGTTGGTCAGTGATTAAGTTGTTGGTCCTGCTGACTAACACATCTGCAACTCCTTGGTACATCTGTGGGCAGTAAACTGGTGTCAGTGCCAATCTCTTCAGTGCCAGCATGGATGGAACCTGATGCTTAAGAATTGAATGCCATGCTGACTTTGATGGCCACTGGCAGTGCCACACTGGTGCATTTTGTGCAGAGGTCTTGGTGAAACTGCAGCTCTGTCACAGCCTCCTTGCTATACCTAAGTCTCCTCAGGCACATCTCTACTGTCATTAGCAACAGCAGAGGTGAGAGTAACTGCCCACGACATCAAGGCAACATTCACACAAATATGATACCAAGTAGCCCTAGCAAAACTGAGGTCAACAATGGTCAAAGAGAAAAACCTTCAGTGGCTGGAGTCATATCTGTTGCACAGGATGATGGTCAAGGTTGTCAGAGATCAATCATCATAGCCGCAGGACATCACTGTAGGTGTTTCTGAGGTCACTGTCCTTGGACCAACCATCTTCAGCTGCTTCATCAACGATCTTCCCTTCATTATAAAGTCAGAAATGGGGTTATTTGCTGATGATTCCACAGTGTCCAACTATATTCACGTCTTCTGATAGTGAAGCAAACCAAGCCAGGCTACAGCAGGATTTGGACAACATCTGGGTTGGGGCTAGCAAGTGGTAGGTAACAGTTGTGCCACAACCACCTTCCCAAACTTTCAATGGCACCACCATTACTGAGTCTCCCACCATCAACATCTTGGGGGTCATTACCAACCAAAAGCTTAACTGGACCAGTCATATCAACACCACGGCTACAAGAGCAATGTAGAGGGTAGGTCTTCTGTCACGAGTGGTTCACCTTCTGACCCCTCAAAGCCTCTTCACCTTCTAGAAGGCTCAAGTCAGGAGTGTGAAGGAATACTCACCATTCAGTGGGAAGGGTGCAGCGGCAATGATGCTCAAGAAGCTCAACACCATCTAGGACAGAGCAGTGTGCTTGATTTGTGCCTCTGCTACTGGACTCAGTATCCACCCCCTCCATCACAAGTGCAATGTGACTGCAGTGTGTACTATCTACCGGATGCACTGCAGCAACTCGCCCAAGCTTACTTCAACAGCACCTATGATTTTACCACGGGCAAGAGCAACAATATGATGTGAACACAATAACCTTGTCGGCAAAGTGCCCTAAAATGCCTAGAGGTGTCCTTAAAATGGAGTTTTAGGATTCCTGTTGAACTCTAGGAAAGCAGAAAGAGTTAATACTAAAAGCCATGAGTACTTCAAGATAGTACTACATACTGTGAGAACAAAATGATTTTGGACAGTTAGCAATGGTTCCAATCAACAAATCAGAGTTAGACACACTCAGGCTTATCAAGTTTGAATGAAACGTCATGTTATCATCATAACATAAAGGCCTAGAAATTCGGTTGTTTGCGCCAGCGGTTAGCGCCTTAAGAGACCAAGAATTGGGGCGTTGCCTAATGTTGGGGCGGGCGCAATGAAGATAGCAACAACTCCCATATTGACTATACATTTAACGCCTGCGCTAAGTGTTTGCGCGCGCCCGCGAGCGCAAGCACATAATGACGTCATTTCATCGTGCAACGCCTTTTAGGGGCGCCTGAGCGGATATTGGGTGGCGCCCAGAGCCTTAACGCCTAGCGCTATTAGTGACAGTTCGAGGGAGCGTTAGCAGGCCCTTCTCGGAGTCGGGGGGCGCTATTTAAAGGGGACAGCTCTAATATAGAAGCTTCAGCCACTTGGCCTGTTCATTGCGATCGTTGGTGGAGAGAGTTGGGGGGCTACTGTGGAGCAGAGTTTTTGGATTTTAGCATTAGAGTACTTGGGACCCTCAAACCTGTCCGGAGCAGTTGGAGCACTAGACCTAACAGCCTTCTGACCAACTGGCATCGGAATGGGAGATGCTTTGGAGGGCGACGGGCTCCTGGCCGAACACTATGAAGGGGCAGAAAGACGGCGGGAGAGAGGGCCGGGATTGGCCAGAAGGAGGGGGGGCAATGGAGGTTGCCCAATCCGAGGGTATGCTGCGAGGGTCTTTAGGGGTCATACCTTGACATGTCGGAGGAGCAGTGTGTGCGAAGGCTCCGAATCAGGATGGACGTTGTTACTGAGCTGTGCCACCTGCTTACTGAGGATCTGCAGCCGCGTCAACGGTGCATGACCTCTCTGTTGGTGGCCGCTAAACTGACTGTTGGCCTCAATTTTTATGGCAACGGATCCTTTCAGTGAGCCATTGGGGACATCGCGAATATCTCTCAGGCTGCAGTCCACTGCTGCATCCGGCAAGTTACAGCTGCCCTTTATAGGAGAAGGCGTCAATTCATCACCTTCCCTCTGACCCTGGAGAAGCAGGCGGAGGAGGAGGAGGAGGAGGAGCATGCGGGCGAGGAGGAGGAGGAGCAGGAGGAGGAAGATGGAAGGGCTCCTGAAAGTGGAAGGGCCATCCGTCACTGGCTCATGAGGAGTCGTCTCGAGGCCCCTCTGGCGGAATGATGAGTGTCTTAACTGCTGCGCACTTTGGATGTTTGAAAGCATCTGAAGGCCAGCATCACTGTAATTATTCACGTACACCTTAGCACATTTAAACTTCTCTTTATTGTCACAAAAGTCTTTCATTACAGCAAAACAACGTCATGTCAACAGAAACCATAACAAACAAAATAACACTAAATTCTTCGGCAAAGCCGCCAAACTGAACAAATTTTTCCAACAATTCCAACAGGTGAGGGTCTCCTTGAGTTTGGCCAAAGAAACATCTCAGGACCTCCCTCTACTGCTGGCCCCTTGATGGAGAACGACTTCTCTTTCGCGGTCGGCCCCTTCCCTCCCTGCTGCTCCTACGTAATTGAACCCCAGTGGTGGGGTGAAGGCTGGGGGACGCATGCTGACTGTCTGGAAGCGCAGAAGCCCCTGAGGGATGGCCTGGCCGACCTCTGGGCTTGGAGGGTGCGGACGCAGGATGCTTGATCTGAGCATGGCTGGAAGCAGTGTGCACTGCAGGTGGTGGCAGCTGCACTGCAGACGTGCCAGCGCTGGCATGTGGAATGGTCACCTGCTGAGAGAGGACACCTGCACCATTGTTGGACGACACACTGGCTCTCTGAGGGGACCAGCTCGGCTCATCCGCCACAATCGCATGCTCCACTGATTCCTGGCCTTGTATGGGACTGGAAGGGCCCAGGGTGATCCTAGCTGATGCAGATAGGGTGGCTGCAGTGAGAGTTCACGTTGCCTCAATCTGGGTGTGGACGAGGCCGACAAGTGACTGCGTGGCAGCAGTGAGGACCTGTGAGCCAGGTGCCAGTGCTTCGGAGAAACCCTGGACAGTTCTTTCCATTGCTTCGGACAAGGCCGGTGCTGACCACTCCACCGCCTCGGACAAGCCCTGGACAGACCTTTCCAGGGATTGTCCGAAGCCCTGAACAGTCCTTTCCATAGCGGCCTCGAAGCCCTGGACAGTCCTCTCCATTGTTGCTGCAAAGCCCTCAACAGACCTCTCCATTGTTGCCCCGAAGCCCTGGAGAGTCCTGTCCATTGTTGCCCCGAAGCCCTGGAGAGTCCTGTCCATTGTTGCCCCGAAGCCCTGGAGAGTCCTCTCCATTGTTGCCCCGAAGTCCAACACACTCTTTGCCATTGAATCTATTGATTGAGGCATCCTCCCCACTGCAGCCATCAGCTCAGTGTGCCTGAGCCGGGCCTGGGTGCTCATTTCAGCCAGGCGACGCACCTCCTCTGCACTCTGTGCAGCAGTCATCACTACCTGCCTTGCCCTCCGGGGAGACGGTGGCCGAACTTGCCTACCCCCCTTGCGTTGCTGCATGCCGCTTGGTCCGGCAACTGCCTGATCATCAGAGCCCCCCCCCTCCCCTCCAGGGAACTACTATCCCCAGTCTGTACATGTGTATGCTCCTCTGAGATTGGAGCGGATGGTCCGGCTTCCTCCTGATCCTCAACTCCGGAGGCGCTGGCACTGGCAGCTTCAGGGCGTGGAGCCCCAGTTGGTGATGCATCATCTGAAAGCAGGAAGGTGGAAGAGTGGCTTTAGCAAAAGGACAGGTTGGCGGAAAGGCATGGCAGATTGCGGCACACTGAGGAAGCATGCTGGTGGGGGGACCAAGTGGAAGGAGACAGTTGCAAAAGGTGAGAGCCTTACCCTCGCTGTCGAGAATGGGGTCGGCAGCTGCAGTGGTTACAGGACCAGACAGACATCCTCCAAGAATCTGGTGCGCTCTCTCCTCGAGATCCGTGAGAGTGACCACTTGTGGAGGTCCGCCATCGGTTCGACGCTGCTCCCTCCGCATCGTCGCCAGCTTGGACAGCAGGGGAAAGAAGGGGAAGTTCTGTAACATGATGCCTTGAGAGATCATCTCATGCCCCCCATGGTGCAAGAGCCCTTACATGATGCCTTGAGAAATCATCTCATGCCCCCCATGGTGCAAGGGCCCTTACATGTGGCCTTGAGAGAAATGTCCATGTGTGTGCCCAGAAAGGGCCATGGGTGCTTGCTGACAGATGGCCATTGGGGCATCATGGCAACAGGGTCCTCGAAGTTAGGTGCAGATGGAGGGAATCAGAAGTTTGCATAACCAACACTCACCCTAACGGCCCGAGTGAGGTCATTGAATTTCTTCCTGCACTGAACAGGGGTCCTGGTTATTATGTCCGTGTATAATTGAGACACGGACTGCAGGAGTTGATTATAACAAGTCTTTACTGAATGGAGACAACCTGGAAACTGAAACTACAGAAGCCTGCTAGGGCCTTTTATACAGGGGTGGTCACTGCCGGTACTGCACTCTGAGACCAGTTATTCCCCTAAAGGTACATACACAACAATTCCTCCCCTTTTAGATAAACAGTACATAACATTCATTTAACAACTAAATAATAACTAATTACAATTACGGTTGCTAGATACATTGGTTGAAGTTAAGCAATTATAAGTTCAGTATTTGAGGAGGCTTCCTGATTCTGTCTGGATAACGCCTCTTTGGGATATCAGGTTCTTCTGGCAAGGTTGAGTCGGGATCAATTTCGTTGTTTGGTTCGTCTGCTTCCAATATCACCGATTCTGTGGTAGATGCAATTGGTGCTTCGGTTTCATCGCCAGGTGTATCAGATCGTGGTGTGGAGTTGCCGTTTTCCAGTGACTCTAGAATCTGGTCAGCATGGCGTCTTACAATGCTCTCTCCAACGTCCGCGGTATACATTAGAGGTCCTTGCCGTGTACAGAGCGTTCCTGGCTGCCATTTCTCTGTGCTGTAGTCCCGGGCCAAAACTGGTTGACCTATCTTAAAACTCCTGGTCGGCATTTCATTCATATTCTGAAACTGCCTGTTCTCCACATCTCTTCTGACGTTTGGCTTAGCCAAATCCAAGCGGCATCGTAGTCTTCGATTGAAGAACATCATGGCTGGAGTTTGGTTGGTAACCGCATGTGTCGCATTCCAGTAGGCAAACAAGAAGTGATCCACCTTGTGTTGTAGGGGTATATCTTCATTACACATTGCCTTGATAGCCTTCTTGAATGTTTGAACAAACCTCTCGGCCAATCCACTAGTGGCTGGATGATATGGGGCGGATGTGTAATGCTTAACACCATTGTTCTTTAAGAACCTCCGGAACTCTTCAGACACAAACTGTGGTCCATTCGCAGAGCAAATCTGTTCAGGCAGCCCATTCCTGGCGAATATGGTTCGTAAGACTGTGATAGTTTTTTCTGTGGTGGTTGAGGACATTTTTATTACCACTGGCCACTTTGAATGTGCATCCACCGCAATTGAAAACATCGAGTCCATAAAGGGACCAGCAAAATCAATGTGCACCCTTTGCCATGGAGATGAGGGCCACTCCCATGGATGTAGAGGGGCTTGTGGTGGGGCACTTTGGACCTTCTGGCATCCTGTACAGCTCTTGGTCATCTCTTCGATTTCTCTATCGATTCCCGGCCACCACACAAACGCTCTGGCTAAGTTTTTCATTTTTACCCCTCCCAGATGACCCTCATGAAGCTCATTGAGCACTCTATCCTTCAATTTGGGAGGAATTACTGCTCTGGATCCACACATCAAGGTTCCTCTGCACACTGACAGCTGTTCTCTTCTCAGCGAGAATGCTGGCAGCAGTGGTTCGCCATGTGCTGGCCATCCCTTCACCGTTAAATCATAGACCCAGGAGAGTGTCGGGTCACTTCGTGTTTCCTTTTCTATGTTTGCATTCGTCACAGGGAGACATTCGACTATAGTTGAGTGGAATAACTCCACTGGATCCACTGCCAGTTCTTCTTCCACCGTCGGCAATGGTAGGCGCGACAATCCATCAGCATCCCCATGCTGTTTAGTTCCTTTGTACTCGATATCATATTGGTGTGCCCCTAGGAAAAGGGACCACCTCTGTAGCCGTTGTGCCGTCATTATCGGTACGCCCTTCTGAGGGTTGAAAATGGAGATGAGAGGTTTATGATCAGTTAGTAGAGTAAATTTCTGACCGTGCAGGTAGTGATTGAACTTCTTCACCCCCCACACCAGGCTGAGGGCCTCTCTGTCAATCTGGGTGTAGTTACGCTCAGCTGAAGTTAACGAGCATGACGCACAAGCTATCAACCTCTCTGAACCATCAAGGAATTTATGTGACAGTACCGCCCCAATGCCGTAGGGAGACGCATCACACGCCAGTCTTATCGGTATTGATGGGTTCTAGTGGGCCAATACTGCTCTTGAAGTGATTAGGTCCTTACTCTTCTGAAAGGCCCGCTTACATTCATCGCTCCATTTCCAAGCTACTCCCGTTCGTAGTAGGGCGTTCAGTGGATGCAGAATTGTGGACAAATTCGGCAAAAACTTATGGTAGTAATTCACCAATCCGAGGAATGACCTCAGTTGCGACACATTTTCAGGCGCTGGAGCCTTAACTACCGCTTCAATTTTGTCAGGGGACTTATGCAACCCCTCTTCATCAATCACGTGGCCACAATACGATATCTGTTTCTTAAAAAACTCGCACTTGGGGCGATTGGCTGGTAGCCCATGTTCACGTAGTCTAGTGAGCACCTGCTCTAGGTTGGCAAGGTGTTCACTGTCATCTTCACCTGTCACTAGGATGTCGACCAAGTAACACTGAGTCCCTGGAATCCCTTGCAGGACTTGTTCCATCGCTCTTTGCCATATCGCCGGAGCTGATGCTACTCCGAATACCAGTCGATTATACTGGTAAAGAACTTTGTGAGTGTTTATCGTGAGATACTTCCTAGAGGATTCTTCAACCTCCATCTGCAAATATGCTTGTGCTAGGTCAATTTTTGTAAAACGCTTCCCTCCAGATAGTGAGGCGAAGATATCTTCTATCCTTGGAAGAGGATATTGTACTCTGTGAAGGACTGGGTTCACCGTCACCTTGAAGTCCCCACAGATGCGAACCTTCCTTGGCTCCTCAGACTTATTGTTTAACGTTTTCTTCATGACAGGAATGATGGGTGTCGCCCACTCGCTCCAGTCTACCTTAGATAACACGCCTGCCTTCTCCAGATTCTCCAGCTCTGCCTCGATGGCTGGGCGAATTGCATATGGTACCAGTCTTGCTTTGAAAAACTTGGGAATTGCATTCTCCTCTATTTTTATCGAGGCGGTTACGCCTTTAAGAGTGCTCAGTTCTTGTTGAAATACCTCTTTGGTGTCAACTAAGATTGTTGACAATCGTCCAGGAGTGACGTCGTCATCCTTTTTACCAGCCACCGTCAGTGCCTGAATGGAGTGCCAGTCTAAACTTATCTTTCTGATCCATTCACGTCCCAATAACGGTGGTCCACCATCTTGCAGAATGTAGAGATACAATTTCCGTATTTTCTTGCCGTTGTATTCGACAGGCATCCTTATTTTTCCTCTGGGGTATACTTTTTGCCCCGTATACGTCCTCAAGACAATGGATATCTCTCTCAAGGGTATGTGTGAGAATAGCCGCTCGTAGTCTCGTCGATTCATGACGGTTAGAGCTGATCCTGTATCCAATTCCATTTTGACTTGTGACCCTGCTATCGTGAGGGTGACCCAAATGGTTCGGTGATCCTCTTTTGCGATTACGTTGTGAAGTTTGAGACAGCTTAGTCTCTTGTTCCTGGATTCACTATTGCTCATCTGGTCTTCGGAACTACTGTCCGTCATCTTTTGTACTTTCCTGTACGGTTCCTTAGTAGCCTTTTTGTTGTCGTTGGTCTTCTTCCCAGACCTGTAAACTCGTGCAATGTGTCCAATCTTTCCGCATTGCCTGCATATTTTGTCCTTGGACCAGCAGTCCTTCTGGTCATGGTTTGTTCTGCCGCAGCGATAACATTTTGCAAATCCCCGTGTCATTTCGTGGGTGCCGTATTCCTGTGGCTTTTGTTGTATTTCCGCAGCTCCCCTTGCTGCTGCTTCGTATGATACTGCCACGCTGAAAGCCTTATCTAGCGTCAGCTCTTTCTCTGAGAGTAACCTCTTCTGGGTTCCTTCACTCAGGAGTCCACAGACAAATTTGTCCCGTAAGGTAGCTGCCAGTCCTGCTCCGAACTGGCAGTGCTTTGATAGCTTGCGTAGTTCCATAAGGTAATCAGCATTGCTCTCATTTTTATGCTGATTTCTCCTGTGGAATTTAAATCTTTCTGCTATCAGCAGCGGTGTAGGATTTAGGTGTTCCTGTAGGATAGCAACAATTTCGTTAAAACTCTTCGCCTTCGGTTTGGCTGGAGTAATCAGGTCCCGCAATAGGCCGTACGTTCTTGCGACCATTAAATTTAGCAATACCGATGCCTTTTTCTCATCGGCTATTTTGTTTGCCTCGCAATATACCTCGACTCTTTCCACATACGTGGTCCAGTCTTCTATTGCATTATCGAAGGCAGTGATATCGCCAGTCTTTGGCATCTTGAAAATCTAAGATGGCGCCTCCCGCGCTTTGCCTTCGTCCCCGATGGATCAAAATGGCACCTCCCGCGCTTTTCCTTCTTCCCCGCCGAGTTAAGATGGTGCCTCCCGTGCTTTCCCGTCGCTGCCACTGCTGCCAACGCTGTTGCTGGTGATTATATTTATTTTACTATCCTGTAATGGCGACGCCCTATGGTCTTCGCGCCTCCCCGATCGCTGCTGCCAACGCCGCTCTCCGCGGTATTTTTATTTTTCTATCGCGCTTCAATATTTGCTCCGTTAATTGAAGAATCATTCCCGTCATGGAGCGGACCCTCTGGGACACTGCCTTCCCTCTTCTTAGGTCCGAACGCTGCCCGGCTGCGAAGCACCGGCCGCGCCCTGAGTGCTCCACCCTCTCTCTCTCTCTTTGCTTCCCGACTCGCTGCCCGGCCCCGTTGCAGAGCCACCCGATCGAGCTCTAGCCCGCCGCAGCCCAGGAAGGATCAGTGCACTACCTGCCACCAGCCCGATTAGCTGGGAAACCACAGACTGGAGACCAAGCCTGGCTCTCGACAGTCTCTCCTGCACTTTTTAACTCTATGATTTGGAGGGCGGTTGCCCATGGTCGACACCCGTTTCTCGAGTTTCTTTGGATTATTTTTTTTGTTTTTTCTTTCTTCTGGCTTCGACCTTCAATAACGTCGTCTGAGGTGCTGCCAAGTTGCAGGTAAGTTCGTTTCTTCCTCGTCGCCAGTATTATGTCCGTGTATAATTGAGACACGGACTGCAGGAGTTGATTATAACAAGTCTTTACTGAATGGAGACAACCTGGAAACTGAAACTACAGAAGCCTGCTAGGGCCTTTTGTACAGGGGTGGTGATGCGCTATCAATTACCCATAAAAAACGGAGTTAGGAGAGTAACTAAAAGGCTTTTATTAGCAAAGAACAGAGCATGCCTCTCGTGGTTGACTGGGTTCCAAGAAGGCAGGGGGCTGCAGAGCAATCTCCTTTATACCTGGGCCTGTGGGTGGAGCCAGGGGCGGAGCCAGCAGAGACATGCTGAGGCATGCATAGGTACAACAGTGTGCAACAACAACAACAACAATAACAGTGGTTTACCACATTCACCCCTTGTTTAAAATTGAGTCCGGCGGGGTGAAGTGTACTAAAGGTTCGTGTAAGTAAGTCTATCAGGTGGCCTTGTATGCCGTCCTGATCGTCGTGGTGGCAGCGGTGATGGTGCAGCATCCAACGTTGAATCAGGCGTCTCATTGAGTGGTTGGGTGGTCAATGACGGGTCCTGGGGCTGCGGCATGCCGTCTAGCGGGGTTGGGTTGTGGGTAGTGGTGGATGGCAATGGTAGTGTTTCAGGGACACCCGAAGGTGCGAGATCTCGTGTGGAGGCTGTGTCCTCCCGCCCGTCCGGGTACGCTACGTAAGCGTACTGGGGGTAGGCGTGGGTAGTGGTGGGTGGCGAAGGAGGTGTTTCGGGGGCACCCGAAGGTGCGAGGTCTCGTATGGAGACTGTGTCCTCCCGCCCGTCCGGGTACACCACGTAAGCATACTGAGGGTTGGCATGGAGGAGGCTCACCCTCTCGACCAGGGGGTCCGTCTTATGGGACCTCACGTGCTTCCGCAGTAGGACGGGTCCTGGAGAAGTCAGCCATGTCGGTAATGAGATCCCCGATGTGGACTTCCTGGGGAAGGAGAACATTCTCTCATGAGGGGTGGCATTGGTGGCTGTACAGAGCAGTGACCGAATGGAATGGAGCGCCGCAGGGAGGACCTCCTGCCAGCGAGAGTTCAGAAGGCCCTTAGATTTCAAGTTTAAAAGGACTGCCTTCCAGACCGTCGCATTCTCCCTTTCCACCTGGCCATTCCCCCGGGGGTTGTAACTGGTGGTCCTGCTTGTAGCAATACTTCTCGCGAGCAGGTACTGACGAAGTTCGTCGCTCATAAAGGATGAGCCCCTGTCGCTATGAATATAGCTAGGGAAACCGAACAAGGCGAAGAGGTCATTCAGACATTTAATGACCGTGGTACTGGTCATGTCTGAGCAAGGGATGGCAAACGGGAAACGGGAGTACTCGTCAATTATGTTGAGGAAGTACACATTGCGGTCAGAGGAGGGGAGGGGCCCTTTAAAATCGACGCTCAGCCGTTCAAAGGGGCGCGTGGCTTTGATCAGGCTTGCTCTGTCTGGCCTATAAAAATGCGGTTTGCACTCGGCACAGATTTGGCAGTTCCTGGTCATGGTCCTGACCTCCTCGATGGAGTAGGGCAGGTTACGGGATTTGATGAAGTGAAAAAACCTGGTTACCCCCGGGTGGCAGAGGTCATTGTGGAGGGTCTTCAGTCTATCAACCTGCATGTTGGCGCATGTACCACGTGATAGGGCATCTGGGGGCTCATTGAGTTTCCCGGGCCGGTACAAGATATCGTAATTGTAGGCGGAGAGTTCGATTCCCCACCTCAAGGTCTTGTCATTCTTGATTTTGCCCCTCTGCTTATTATTAAACATAAAAGCTACTGAACACTGGTCAGTGAGCAGGGTAAATCGTTTTCCGGCCAGGTAATGCCTCCAATGTCGCACAGCTTCCACAATGGCCTGGGCCTCCTTTTCGACAGAGGAGTGTCGAATCTCGGGGCCCTGGAGGGTCCTTGAGAAAAAGGCCACGGGTCTCCCCGCCTGGTTAAGGGTTGCAGCTAGGGCAAAGTCGGATGCGTCGCTCTCCACTTGGAAAGTGATGGACTCATCCACTGCGTGCATCGTGGCCCTCGCAATATCTCTTTTTATGAGAGTGAAGGCTGCACAGGCCTCTGCTGCCAGGGGGAAGGAGGTGGACTTGATGAGGGGTCTGGCTTTGTCCGCATAGTTGGGCACCCACTGAGCATAGTACGAGAAAAACCCTAGGCATCTCTTCAGTGCTTTTTGGCAGTGGGGGAGGGGGAGCTCCATAAGGGGGCGCATCCTGTCGGGGTCGGGGCCGATGACTCCGTTCTCCACTACACAGCCAAGAATGGCAAGGCGCTTGGTACGAAACATACATTTGTCCTTGTTGTATGTTAGGTTCAGCTGCTGGGCCGTACGGATGAATTTCTCTAGATTAACATCATGGTCCTGCTGGTCTTGGCCGCAGATGGTGACGTTGTCTAGATAGGGGAAAGTAGCCTGGAGCGCGTTCTGGTCAACCATCCGGTCCATCTCCCGTTGGAAGACTGAAACCCCGTTGGTGACGCCGAAGGGAACTCTGAGGAAGTGGTAGAGACGACCGTCAGCTTCAAAAGCTGTGTACTGGCGGTCCTCAGCCCTGATGGGGAGCTGGTGATATGCCGACTTCAGATCAATCATCGAGAACACCCGGTATTGTGTTATCTGATTGATCATGTCAGATATGCAGGGGAGTGGGTATACATCTAGCTGGGTGTAGCGATTGATCGTCTGGCTGTAGTCAATAACTAGGCGCTGTTTTTCGCCAGTCTTCACTACCACCACTTGTGCTCGCCATGGGCTGGTGCTACTTTCAATAATCCCTTCCTTCAGGAGTCTCGCTACCTCGGATTTAATGAAGCTCCTATCCCCGGCACTGTAACGCCTGCTTTTGGTAGCGATGGGCTTACAGTCGCGGGTGAGGTTAGCGAACAAGGAGGGGGGGGGACTTTAAGGGTGGAGAGGCTGCAAATGTTGCGCGGCGGGCGATTTAAAAGCTGCTGGCTGCAGACTGTGAGTGGGGGGAGGGGTCCGTCGTATGCTAATGTGACACTCTTAAGGTGGCACTGAAAATCCAACCCCAGTAGAACGGCAGCGCAGAGGTGGGGCAGGACCAGGAGTTTAAAATTTTTGTATTCTGTGCCCCTTACTGAAAGGGTCACTACACAGTAGCCACCGACATCTGCTGACTGGGCTTTGGAAGCCAAAGAGATCCGGTGGCGCGTCGGCAGGACCGGGAGAGAGTAACTGCGCACCGTGTCGGGGTGGATAAAGCTCTCCGTGCTCCCGCTGTCAAAAAGGCAGGTAGTGGCGTGGCCGTTTACCGTAATGTCCATCATGGACCTGGACAGTTGATGAGGGAGAGATTGGTCCAGCGTCACGGAGGCCAGCGTATGGTCGAGCGAGTCGATGTGGTCATCAGATAAGGTGGTGGTTGAGTCCGGGTCCCCCGTGGTTGAAGTTGGAGACGTCCAAGATGGCGGACAAAATGGCGGCGCCCATGATCCCGATCCCCACGCGGCTGGGGGAGCCCAAGATGGCGGACAAGATGGCTGCCCCCACGGTTCACACGCGGCGCTGCTGGCGTTAGCGGTTTTACCTTTGCAGGCGCTGACATAGTGTCCTTTCTTCCCGCAGCCGGAGCAGGTAGCGTTTCTTGCCAGGCAGCGTGCTCTGGGGTGTTTTGCCTGGCCACAAAAATAACATTTCTGTGCCTTGGACATCGCAGCAGCAGTTGAAGGTGGCGGTCCCATGACCCAAGGTTGTGGCGTCCACGTTGCGGAGCGGTTAGGGGAGAAGGCGTCCATATTCCTGTGGGCCGCGTCGAGCGAGAGCGCAAGGGACACTGCCTTTCTCAGGTCCATTTCTCCCTTTTCCAACAGTCTCTGCCGGGAGTAGTCGGACCTTAGACCCGCAACGAAAGCATCTCGGATCAGTCCCTCCGTGTGTGCTGCGGCTGATACTTCTTTGAAATCGCAGCGTCGGCCGAGTATCCGTAGTGCCCGTAGGAAGGCCTCCACCGATTCCCCGGGCTGCTGTCTGCGGGATCTTAAGAGGTGCCTGGCATAGACCGTATTTACCGGGCGTGCGTATTGCCCTTTTAGCAGATCGATAGCCGCCGCGTAGGTCGTCGCGTCCTGGAATATTGTATAAACTTGGTGGCTCACCTTTGAGGCCAGGATTTCCAGCTTGTTTTCGTCCAGGGTCACCGTTGAGGCTTGCAGGTAGGCCTCGAAGCAACGCAGCCAATGCGCGAATTTGGTAGCCGAACCCGATTCTTGGGGGTCTAGGTCCAGGCATGTTGGTCTGAGGGCTCGCAGCAGCTCCTGCTGCTCAGCGTTTGGTGCAGCAGCCTGCTGCTCAGCGTTTGTTGTCGACATTTTGTTTTTGCTAATAAAGTTGATGCGCTATCAATTACCCATAAAAGACGGAGAGTTAGGAGAGTAGCTAAAAGGCTTTTATTAGCAAAGAACAGAGCATGCCTCTCGTGGTTGACTGGGTTCCAAGAAGGCAGGGGGCTGCAGAGCAATCACCTTTATACCTGGGCCTGTGGGTGGAGCCAGGGGCGGAGCCAGCAGAGACATGCTGAGGCATGCATAGGTACAACAGTGTGCAACAACAACAACAATAACAGTGGTTTACCACAGGTGGTCACTGCCGGTACTGCAGTCTGAGACCAGTTATTCCCTTAAAGGTACATACACAACACTGGTCGCCAAGCTGTTGGAGTTGACCCTCTGAGAAACCTCCCTCCAAGATCGCCGGTAAGCCTTTTGATTCGGCCTCTTGCCATTGTCAGGATACAGAACATCTCGACGGCGCTCAACTGCAGACACCAAGTGGTCCAGGGCCTCAGTGCTGAAGCGCTCTGCTCTCTGTCTCACCTTCTCCATCCTCACCAAGTTTGTTGCGCCAGAGAAGGGCGAGCGCCGATTCTGAGGCCTACAGGTCGTTGAGTGTAGCAGCTCAGGCTGACTGACCCACCCCTTTAAGAGCCGGCCGGCGCCTGGAAGTATCGTGGTTTACGGTAATTGAGATCACCTGCGCTGCGCCCGTCCGCGACGATATTGGGTAGCGCCTGAACTTTTGCGCCTTAGGAGCCCCGTGCAATGTCTGAGTTAGCGCCTCAATCCCCTTTGGGGGCAATGCAACCCAATATCTCGCCAGGCAGCGATAAGTTTCATCTGGCTATAAACTTTGCGCAGCGCCAGTTCTAACGCCTCAAGCGGGGCTATACCCAATTTCTAGGCCAAAGCACCTAGCAGGGTGATTATCAGACTATCCCTTATCTTGTCCTATCTCCCTATTGCTACTTACAACTGGAGAAAGTGAAAAAAGGTTTTGCAGTTAATGGGAAAATCTGGCTTTTTCAAGTAATTAAGAATTTGCTCATTATAAGTGCTTGACATGTGCCTGTCTAAGATGTTTGCCATGAAAAAAGAAGATCCCTGTATTAAAGCGTGTAACAGAGATTGCTTGAAATGGTATCAAACGAGATACTTTGAGAATCAAAGGCATAAAAGATGCGGATGGGCGACGGGGGACGGGGGGGGGGCGGCGATGGGGGAGGTAGGGTGTTGTGTGGGGGTGGGGGGTGGTTAGATTTTAACTTGCATCCCCGGGTGGGAAACGGGCAGTAGCAGGACATCCACCTAGTATACACCCTGCTGGGTTTTCCTTTCCATTGGCTTCAATCGTTCTGGTCCTGTTAATAGCTTCATAGGGTTGGCTGGTGCAGTGGAACTCTGTGTGAAATCCAGCCTCTCTGCTGCATGAAATGAATTTGAACAGCCTGAATACAGTTTGCAGTGGGAATAGGATCATAGTGAAAAACAGCATAGCATATAATTTGTCTCTAATTGCCAATCTTACTCAGACCAATAAAGAAGGCTTGTGTGGCAAATGGAAGTATCACAAAAGGAGAATACTGTGGATGTGGTGTTAAAATGTATAACAGAGAATGGTTAAAATGCTATCAAATGAGATACTTTGAATATCAAATGTATAGAAGATGGGGGAAGAGGGTGGGGAGGTTAGATTTCAACTTTCACCCAACACTGGTTCAGCAGGGGGAGATTTTCCAAGGATGATGTTAAGCTACATTGTTGGGGCAATATAGAGAATGTTTTATTCTGTCTCCATCCCAGGCTATATGTAACCAGGCAATGGCCAATGCCGATATTAGTTGCATTATACAAGATATCTGGCCACACAGGCTAGTGTCATCTGCAAACTTTGCAATATGAACATGAGTAACCACCTCTGTATTGTTTATGAACACTGGAGTCAGCAGGGGACAGACAGTTCCAGATTTTTAGTACACTTTGTGGGAAAAAGTGCTTCCTGATTTTGCTCCTGAATGGCCTAGTTATATAACAAGTTTCAGACCAGGATCATCGAGTGCAATGCTCAGCTGGAAGACCTGAGTTACATTGTTGACTGTGCATTTCAGATGTGCCCAGGTGGCTCGTTGAACCTCATGGCAACTTTATAAACTTGGTTTGGACTTTTTAATGATATGAGAGAAGTGTGACGTCCAGGTTTGCTGTTATAACATTAAAATTACCTGTCCAAGGAACACAACTCTGCCTAGGTCAGTTTACACATGTACGCTGACGACACCCAGCTCTACCTCACCACCACTTCTCTTAACCCCTCACGGTCTCTAAATTGTCAGACTGCTTGTCTGACATACAATTCTGGATGAGCAAAAATTTTCTCCAAATATTGGGAAGAACGAAGCCATTGTTTTCGGTCCCCACCACAAACTCCGTTCCCTAGCCACTGACTCCATCCCTCTCCCTAACATCTGTCTGAGGCTAAACCACACTGTTCGCAACCTTGGTGTCATACTTGACCCTGAAATGAGCTTCCGACCACATATCCACAGAATAACAAAGACCACCTATTTCCACCTCCGTAACATCGTCTGTCTCCGCCCTTGCCTCAGCTCATCCACTGCCGAAACCCTCATCCATGCCTTTGTTACCTCTAGACTTGACTATTCCAATGCACTCCTGGCTGGCCTCCCACATTCTACCCTACATAAACTTGAGGTGATCCAAAACTTGGCTGCCCGTGTCCTAACCTGCACCAAGTCCCATTCGCCCACCTCCCCTGTGCTCACTGACCTACATTGGCTCCCGGTTAAGCAGCGCCTCGATTTCAAAACTCTCATCCTTGTTTTCAAATCCCTCCATGGCTTCGCCCCTCCCTATCTCTGTAATCTCCTTCAGCCCCACAACCCACCAAAATATCTGCACTCCTCTACTTCTGCCCTCTTGAGCATCCCTGATTATAATCGCTCAACCTTTGGTGGCCGTGCCTTCTGTTGCCTAGGCCCTAAGCTCTGGAATTCCCTGCCGAAACCTCTCTGTTTCACTACCTCTCTTTCCTCCTTTAAGACTCTCCTTAAAACCTACCTCGTTGACCAAGCTTTTAGTCACCTGCCCTAATATATCCTTAATGTGGCTCGGTGTCAAATTTTTTGTCTTAAAATACTCCTGTGCAGGGACGTTTTACAATGTTAAAGGTGCTATATAAATACACGTTGTTGTTGTTGTTGCTGTAGGTGTCCAAACAAGTATGCCCAGAATTCTGTTGTTGCTGACTTTGATGTGAGATGCAGTTAGCAGTGTAATTGTTACCTGCTAACTGACCATATCACTCTACAGACAATAGTTTGAGACCTGTTATATAACTGAAGCCTTAAATTAATGTAGAACAAAGTAGATTCAAAGTCTAAGTTACATGTGATTTGATCTCGCGTAATGATGAATGTTTAGTTTGGATTTGTTAAAAATTCTCTAGCTCTGAGAATATACAGTAGTTCCCGACTGAGGTTCTCTGAATGGCAGTCTAATGGAAGAGCACTGAATTCTAATATTGAGGACCCACATTCAGATCCTGATCTGGATTCACATTGGAGTTGGGATGTGTCCAATCAGAGAACTTCACCACTCCTCAGACACGCCTCATGATAAAAGAGTATGACGTTTATTTGATCATGATTTAACTTCTAGAGCTACACACATTGCTAATAGCTGCCTCTGACAGGTTTTCATAAGGTATTCTTTCTCCAGCTGAGGAGGGTACAGTGTATTATGCGGCGTTAACACATTGTAAGTGCATTCCGACAGCTAACTGCAGAACTAACACAAGATTGAGGCAGCACATGGATCCACTAGGCACAACACATGACTAATAGATGAATAATCACACACTTTTTTTGTTGCTTTTATCCTTATTGTTTGGACTAAGCATCACCACCTAGCTCAGGTTGTCCTACTGCGAGGATTCTCCAAGCTACATATGAATTCTTATAGTAACAAGCATGTATATAAACAGTAGTAACACCGAGGCAACGCACTTCTTGCAAGACAATGCTTCAAGGCTTTTGTCTATTTCAAGGGCACATTTGAACTCCTTCAGGAATCACTCAAATGCTCCAAATATCCTTTCATACCAAATAACAAGGTTTCTTTTCAGCATGTCAGGAATTATCTCAACTGCCTTCGCTTGGGTGCTACTGAAAGATTTTCTTTGTTCTTGTGCCGATGCCATCATTACAAAGCAGAGAGTCTGAAATTAAACAAGGTTTCAAAAAGAGAGGCGCATTATAAGCAAAGAAGACAAATGCAAAAATCAAACTGCTGTGTGCCGAGAACTAATTTCAAAATGAATGTTTCTAATAGAATCTACATATGGATCTGCCACTGTTTTAATTGGTTTATAGACGTTGCACATCCATTGGCTATTTTTAACTGACCCTTTCCAAACTCTCCTGTGATATTTTAATTAGAATTGTACAACCTCAAAATGTCAGCTGTCACAAAACTGCTGAAAAAGTAGAATGTGCTGGGAGCCTGGATGTTGTTTGGAATATCACGTGATTATAATAGTCCACAGTTGAAGCTTGTCTTTACTCAGGCGTTTGTGTTGATATTTAGTACTGTACCTGTGTTAGATGTGACAACAGCTCTTTTATTAGTGTCAGCACTATGAATTGTCAAATGATTCAGAGAGTGCCACATTGAGCTAGCACTACACTGCAGCTTGTTACTAATTATTTGTATTGCATTGAATGTATTCACAGGAGCATTCCCACCTCTGAGCCAGAAGGTTGTGGGCTTGAGCCCCACTCCAGACAACCCTTGAGAGTGGAGACGAGACATCCCAGCTCCAGACCCTGGGTTGACACCCAGTGGGGTACTCACATCCAATGGGAGCAGAGCGCATCTACTCCGTTGCCTCCCACCTCCCCCCCCACCCATCACTGGAGAGCAGGAGCTCTGGCCCCTGAATACTAGGTTGACATCCAATGAGGTACTTGTGTCTGATGCGGGTGGAGTGGTGTCCCCCCACCATTACATCTAGTCGTAAGTCAGTTGCCCCAGTTCAGCTAATGACCTGTCCACATAAAAAAGGGGTCTTCATTACAGAAGCTGGATGTAAAAGTAGTGGAAGAAATGGGTTGCCTCATGTGCCACTGGGCATGGAATCAGAGAGACACATAGGCCTCGCTATTAACCACCGCCCACCCAACAACGGGTAGGCAAGGATCGGGGTGGGGTTAAAAACTAAAAATCGGGGAACAGGTCCCCACGGTTTGCGAGTCGTGCGTGTGCCCCACTGCAAGGCGGAATGCTTCATTAGAATATTTAAATCAGACTCCCACAGTGCAGTTGTGAGCCTAATTTAAATTTAACAGCTGCCGGCCAGCTTTACCAGGGCTCAGCAAAATGGAGACGGGAGCAGCCGGCACCAGCTTTTTAGAACACTCCTTGTGGGTCAGTAGGAGTAGCAGTGCTCCCCACGGCCCCTCAGGCAAACCTTCGGCCTCCCTTCTACAGATCGCGGCCCCTTGATGTGGAGATAAAAGGGAAATTCCCCAAATTAATGTGTAAAATCACTTTGTATCTTTTTGCTCCTACATAGACAACTAAACATATAACTAAAGTGGTAAAAAAAACCTGCATCTCCCTCTCCCTTCTTCAATTTCCACATGTACGCTGACAACACCCAGCTCTACCTCAGCACCACTTCTCTCGACCCCTCCACGGTCTCTAAATTGTCAGACTGCTTGTCCGACATCCAGTACTGGATGAGCAGAAATTTTCTCCAATTAAATATTGGGAAGACCGAAGTCATTCTCTTTGGTCCCCGCCACAAACTACGTTCCCTAGCCACTGACTCCATCCCTCTCCCTAACATCTGTCTGAGGCTGAACCAGACTGTTCGCAACCTTGGTGTCATATTTGACCCTGAAATTAGCTTCCGACCACATATCCATGGCATAACTAAGACCGACTTTCCACCTCCGTAACATCGCCTGTCTTCGACCCTGCCTCAGCTCATCTGCTGCTGAAACCCTCATCCATGCCTTTGTCACCTCTAGATTTGACTATTCCAATGCACTCCTGGCTGGTCCCCCACATTCTACCCTACGTAAACTTGAGACTTGAGGTCATCCAAAACTCGGCTGCCCGTGTCCTAACTCGCACCAAGTCCCATTCACCCATCACCCCTGTGCTCACTGACCTACATTGGCTCCCGGTTAAGCAATGATTTGATTTCAAAATTCTCATCCTTGTTTTCAAATCCCTCCATGGCCTCGCCCCCTCCCTATCTCTGTAATCTCCTTCAGACCCACAACCTCCTGAGATATCTGCGCTCCTCAAATTCTGCCCTCTTGAGCATCCCTGATTATAATCGCTCAACCTTTGGTGGCCGTGCCTTCTGTTGCCTAGGCCCTAAGCTCTGGAATTCCCTACCTAAACCTCTCCGCCTCGCTACCTCTCTTTCCTCCTTTAAAACGCTCCTTAAAACCTACCTCTTTGACCAAGCTTTTGGTCACCTGCCCTAATTTCTTATGTGGCTCGGTGTCAATATTTTGTCCTTTAACACTTCTGTGCAGCGCCTTGGGACGTTTTACTATGTTAAAGGCGCTATATAAATACAAGTTGTTGTTGTTCTTGCATGGTGACTTCTAGTATTATTAATTGTAAGGTTAAAGTTGCCTTGTGGCCTAAACTGAAATACTCTGTTTGCTTCAGTATTGGGCCTAAAAATATATTAGTGATCGCAGAATATAGCGAATTTGGCCATACACCTTAAGGCACAAGTTTAAACATTCTGTACACGGAATACACACAACCTTTACACTTCCTTCCCAGAGGAGTACATTGTCAGAAGTTTTCCTTGCCAATATATATAGCACACTTCTTGGATCCCATCAGTGCTTCTAACTGTTATTCTGCAAAGTCATCCAATGGCACATGGAGATGCTTGTGACATCTCCCTCGAGAGTTTAACTGTTCAGTTGCAAGATGTTTGTAAAGGCTTCGTTTTTAAAATAGATCTAAATAAAACATTAACAAAATGTCTTGATACAAATTTCATCTTTTGGAAACAAGAAACACTTTGGGGTGAATTTTAACCTCCAAAAATGAGTGGGTTGGGATCGGGTGAGATGCTAAAACTTTAAAAATCTCAAACCCGCCTCCAACCCGCCCACTTCCGGGTTTAACGGAGGCGGGACAAGGGGCTGGCAGCCAACCCACTCCCAAGCGGCAGGTTGGCTATTTAAATATTATAATGAGGCTGGCAGCCTCAGATTTAACCTGTTTTGCAGGTTTAACCCTGGCCAGCCAGGTTTTCCAGGCATCGGAAAACGCAGCAGTTGATGAGGACAGCTTCGGGGAGAAGGTAAGTGTCTTTACAGCACTGCTTGTGGGCCAGGAGGAGCAGGAGTGCTACCCCCAGCCCCCCAACCTCCCCCCCATCAGAACACCCCCCTGCCCCATACAATGACCTCCTGTGGTCGGGGATCAGACCCCCACAACCCCACATCTCATGCTCCCAGTAGCAGCTGCAGGCTCCCTAGCTGGGGCTGCGGCCTGCTCGGGAGTGCTCCCTGCCTAACTGGAAGCCAAGCCTGTCAATCGGGCTAACTTCCAGGTGGGGATCCTGGCAAGAATAAATACACACGCTGTGGAATCAAAACTCCACGTCATGCAGGGAAACACGAACTTCCGGGTTTCCTGATGGAAACTCTGCCCCCAACCCCCGCGCCCCCTACACAGTCCACCCGTCAAGACCGGGGCCTTTGCTTCACACAGGAATTACTGTTGCCCTGTTAGCAAACATGGCAACCACTCTGTGCATGCAACACAAGCAGCAATATTTTGTTGAGGGATGAATGTTGGCCAGAATGCTGGATGAACTCTGTGCTTCTCTTTAAATAGTTCCATAGGATCTTTAATATCCACCTAAACAGGCAGGTTGGACCTTGGATTAACTGATTGGGTTAAAGGAAGAGGGGTGGGAGGAGGCTCGAGTGGAGCATAAACACCGGCATGGATCTATTGGGCCAAATGGCCTGTTTCTCTGCTGTAATACGTCACTCTAGGGACGACATTTCTGATAATGAAAAATTCCCTTAAAACTGCACTGAAATGGACTTTGTGCTCGAAGGTGAGAGGTTTTCATCCACAACCTTCTGACCCAGACAGCACTATCAACTAGCCATGCTTTTGAGAGATATTGTACCATTCTAAAATAGATAGTGATTTGTTATCCCTCACTTTCATTAGTCATTCTGATTCCTGTGCCCAGCAGTTGAAAGAGTATTAAATGTCAGAACATGTACAGAATTATTATTGTACTCTTGAGGACGCCGAAGATATTTGCAAGCATTAAATTCTGCTGTTGCTGCTGAATGTTAAAGGGCTATAGATACCCATTTTTCTTCTGGAATAGGAGAGCAAACCATAGCTAAGCTGGGATCTATTTCACCTGAAATGAGCCAGTAATTCCCGAGAGACAGGATCCTGGAATCCAATCTTTGGCTGACATTTTCATCCTTCCACCATTTATATGACATTGAAACAGCCACACTTCGCTTAGTTATCTTCCACTGTGGTTGAGAAGGCCAAAATGGGCCTGAAGTTATAATGGACCAACAACGAAGAATCTGATTTCTCCATTGGCATGGCCAGTACCACTGGAGCAGAAGGGTGAATGGAGGCTGGAAGACTGGGCAGAGATCTCCATTGATAGATCTCTGTAACCTTTGTATCATGTACCATTTTTCGATCAGCCTAAAGTGCATTATAATGGCCCAGAATTTACTGTTGTGGGGCATCTTGCGGTGAGCGCTGTCATTTGCATTTTTTCCTCACCCTTCAGCTCCAATTAATTTTGCACCGCAAATTGCTGGAAGTGCGAATTTAAATGTCGTGTGAGGTCAATGGGGCATCTGGGACCTTGATGAACAGGACTAATAGTCTATTCTCCTTTACCAATGAAATTTAAGGATAGAAAAAGAAACAGTGAATAATGGAGAAGGAAATAGGATGAATTAGAGTCAAATTAGATACAGAAAGGGAAATAAAGGTTGTGATTTTATCAGCAGTGTCAGGATGGTGGCGGGAGAGCTGGCTTCTGGGTTCCAGTCACAATCCTGGCTGCAGCCGCTCTGTCAAAGGGATTTTCCCTTGATTGGCCTTGTTAAGCCCGCCCTGTGGGCTTCCCGGCCAATTAACAGGAAGCGGGTCTGATGACGTCATTTGATGACGCGTCATCAGCCGGTTTCCTTAAAGGGACCACGGCCACATTGAGTTTGACAGTTGTTCTGTCAGTGTTTTATAGCATTGAGGTGAACGCTTGCACCCAGGCTCTCCAAATACTCCCTCCATATGCTTATGGAGGGAGTCGCAGCACGCAGGTAGGTTCTCTTCCCTTCCAAGGGTGGAAGAGACCTCCCCAGGACACCAACGCAGCCTGGTTGCACATTGCACAGGAGGGCAAAAGCAGAGATGTCATCAGGGGTCCCTGGCTGCAGTGGCGCCAACCTTTCAATGATCTCAGTGGATCACAAAACGTTACTGCAAAGCCACACTCAAACTCACCCTGCTGTGCCACTCAACACATCCCCATCACTCTGCCTTCCATACCCATGGAGAAAGACGATGCAGACATAGAAATCGGGCAAGGGGACTGTGACATACTTGAACATATTAGCATCGAGAGGGAGGAGGTGCTAGCGGTTTTAGCAGGCCAAAAAGTGGATAAATCCCCAGGCCCGGACGAGATGTATCCCAGGCTGCTGTGGGAGGCAAAGGAGGAGATTGCAGGGGCTCTGACACTAATTTTCAGAACCTCTCTGGCCACAGGGGATGTACCAGAGGACTGGAGAACAGCTAACGTAGTACCATTATTCAAGAAGGGTAGCAGGGATAAACCAGGGAATTACAGGCCAGTGAGTCTAACATCTGTGGTGGGGAAATTATTGGAAAAAATTCTGAGGGACAAAATTAATCTCCACTTGGAGAGGCAAGGATTAATCGGGGATAGTCAGCATGGCTTTGTCAAGGGTAAATCATGTCTGACAAATCTGATCGAATTTTTCGAGGGGGTGACTAGTGGGGTGGATGAGGGAAATGCTGTGGATGTGGTTTACATGGACTTCAGTAAAGCTTTTGACAAAGTCCCGCATAGGAGACTGGTTAAGAAGGTAAGAGCCCATGGGATCCAGGGTGCCTTGGCGCGTTGGATCCTAAACTGGCTGAGTGGCAGGAGGCAGAGGGTGATGGTTGAAGGTTGCTTTTGTGACTGGAAGCCTGTGTCCAGTGGGGTACCTCAGGGATCGGTGCTGGGTCCCTTGTTGTTCGTGATCTACATAAATGATTTGGATGAGAATGTAAAAGGTATGATCAGTAAGTTCGCAGATGACACGAAAATTGGTGGGGTGGTAAATTGCGAGGAGGAAAGCCTCCGGCTACAGGACGATATAAACGGGTTGGTCAGATGGGCGGAAAAGTGGCAAATGGAATTTAACCCTGAAAAGTGCGAGGTGATGCATTTTGGACGGACAAATAAGGCAAGGGAATACACAATGAGTGGTAGGACCCTAGGAAGTACAGAGGGACCTTGGTGTACATGTACATAGATCCCTGAAGGCAGCGGAGCAGGTAGATAAGGTGGTTAAAAAGGCATATGGGATACTTGCCTTCATTAGCCGAGGCATAGAATATAAGAGCAGGGAGGTTATGATGGAGCTGTACAAAACGCTGGTGAGGCCACAGCTGGAGTACTGTGTGCAGTTCTGGTCGCCTCACTATAGGAAGGATGTGATTGCTTTGGAGAGGGTGCAGAGAAGATTCACCAGGATGTTACCTGGGATGGAGCGCCTCAGCTATGAAGAGAGGCTGGACAGGCTGGGGTTGTTTTCCTTGGAGCAGAGAAGGCTGAGGGGGGACCTGATTGAGGTGTACAAAATGATGAGGGGCATAGATAGGGTAGATAAAGAGGAACTTTTCCCCTTAGTGGGGGGGTCAATAACAAGGGGGCATAGATTCAGGGTAAGGGGCAGGAGATTTAGAGGGGATTTGAGGAGGAACTTTTTCACCCAGAGGGTGGTTGGAATGTGGAACTCAATGCCTGAAAGGGTGGTAGAGGCAGGAACCCTCACAACATTCAAGAAGCATTTGGATGAGCACTTGAAATGCCATTGCATACAAGGCTATGGACCAAATGCTGGAAAATGGGATTAGACTGGACAGGGATGGATGGGCGGCGCAGACACGATGGGCCGAAGGGCCTCTTTCTGTGCTGTAAAAACTCTGACTCTATGACCCTTCTTCTGCACATCCTTACTCACATCAACTTACCTTGCACCTCCACCCAACCCTCTCTATCTACTTTATCACTTCCCCATCTCACTAGCCACCCCTCACACTTACCCTCATCCTACTGCAAGCATACCAACTAACAACACACAAGGGTAGGCACTTGAGAGGTTTAGCCAATGTCCATGTGAAATTTCTGGTAATGTGTTGTCATACAGTGATATCTATTTTTCCAACACTGCCCCTTAATGGACAGATGTGTGTGCACCTTGAGAAGTGTCTTACTGAGTTCCAGTGACTGTTCAGGCATAAATTCCCCCCCCCCGCTTTAATGATAAGTGTGCATGGAATGGCTTGGACATTAAAGGGATACTTCACGGTGCTGGTGTGGAATGGTGTCAACCTGGCACATCATGTGGCAGCCAGGGTTTACAGTGTCAAGTGAAGTAAATCTGGCCATGGTGATGCCATCACTGGCCTCCCGGGCATCAATGTTGTCAGGGGATGATGCCCTGTGTCCAGTGTAGCATCAGGTGATGGCGGAGAAGGTTGGTTTTGTTGTTGGTGATGTTGGGGCTGATCATGGAAGGATTCAGAGGACCAAGGTCTGATTTTTTCAAGGGCACCGATGTTGCTGCAATAGATGGCAGCTGCAGGTGAGATGATAGAAGCGATCTGTCAATGGTGAGAGAAGTTGTTCCAATGAGGTGGTACTGTATATGCAGTTGCCTCTAAACACTTGCAAGCTAAAGAAATCTCTATATGTATTACAAATGTAGTATCCAACAGTTTCTGTACTCTGAAACTGACCATCTGCAAAATGGCATCCTTTACACCACTTCTGCAGCTGTCAGCTTATCATAAACATCAGAGCAGACTCAAATCACGCCAGGTTGAGCTGGCGTGTTCTCCGAGCAGTGGGTAACCCATGGGGGAGAACGTAAAATGGGAAGGAAGCCTCAAAATAGTATTAAATTGGCTTTTAACAAGCCATTTAACAAGCTCAATTGCCTCCCCCGCCGCTTGGTGTCGGGTCAGTTCTCCGCTGACACTGGGAGACTCGTGATGAGGCAGGTTGATAGCGGGTTTCCTACCCGCTGTCAATCTTTGCTATTTTAGTGGACCCGCCTCCAAACCCGCCCCCTGAGCACTGGCAAAATTCCGGCCAAAGAGAGGGAAAGAAAGTTTGGATAGAGAGAGAAAAAAAGAGACAGAGAGGCAAAGCTAGAAAAAAAATGTAAATTTAAAATTTAAAAAACCTCTAAGAACAATTTACTACCTGCGGGAATGAGACTCCACAGTTTCAGTTGTTCCCTTTCTGGGCCTTCAAGGTTGAGTGGCATGCCATGACCAGTAATTGCCCCATTAACAATGAAATAGCAGCCCTAACTTTCTGCAGTGAGTTTAATTCATATTTATGGTGCAAATCCAGCAATCCCTTAACATTCATGGGGTTGTTGATGGTGATCTACAGTTTGTGCAAGGCTAACTGCGGGGCAGTGCAAATCATCCATAAATTTGTGGCAATTCACAATTCACGGCGTATCTCTTCCTCACCACAAATTGTTGGGTTATTTATGCACTAATAAAGTTGTGCACATTAAACTCGCCGTTATTTTGCCAGCAAATTCTGGCCCAGTATTTAAATTAAGTGATTGCACATTTAAATTGTATGAGAGGTTTATTTAAATATCCTAATTCATTTAGATTAAACATACCACAACTTAGGCACAAGGTTTACCAGTCATTTTTTAAAATTGCAACTTTAATACAATATATTAATTGCAATATACTTGAAAACTTTTTTGTTGCATTTTGGCATTTTATGAAACAATTTTGAATTTACAATTTTTTTTATAGGAGCACTTTTGTTTTGTTCTAGCAGTTGCTAATGTTGTCTCTGAATATTGTTTGCTGATTCATGGGAAAGCAGACCACAACTGAAGCATTCAATTGCACTCTTCCCCAGAACAGGAAGAGCTGAACAAGTAGATGGTACATGAACAAGGAGCTCTTATAATATAAACTTACACAGGAGCAATTAGCTGTCCAACAGCAAGTGATGCAGTTCCGTGACAGTCAGGAAGTCAAGTCAAAGTTAATGTTAGTGATTGTTTTTTCAGTGCCCCCAAGATACAGTATTTCATGATTGAATTAGGACAAAGTGAAAGAAGGAATGCCAGGGAAATTAGCAGGAATCAGAATTGGTCTACTCACAACTGCCATTATGCCACGAACCATGCCTACAGACCCTGACACACCCAACCAACACTGACACTGATCTAGGGGAACGAGCCAGTTGCAGAGCTGTGCCATCTGCTGCAAGCACATCTGCAGCCATAGGGATGGCAATGCCAGCAATGGTCAAGGCCACCTGCTGCCCTCACTTTCTTCCAGGCTAGCTCAGGTATCAGCCAAGGTGTCGCCCACACTTGTATCAAAAAGGCGAATGATACATATGGTCAGCATAGGCAGCAGTTTCATCTCCTTGTTCACCGAATAGCAAACAGCAGCATGGTATGGCTGCCCAATGTCACCTCACTGTGAAGGGATAATTACAGTCCTAGCCCTTTTGGGCTATCCCAGATCAGGCGTATTCACCAGACATTCACCTTCAACTTAAGTTAGAGATAGCCGAATTCCATAAGACGCTTAAATGGGTCTAAAGGTTCAGGCTATCTCTCCCTAAAGGAACGGAATGACTGAAGATGTTACCATCCTCCAGATAGTACTTCTAATAAGTTGAACTAGACTGTAACCTTCCGGATATTATGAGGGTCCGGAATACCCCCCAGAATTCTGCAACTCCTTACAAAAGAGTGTACAGAATTTGGGTTTGCGAGTTTATACAAAATTACTCTTTGAGACAATTCTAAAAATATAGTTTTATTTAAGAGCCGACATTCAGTTAACATCTGTTGAATCAGTCGCAACATTAACAATTCAAAATACTATTAGCTTCCATTTCTTATTTCTCAGAGATCCTTATTCTCAAATCTTTACTTCGTTACATTTCTACATTTCTTACTTATTTCTAAATCCAGAACATCCACCAAAATCACTTTGACTTCCCGAGACTCATAGTTAAAGACTTAGAGATGCCTCTCAAGAGTTGAGAAACGCTTTGCCCATTCAGCGAGTTCTGCACTTCCGTTGAAAAGGTCTATGTTTTATACTCTTTTGGCAGTGGTTTCTTCTTTGAATTTCTCTGCTGATGTTAGCTAATTGTCTTTATTGATAGCTCTTTCGAATGCTTTCTATTTTACTGTCAATTCAACTATTGCATGCATAATTATTTCTCTACCTTTAGTTGTTCCAAAAACCATCATAAAAACATCGACAGCTATGGTTTTTTTGATGTCATTCTTATCAAAGATTCTTCATTCAATTCTTAATATTGGCTTTACTGGTTTTTAGCAGACATTGTGACTCTGTGCTGCTCCAAGTTCAATACAAACACAATGTAATTGCTTGGTGTCTCTATTGAAGTTATATCTTCAAAGTGTCCTTGCTGGTATCATATTTACTATGTTTATAAATTAAAGACACCAACTGAATGTTTCATGCATTTCTAGCTATCTCAATTGGTTGTATATTTAATCGTGTTTCTTGTCATCCAAGTTTAACATAAAACTATTTGACCAGCAGGTGATTCTATTACTTAGAAAGATAGAAGATAGGAGCAGGAGTAGGCCATTCGGCCCTTCAAGCTTGCTCCGCCATTCAATGAGATCATGGCTGATCATCCAAATTCAGTACCCTGTCCCTGCCTTCTCCCCATATCCCTTGATCCCTTTAGCCTTAAGAAATATATCCAACTCTTTCTTGAATATATTTAATGAACTGGCCTCCACTGCCCTCTGTGGCAGAGAATTCCACAGGTTCACCACTCTCTGGGTGAAGAAATTCCTCCTCATTTCAGTCCTAAATGGCTTACCCCTTATCCTTAGACTATGACCCCTGGTTCTGGACTACCCGGCCATCAGAAACATTCTTCCTGCGTCTAGTCTGTCCAGGCCTGACAGAATTTTATAGGTTTCGATGAGATCCCCTCTCAATCTTCTAAACTCCAGTGAGTATAAGCCCAATCGACACAATCTCTCCTCATACGTCATTCCTGCCATCCCAGGTATCAGCCTGGTGAATCTTCGCTGCACTCCTTCCATGGCAAGAACGTCCTTCCTCAGTTAAGGCGACCAAAACTGCACACAATACTCAAGGTGCGGTCTCACCAAGGCCCTGTACAACTGTAGCAAGACATCCTTGTTCCTGTACTCAAACCCTCTCGCTACGAAGGCCAACATACCATTTGCCTTCTTAACCACCTGCTGCACCTGCATGCTTACCTTCAGCGACTGGTGCACAAGAACACCCAGGTCTCTTTGCACTTCCCCTTCTCCCAATCTATTGCTATTCAAATAATAATCTGCCTTCCTGTTTTTGCCACCAAAGTGGATAACCTCACATTTATCCACATTATAGTGCATTTGCCATGTTTCTGCCCAGTCACCCAACCTGTCCAAATCATACTGGAGTTTCACGACATCCTCCTCACAGCATACCCTCCCACCCAGCTTTGTGTCATCTGCAAATTTGGAGATATTACATCCAATTCCCTCGTCCAGATCATTAATATATGTTGTGAACAGCTGGGGTCCTAGGACCGATCCTTGCGGTAACCCACTAGTCACTGCCTGCCACTCGGAAAATGACCCGTTTATTCCAACTCCTTGCTTTCTGTCCACCAACCAGTTCTCTATCCAAGTCAATACCTTACCCCCAATCCCATGTGCCTTAATTTTGCATGCTAATCTCTTATGCGGGACCTTATCAAAAGCCTTCTGAAAGTCCAAATACACCACATCCACTGGTTCTTCCTTATCTATTTTACCAGTTCCATCCTCAAAAAATTCCAGTAGATTAGTCAAGCATGATTTACCTTTTGTAAATCCATGTTGACTTTGTCCGATCCAGTCACTGCTTTCCAAGTGCTCTGCTATTACATATTTTATAATGGACTCTAGCATTTTCCCCAGTACCGATGTCAGGCTTACCGGTCTATAATTCCCCGCTTTTTCTCTACCACCTTTTTTGAATAGTGGGGTAACATTAGCTACCCTCCAATCCATGGGTACTCTTCCAGAGTCTATCATGTTCTGGAAGATGACCAGCAATGCATCTACTATTTCTAGGGCCACTTCCTTAAGTACCCTGGGATGTAGATTATCAGGCCCTGAGGATTTATCGGCCTTCAGTCCCATCAATTTTCCTAACACCATTTCCCTACAAATACTGATTTCTTTCAGTTCCACCCTTTCATCAGACACTATGTTCCCCGGCATCTCTGGGAGGTAATTTTGTCCTCCTTTGTGAAGACAGAACCAAAATATGTATTTAGTTGGTCAGCCATTTCTTTGTTCCCCATTATAAATTCCCCTGATTCTGACTGCAAGGGACCTACGCTTGACTTCACCAATCTCTTTCTCTTCACATATCTATAAAAGCTTTTAGTCAGTTTTTATGTTCCCTGCAAGCTTACTCTCATATTCTATTTTCCCTTTCTTAATGAATCCCTTTGTCCTCCTTTGTTGAATCCTAAACTGCTCCCAATCCTCAGGATTATTGCTTTTTCTGGCCAATTTATATGTCCTCTCCTTGGATCTTATGCTATCCCTAATTTCCCTTGTTAGCCACAGTTGAGTCACCTTTTTTATTTTATTTTTGTGCCAAACTGGGATGAACAAATTATGTAGCTCATCCATTCGGTCTTTGAATGTTTGATATGGCCTTTTCAAAGGCACATGGCTTTTTAATGTTTGTGTTTCTGTTTTACGTGTTAGTTCTTAATACTTTAAACTGGGCATTCTCGTTGTGTTCGTTGCAAACTGTAGACTTTTCGGGAGCACCAATGGTTTGCTTCAATCTTTCATTGTTTTAGTATATTTAACTAATTCCGATTTCAAAGCTTGTTTACAACTTTGTTATCAACTGATCTTTATCTCAGAAGCCTGTTCTTCTGTTTACAGCCTGTGTCTCCGAGGCTTTAGACTTTAAACCCAGTATATCATGTATTAATATCAGTATTCTGTTCATATTATGGTGTATCTTTCTGAAACATGGCTTATTCCCTCAAAACTGCTGCCTTTCCCAAAGTAGAGAGGTTACTGAAGGCAGCAAAATAGGTAGACGGGGACCAGAATCCTACCTCTCCTTTGTCGCTACCACTTTGTCCACTTCAACTGTGCACAATGACTGATGTTACCTTTTCAACATAGCTGCTTCACTAACTGCATCCTCCATGAAGTTTGTAGCTGTGTTGGAGCTTGCAAACATTGATGAGAAGGATGTAAGATGCTGTGAGGTATTGCCTTGCTCTGGACTGCTCGTAGTGCCAGTGTCAGACCGGGTTTCCAGGTCTACGATGGCAGAAAAACTGTCTCCTACACACAGATTCTGAAAGAGCTGATATTACCCGTTTGTGTGTTGCATGTATGCCTCTGTGGAAATTAGTGAGGAGGGAAACCAGACATAAAAAATGGACGCAAATATCTCTGCATTCTAGGGAGGTCTTCAGTCTCAGATTCTACTCCCACCATACAAATTATATATAAAGATGTCCAGGTGTCCTTCTAATGGCTTGTAATTTCTGAGGTCTGTTTCCTTGTATTATGTGCCATCATGCAAGCAGAAAAGTAGGTTTCAGATTTTGTAAATTGAAAGTGCAAATACACTGTGCCACACAGCAGTGACTATGCGTCATGCAGCTAATTTTTTTTAAAATTCATTCTTGGGATGTGGGCATTTCTGGCAAAGCCAGCAATTCTTACCCTTTCCTAATTGCCCTGATAGTGTAGTTCACGTGGCTCATTATTGATTGCAGTGGTGTTAAGAGTCAACCACATTGGTGTGGGACTAGAGTCACATAGAAGCAGTTTTCCTTTCTCAGAGGACATTAAATGAAGCAGTTGGGTTTTTATGACAACATTTTATGACAAATTGCCATTTTGGGATTTGAACTCATATTCTCTGGTTTATTAGCCTAGGCCTTTAGATTACAGCCCAGTAACATAGCCACTACACTACCCTTACATTGTATCATCATGATTTTCTTTTACATGAGGGCTTAGCATGGGCCAGCAGTAAATGTGGAACAGGTTGAAAGGCAACGTTTTGTGACAGTCACATGGTACAGCTGGCTAATTAAGCAATAATGTTTTATTGTATAAGAAGCTTAAAACAAATGAATTCGTAGAGGTGGCCTGTCAGAGACAATGGCTATTCTCAACAATCCTTCTATTTAAATTCACAGAATATATAGACACAAATGACTAATCACTCAATTCACTTTTACGGTTCCTGTGCTCCTGGGACAATGGAAATTGTAGCTGTGGGTGCAACTGGTTAGAATAAAATAAATTGTAATGTTAGATTTGATATCCTGAAGTATTGATAGATCACTTTAAAGAATTAGGGAGCAATTTCAGGGAGGATTATCTTCTTTGGTTATTTATTTCCCTCAGGAGATGAAATGAGCTGAGCAGAGTCCACAATAGAACTTGATCTGCTCTACAGAAGGCTGAATGTCCTTATTTCATTCTGTACTTTAAAAAAATTTAAATGAAGCATAATGGTATAGTAAAAATGTAATGAGATCTTTGCCGTACTTGAATTGTGCTTTTGGTGCCTCATTTGATCAAGATGCATAATACAACATTACTCTCGGAAGGCCTATTGCCTTCTTGTGGAATGTTATTCCTCTATTACAGTAACACTCCTGGGATCACAGGAATTTTCATATATTTTCCTAGATCTTCATAAAGGAGTGCCAATTAAATTTACATTGCTCAAGCTTATGCTCAAATTCTTGGACGTAATTTCCTATCAATTACTGTAGATTTTTCAGTAAACTTACATTCTTGCCAAAATATACCAAATGCAAACATATAGAAATTATAATGAACATAAACTGAATATGCTTTAGATTGACAGGATGTCAAAACGTTATGGTATAAAAACATTTTTTCAATGGTTATGAATTTATAGCAGTTCTACCTTCAAACAATACCTTTGCTGTAAGTAAATTCTCACCATAGCTTCTGGTCCCCTTTTCTCCACAGCAATGCATTGCGTTTGACAGTGGGGATCTTTACTAATCTCTAAAAGACCAGTTCCAGTTCACTGAGCAAACAGACCCCTGAAAGGATCACTTAAGATAGCACAAATCATTTGGAGGCTATTGTATAAAAATGAACAGGCTAGCCAAACACCTCCTAATTAATATAAGGATATCCAGCAATATTGAGAGTACTCTCGAACACAAGGGAATAGCTGCTGAATTTAACATAGCCACATTTATCGTGTTGTGTCACAACAGAGCGACACACCTTTTCACTGTTATAGGTGAGAACTGGGCAGGCTTATGGGTTCCGGTGCCCCTCCTCGCAAGGGTTCTGGCCCCTCAACCAGCATCATTAAAACAGATTTTCTGATCATTATCTCATTGCTGTTTGTGGGAGCTTGCTGTGTGCATTTTTGGCTGCTGCGTTTCCTACATTACAACAGTGACTACACTTCAAAAGTACTTCATTGGCTGTAAAGCGCTTTGTGACAAAAGGTGAAATAGGCCTGGGTATCTGGAGGGATAGAAAGATTGCTATTATTCTGCTGGCACATATCTGTCAGCGCTGAGTAAAATTTGAGGAGTATGTGTGTTGGGGTGAAGTAGGTTTGATGCTGGATTCCAAACTAGCAATCTCGCTCGACTTCAGATAGAGGCTGCAGTAGTTATCCTCCACGCTCTTTACCAGTCATCCTTTTTTGTTGGCTGTCAAAGGTCTCAATCCCAAGAGATTATCTGTGGTCATGGAG
Source organism: Somniosus microcephalus (assembly GCF_052327205.1). Taxonomy (NCBI): domain Eukaryota; kingdom Metazoa; phylum Chordata; class Chondrichthyes; order Squaliformes; family Somniosidae; genus Somniosus; species Somniosus microcephalus. The sequence goes on along the minus strand of NC_140997.1, from coordinate 163,292,731 downwards.
CATAGCATGGAATAGAGGAACTCTGCGATGGAGTAATGGTATCACTGAGTTAGGTTGTATTGTATTTGGGGGGAAATGGCAAGGTGCGGAGGTAGTGTCAGATCTGAAGGTGGCAGAAGTGGTGTGTGAGGTAGAAATTGTCAGCAAGCAAGACATGATCTTGTTCTTGTGGAGCGACATGACCCTTTTGCCCTTTGGCGTGCCAGGCCATGAGGCCACTTGGAGCGAGTACTCCTGCAAAAGTAATGCTTTGTTATAGTGTGGAGATTGCTGGCGAGCCTTGGAATACTTTTGATGTGACACAAACTTCTTTCCCAGCTACCACTGCTGTGGCGCGTGTGAAGCACAGACCAGCCAGGGAATTGGAAAACACCAGGAACAGAAATCACAGCAGTGCCAAATACAGAAGTCTGTCTTCCGAGCATCAGCAGTAGAAAACCCCGCAGAGAAGGTAAGCTGGTTTTTAGCACCAGTCCCGACAGCACAGCTGCAACTGCGGAAGAAGAGAATCAGGACTTAATGTGAAGTGGCAACGCCAGCTGTCTTTAGAGCTCTTTAAATCCTTACACAATTTTAACATCCCCAACATTATAGGCCAAATTTCAGTCATTCCCATTGCATCGCCACTTGTCCAGCACAATAATACTCCCACTGGAAGAGTATCATTATTATTACAATATTCATTCAGTTCTGAATGCCACACATGGGCCTCGATTTACCTCCAATAATCTGCCCAAAATCAGCTAAGTACAAGGACAAGGGAGTAGGGAAACCTATTTCCGGTTCCCTACCCTTTAAAACAGAAATAGAAATTTCCCTCTCCCCGTCCCACTTCACCGGGGACCCGGGCTGCCCACCCATCATTTAAATGTTGGTGGGGTTGCAAAATCAGCCAATTTCCAAAGATTCCCACCACAGTACCACTTACCCACGTTAAGACCAGGGGGGAGAGATTGGTGTATGTTGCACCCGTGTTTCGGGTGTAAAAGGGGAGGAAAGCTGACTAATTTAGCGGAGGGTCAGCCTCCACCCAATCTGTGGGTGCCTTTGGGGCACTACTAGCTTCGTCGGGCTATTCTTTGGCATCCCAGGGGGTCACCTAAAACAGGCATTAGGCCTGCAGCATATATTAATTAGGCACCGAAAGCCTGTAGATGGAACCCTATAGAAAATATGTTTACGATGAGTGGAACAGGGGCCAGGCCTGCTCCGCTCAGAATTCTTCAGTGATCCCTACGGCCACCAATGAAAGGTAACATTTTGTAATTTTTTTTTAAACTGCCTGTGGAGCCAGGAGGAACAGGAGTGCCCCCTGCCTTCCCCGCCACACACACATTGCCCGCTCCGACTCCTCTCGGGGGATTTACCTTCGGGCCACTGCCTGTTAGGCAATCGGCCTGACATTCGGCATCAGCAATGAGCCAGCTGCCTGTGGACGGGTAGAGGCCCAATTTCAGGCCGGCCTCAGGCCTCCCCATTGAGGTGCGTGCTGCCAGTACAGTGCTGTGTCCAGGCCCGAACATGGGCCCAAATTCATTTCTACCGCAGGCGGAGGGGAAGCAGTACTTCCTGAAGCAGTGGCGGGAGGATCGCTGAAAGAGGACAATCTGATAATGGTCACCTCACACCCCGCACACTTTCTTCTGCCCTTCTGATTCAAGCAAAAGTGATGTGGGCAGATTCAAGACTCATTTTAAAAAATGTACCTGAAAGTGTTGAGAGTGCTTCTGATCCCTTTTATGTTGGCTCCTTCCATTCCTGGTGTTGCTGAACATGTGCACCACTGCAGTTCTGCAGGGTTTTCCTCCTTGGCACTGGCTGCCTCCCCCCATAGAGTGGAGTGAGAATAGAAACATAGAAGATAGGAGCAGGAGTAGGCCATTCGGCCCCTCAAGCCTGCTCCGCCTTTCAATGAGATCATGGCTGATCATCCAAATTCAGTATCCTGTCCCTGCCTTCTCCCCATATCCCTTGATCCCTTTAGCCTTAAGAAATATATCCAACTCCTTCTTGAATATATTTAATGAACTGGCCTCCACCGCCCTCTGGCAGAGAATTCCACAGGTTCACCACTCTCTGGGTGAAGAAATTCCTCCTCATCTCAGTCCTAAATGGCTTACACCTTATCCTTAGAGTATGACACCTGGTTCTGGACTACCCGGCCATCGGGAACATCCTTCCTGCATCTAGTCTGTCCAGGCCTGACAGAATTTTATAGGTTTCAATGAGATCCCCTCTCAACCTTCTAAACTCCAGTGAGTATCAGCCCAATCGCCACAATCTCTCCTCATACGTCATTCCTGCCATCCCAGGTATAGCCTGGTGAATCTTCACTGCACTCCTTCCATGGCAAGAACATCCTTCCTCAGATAAGGCGACCAAAGCTGCACACAATACTCAAGGTGCGGTCTCACCAAGACCCTGTACAACTGCAGCAAGACATCCTTGTTCCTGTACTCGAACCCTCTTGCTACGAAGGCCAACATACCATTTGCCTTCTTAACCGCCTGCTGGAACCTGCATGCTTACCTTCAGCAACTGGTGCACAAGAACACCCAGGTCTCTTTGCACTTCCCCTTCTCCCAATCTATTGCCATTCAAATAATAATCTGCTTTCCTGTTTTTGCCACCAAAGTGGATAACCTCGTATTTATCCACATTATAGTGCATTTGCCATGTTTCTGCCCAATCTCCCAACCTGTCCAAATCGTACTGGAGTTTCACGACATCCCCCTCACAGCATACCCTCCCACCCAGCTTTGTGTCATCTGCAAATTTGGAGATATTACATCCAATTCCCTCATCTAGCTCATTTATATTGTGAACAGCTGGGGTCCAAGGACCGATCCCTGCGGTACCCCACTAGTCACTGCCTGCCACTCGGAAAAAGACCCGTTTATTCCAACTCTTTGCTTTCTATCTGCCAACCAGTTCTCTATCCAAGTCAATACCTTGCCCCCAATCCCATGTGCCTTAATTTTGCATGCTAATCTCTTATGCGGGACCTTATCGAAAGCCTTCTGAAAGTCCAAATACACCACATCCACTGGTTCTCCCTTATCTATTTTACCAGTTACATCCTCAAAAAAATTCCAGTGGATTAGTCAAGCACAATTTACCTTTTGTAAATCCATGTTGACTTTGTCCGATCCTGTCACTGCTTTGGATCTTAGGAGAAGCCAGGCTGAAGCAGGTCTGAAGAGGAGCGGGACGTGAAGAGGTCCTGAAAGGTGAGGTTTTTTGCCCACCTTTGCAGGTCTAGGAGCAGTGGGAATCCTCCACCAGGCCTCACAAGGAAAGTTTAGACCTCCCCTCCCGCAAGACATTCCTGCATACCGGTGGGCCGTGGGCCCTCTGATTTCCATGAGACCAGCAGCATGGACCGAACGGACGCACGATAATGAAGCCTGGTCTCATTCCGAGAAGGTCGGAAAAGAACCGACTCCAGCAATTTCAAGCCTCCTGGGAGTTGAAATAAACCCTCTTAAGTTTTGAAAAGGTCGATCAAATCTAATAAATCTCATAAGAAAACCTGTGCCATTAGTTTTTGGAACGATTCTAGCTCGACCGAGTCTCAATTGGTCACATAACAGATTGATGAAGCCAAAAATAAAACTGCGATGAAAGATTTTGTTCATCTCACGTCACAGAATTTAATGGAGCCTCTCAGCTGAGTTGAATGTGCATTATTATGATGCTGAATTCTAAAATAATATGGCATTCTAGAACCTGTCATGATGAATACCGTGATAAACAGCACTTTGTCATACGTCAGAGAAGGATCCACAGCAGCAATCTCCAGCTTTGCTCTAAAATTGGACGAATTATGTGGTGACTTTCTGCCGGTCAATTTTGTAAGTGGTTATTACTCATGACCTGGCGATGAGTTCCCTGGCAACTAATTTGGGGTCCGGCTTTTGCAATCGGGCAAAGGCTGAATTATGTTATGCCGACATCAGGAAATTATTTTGAGCGGCTTGGATAATAAATGCTCCTGGGGATCCGGCCTACTCTGTGCTGCATTCTCAACCAATTGTTTATCCACCTGAGCATCCCTAATTGCAGATGCAGTCATCTTCTAAATATAGTCACACACCGACCTTTTAATGATGAGCTGATTTATTTCTAACAAACGTAATTTTATGAGGGCTTCAGTTTTAAAGGAATGGTAAATAAGCAGAACGGGCACTCAGGTACTGGACTACTGCCAAGTGCTGGACTGTTGCCAGATACAGTCCAGGCCCTCATTTGATGGTTGCACTCAGGGTTTATCTACAGTAGCTTTACTCGTCTCGGCCAATTTTCTGCTCTGGCCGTTAACGTCGATGGAAGTGCCCTCCCATGCACCTGGGTGAATTTCCAGGATCAAGGCCCTATAATTATTAAGGTGGTGTCCCCAGCCCCCACCTCCCTGCCCAGTACAGGTTGGAGAATGGCTGTCAGAGGCCATGTTAAGGTCAACACCTCTTGAGATGGCTGAAGTGGGTTCGAGTGTTATAGCTTTACAATGTTTTAATTCCTGCAGGGCTAGCGAGTTAAAATTATTACCTTGCAACCAGTTCAACAACCTTTAACTATTAAAATCCCCCTCCACTGTCCATAGCAACACTAGATCCTCGGAATACAGTGGCGTCTCTTGGCCCCAGTGTTACTAAGTGCAAATCAAGGGAAATACGCCACACAATGTACTTCTGTCCTTGGCCTCTGGGGCTTTGTTCATATTGTTTGGTTACTTTTTATAGATAATAACTGATTATATAATGGATCATTTTCTTTTTTTAATGTGACAAATAAAGCAGATGATCAAAGAATCAACCCACTGCTCTAAATAAATCTGGATTAAAGAGCTAGTATCCGTAATGGTGACCATGAGACTATCGATTGTTGTAAAAACCCATTTTGTTCACTAATGTCCTTTAGGGAAGGAAATCTGCCATCCTTACCTGGTCTGGCCTATATGTGACTCCAGACCTACAGCAATGTGGTTGACTCTAACTGCCATTTGAAATGGCCTAGCAAGCCACTCCGTTGTACCAAACCGCTACGAAAAACATTAAGAATAAAACCGGACGGACCACCCAGCATCGATCGAGGCACTGGCTTCGGACATGACAGCGGCACACCCAGCCCAGTCAACTCTGCAAAGTCCTCCTCACTAACATCTGGGGACTTGTGCAAAAATTGGGAGAGCTGTCACATAGACTAGTCAAGCAACAGCCTGCCATAGTCATACACAGAATCATAGGCCGGAATTTTCCCATTGCCAAGCATCCAGATTTAGGGGCGGGTCAGCAGTAAAAATCCCGGAAAAGCGAGCGTATTGGGAACCCGCCAACATCCCACCACCTCGCGCATTTAACTCCGGTGGCTTTGAAAGCGCAACACGGGCCCGATCAGCAGAGGCAGGCGATGTCATTGAAATCATTAAGTGCTTGTTAAGAGATCTTTAAGAGTGATTTTAACGCCAGCTTTTGAGTTTTACTGCAGGATCAAGGGATTCACGGAGGTCGGGTGTCTCGCCTGTGAAGGGGAGGCAGAAGCTCAGTGACCATTGGTGAGTTCATTCATTGACAGCTGAGAAAAGCACAAATATTGCAACATTACACCTCATTACTTGCCTCATGGAAAGGCTCTTGCTCACTCCATTTTGTCCAAAGATTTCGATGTCTGCAGCTTGCAGGTCATTTTTGAAACCTCGGAAGCCAGTCTCACCACATTGTTACTCACTATCGCAACATTGAGGGATTGGCTCTCTGATCTCCACTTTACCTGCCATCTATTACATCAGCATGGGTGCCACTTATACTGTGTCATCTTGGACCTCAGAATCGGACCAAGATGAGCCCCACACCAACAACACCAGCCAAACCAGCAGCAGCAGCAACCACAACAGCAGCCTTCTCCTTAACGACTTGATGCTCCACAGGGGAAAGGGGGGCACCACAGGGCTGTAGCGTGCCGATGGCGATACCCCCAACAGGCAGGTATACAGGCAGAGGATGAGCTTCCTCAACATGACTGAGCAGCAGTGCTTCAGGAGGCTCAGGCTATCATGCCAGGGCATCACAGACATTTGTAGCTGGCTGGAACAAGACCTGCTGCCCAGAGGACCTGGTGGATACACCTTACCCATGGCAATCAACTTCTTTGCCTCAGGCTCCTTCCAGGGATCTGCAGCAGACATTTGCAGGATCTCGCAGTCGGCTGCCTACAGGTGCATCACACAGGTCATCGATGCCCTCTTTGACAAGTCAGCCAATTATATCAACTTTGGCACTGATGAAGCCAGTGTTACTGAGTGTGCGCTTGGCTTTGCGGCTCTGGCTGACCTCCCACAAGTGTAGGGCGTCATCGACTGTACACATGTGGCCATGAAGGCACCCCCACATCACCCAGGATTGTTTGTGAACCGCAAGGTTCCCTCTTCTGCAACTATAAAAAGATGATTATGCATGTGTGCACCAGATTCCCTGGCAGCTGTCATGACTCTTACGTCCTTTGCCAGTCCACTCACTCTCAGCTCTTCGCACCTCCAAACAGACTTACCAGTTGGCTGCTTGGAGACAAGGGCTATCCACTGAAGACGTGGCTCATGACACCACTGAGGAGGCCAAGTACTGAGGCTGAGGAGCATTATAATGAGAGCCACATCTCCACCAGAGCATAGAGCAAGCAATAGGTATGCTGAATATGCACTTCAGATGCCTTGACAGATCTGGAGCAGCTCCTTAGTACACACCTGCCAGGGTCTCCAGAATTATTGTCATATGCTGCGTGCTGCACAACATAGGGCAGCAGCAAGGATTGGAGCTACAGGAGGGGCAAGACACAGAGCACACAGCCTCTTCAGAGGAGGAGGAAGAGCAGGTGGAAGATGAGGAGGAGGAAGAGGAACCTGAAGTGCAGATGGCACCAGTTGCAGTGCACATTGCTGCCCGGGAGGCCCGGGCTGGCCTCATCATGGCCAGATTTACTTAACTTGCTCCAATGCAGCCACATACTGTCCTCCGCCCACACCCCCAGCAACACCATAAAGTATCCCTACAATGACCAATCCATTCCCCTCACGCAAAGCCCCAATGTTCGAGGTAAAAAAATGTCTCACCATTCACTAGTAACAAAGTGACAAAGCCACTTCCAAGGTTTGTGGCAAAAATGGACAAGACCCGAAAGTGATGCATAGAAAAACATTTATGTGTCATCAAAATAAATGAAATTTAACACTAACATTTTTTGATACACCCACGTGCATACTCGTACATCTACACCATGTACATTTACTTTTGTGTAATTTTTCTTTTCCACATGCTTCTACAAGGTGCAACCCCTGTGGCTTCAGCAGAGGTAGTTGCAGGCTGCTCACTTCCCTGCTGCGGCTTGTCAGACAATTTAGACGGACGTCCTCTGGGTTTTGGAGCCTGTGATGGCCCCGCCAAAGTGTGCTCCTCCTGCGACTGTGCAGGGACAGATTCGGCCATCAGGATCTGAGGCAGCATGTGGGGCTCTGACTGAGGGGGAGGCAATGGGGGAGATGTGGGAGTACTTTGAGAAGAGCCCCCACTCCCATGTCCCCTCTCATCATCAACCCTCTCATGCGCCACCCGGACTTCCCTGCTAGCAAGGAGCTGGCGAGCACCTTGCACAGCAGTGGGGCGTTGAAGGCCCTAATAAACATTTACATCCCTCCTTGAGAGGAGGTCTATGAGCGTCTACCATCTGTTGTCCACAGCTAGCATGTGCTCATGTGACTGGCGCGTTTGCTGCTCCATGCAGGTGGCCATCCTTTCCATGGAAGAGTACTTCTTTGCCATCGCCTGCGACATGGTGGTGCTCATTGTTGGAGATGGACTCTTCCATTCTGTGCACATTTGCAGAAATCGCAGCTGCAAAAGATGCCAGAGCCTCATGCAATTGTTGCTGCCCCTCCAAGACCACCCTCTTTCTCGATAGGTACCCTCACCCCCGAGGCTCAGCGTCCGCTTGCAGCTCAGCAAAGCTTGGTGTGTCCTGCGCCCTCCCGCGAGGAGTCTCTACTGCTGTCCCTGTCAACACCACCTGCTCTTGCTCACTTGTGAATTTTGAGACACCAGGTGACAACTCTACCCTATGGCGCAAAGGACCCACCGAGGTGTGCGTATCTGCGCTAGTGCTGGGTGTGCTTGGATCTGCTGACGCTGCACCCTCAGAGGCTGAAGATCCCTCTGAGGAGTCGTCTTCCTCCTCTGACTGGACAGTGGGGGGGAGGGGTGCAGTTGATGGACCTGTGGGAGAGTAAAGAGATGAGTTAGAAGTGTTATATTAAGAACGGGCAACATTACCATGATGCACATGATAACATTCCACTGGCTGCTGACATCAGTCACCATATCGGTGACTGTTGTATGCCATGTGGCTGTATGAGATGTGATTCTGTCACCAGGTTGCTGGGATGTCCCCCTCTCTCTGTCGCCCACCGCAGCAGCTGTGCAACTCCAGATATCTCCAGGGCCCCTCCCCTGCTGGCGTCAGTTGCGTGAAGACTAGTGGGCCACCTCCCGTTTTCTGCCTTTCTCCGTTGTTCTGGGCTCTCTGTTCAGGGAACAAAGAGAAGTTTGAGTGAGAGTGATGGAATGAGTGTAAGGAATGGATGGGCTACATCTGTAGAGGGTAACTATGAGGGAGTGGGGTGCCAATGCCAAATTACCTCCTTCTGTGGTGTGACTTGTTATGATTGCATTAGGGTGAGGGTGAGTATGAGGGGTGGTTAATCAGAGGGGGATGTGAGTATGTACATCGAGAAAGAGGGATGGGTGGACATGCAAGGTATGTTGGTGTGAGGAATGATGTGCAGGAGTAGGCTTGGGAAGGCAGAGTGATGGGAATGTGTTGACAGGCACATCAGGATGAAGGTGAGTGTGGCATTACACTCACCTTTCCTGACGTCCTGAGATCATTGAATAGTTTCCTGCACTGGATTCGGGTCCTCCTGACAACATCCCTGCTGCTGACCTCCTCCGCTATATCCAGCCAGGCTCTTTTTGTTTCTTGTGGAGATCTCCTTCGCCTGTCAGGCTCCACCAGAGTATGCAGCGATGAGTCTGAAAAGCGTGGTACAGCCCCCTGCCTTTAGCTATCCATCCTTGATACTTTATAAGAGTATTGTGGCCTTCGTTTGTCAGGTTCCACCCTCCTCTAACAACCTTCAAACGAGTTGGGTACAAGGCTGTTTTAAATATCGGCGCTGGAAAGGAGTCATCGATGACATCATCAGAGCTGCACCATTTAATAGGGCCGGGAAACGTGCATGAGTCTTTCAAGTTGCATGCCCGACCTGCTATGTGGCCCGCATGCACCCGACTCAAAGGTGAAAATTCTGCCCATACATTTCAGCCAATGTCCCAGACTCCTCCATCACCATCCCTGGGTATGTCCTGTCCCACGGGCAGGACAGACCCACCGGAGGTGGTGGTACAGTGGTATACAGTCGGGAGGGAGTGGCCCTGGGAGTTATCAACATTGACTCCGGACCCCATGAAGTCTCATGGCTTCAAGCATAGGCAAGGAAACCTCCTGCTGACTACGACCTATCGCCCTCCCTCAGCTGATGAATCAGTACTCCTCCATGTTGAACACTACTTGGAAGAAGCACAGAGTAGCAAGGGCACAGAATGTACTCTGAGTGGGGGACTTCAATGTCCATCACCAAGAGTGACTTGATAGCACCACTGCTGACCAAGCCCTGAAGGACAGAGCTGTCAGACTGGACCTGCGGCAAGTGGTGAGAGAACCAACATGAGGGAAAAACCTACTTCACCTCATCCTCACTAATGTACCTGTCGCAGATGCATCTGTCCATGACAGTAGTGGTAGCATTGACCACTGCATAGAACTTGTGGAGATGAAGTCCCGTCTTCACACTGAGGACAACCTCCATTGGGTGATGTAGCACTTTTAAAAAAATGTGTTCCTGTATTGTGGGTGTCATTGGCAAGGTCAGCATTTATTGCCCATCCCTAACTGCCCTTGAGAAGGTGGTGGTGAGATGCCTTCTTGAACCGCTGCAGTCCATATGGTGAAGGTACTCCCATATTGCTGTTAGGGAGCCAGCGACTATGAAGGAATGATGATATATTTCCAAATCATGATGATGTGTGACTTGGAGGGGAAATTGGAGGTGATTGTGTTCCCATGTGTCTGCTATGTGGTCATGGGTTTGGGAGGTGCTGCCGAAGAAGCCTTGATGAGTTGCTGCAGTGCATCTTGTAGATGGTACGCGCTACAGCCATGGTGTGCTTGTGGTGGAGGGAGTGAATGTTTAAGGTGGTGGATGGGATGCCAATCAAGCGGGCTGCTTTGTCCTGGATGGTGTCGAGCTTCTTGAGTGTTGGAGCTGCACTCATCCAGGCAAGTGGAGAGTATTCCATCATACTCCTTACTTGTGCCTTGTAGATGGTGGAAAGGCTTTGGGAAGTCAGGAGCTGGGATACTCACCGGAGAATACCCAACCTCTAACCTGGTCTTATAGCTACAGTATTTATGTGGCTGGTCCAGTTAAATTTCTGGTCAATGGTGACTCCCAGAATGTTGATGTTGGGGGATTCAGCGATGGTAATGCTGTTGAATGTCAAGGTGCGGTGGTTAGACACTCTCTTGTTGGAGATAGTCATTACGTGGCACTTGTATGGTGCAAACATTACTTGCCACTTAACAGCCCAAGCCTTAACGTCATCCAGGTCTTGCTGCATGCGGGCATGAACTGCTTCATTGTCTCAGGAGTTGCGAATGGAACTGAACAGTACAATCATCAGCGAATATCCCCACTTCTGACCTTATGATGGAGGGAAGGTCATTGATGAAGCAGCTGAAGATGGTTGGGCCTAGGACACTGCCTTGAGGAACTCCTGCAGCAATGTTCTGGGGCGGAGATGATTGACCTCCAACAACCACAATCATTTTCCTTTGTGCTAGATATGACTCCAGCCAGTGGAGAGTTTCCCCCCCCCCGATTCCCATTGACTTCAATTTTACTAGGGCTCCTTGATGCCACATTCAGTCAAATGCTGCCTTGAAGTCAAGGGCAGTCACTCTCACCTCTGGAATTCAGCTCTTTTGTCCATACTTGGACTAAGGCTGTAATGAGGTCTGGAGCTGAGTGATCCTGGTGGAACCCAAACTGAGCATTGAGGAAACATATAGAAACATAGAAGATAGGAGCAGGAGTAGGCCATTCGGCCCCTCTAGCCTGCTCAACCATTCAATGAGATCATGGCTGATCATCCAAATTCAGTACCCTGTTCGGGCCTTCTCTCCATATCCCTTGATCCCTTTAGCCTTAAGAAATATATCCAACTCCTTCTTGAATATAATGAATTGGCCTCTACTGTCTTCTTTGGTAGAGAATTCCACAGGTTCACCACTCTCTGGGTGAAGAAATTCCTCCTCATCTCTGTCCTAAATGGCTTACCCCTTATCCTTAGACTGTGACCCCTGGTTCTGGACTCCCCGACCAGCAGGAACATCCTTCCAGCATCTAGTCTGTCTAGTCCTGTTAGAATTTTATAAGTTTCGATGAGATCCCCTCTCATTCTTCTAAACTCCAGCGAGTACAAGCCCAATCGACCCAATCTCTCTTCATACGTCATTCCTGCCATCCCAGGTATCAGCCTGGTGAATCTTCGCTGCACTCCTTCCTTGGCAAGAACATCCTTCCTCAGATAAGGCGACCAAAACTGCACACAATACTCAAGATGTGGTCTCACCAAGGCCCTGTACAACTGAAGCAAGACATCCTTGTTCCTGTACTCAAACCCTCTCGCTACAAAGGCCTTCTTAACCGCCTGCTGCACCTGCATGCTTACTTTCAGCGACTGGTGCACAAGGACGCCCAGGTCTCGTTGCACTTCCCCTTCTCCCAATCTATTGCCATTCAGATAATAATCTGCCTTCCTGTTTTTGACACCAAAGTGGTTAACCTTGCATTTATCCACGTTATATTGCATCTGCCATGCTTCTGCCCAATCACCCAACCTGTCTAAATCATACTGGAGTTTCTCGGCATCCTCCTCACAGCACACACGCCCACCCAGCTTTGTGTCGTCTGCAAACTTGGAGATATAACATCTAGTTCCCTCGTCCAGATCATTAATATATATTGTGAATAGCTGGGGTCCAAGGACTGATCCCTGCGGTACCCCACTAGTCACTGCTTGCCACTCGGAAAAAGAGCCATTTATTCCAACTCTTTGCTTTCTGTCTGCCAACCAGTTCTCTATCCAAGTCAATACCTTGCCCCCAATCCCATGTGCCTTAATTTTACACGCTAATCTCTTATGTGGGACCTTATTGAAAGCCTTTTGAAAGTCCAAATACACCACATCCACTGGTTCTCCCTTATCTATTTTACCAGTTACATCCTCAAAAAAGTCCAGTAGATTAGTCAAGCACGATTTACCTTTTGTAAATCCATGTTGACTTTGTCTGATCTGGTCACTTTTTTTCCCAAGTGCTCTGCTATTACATCCTTTATAATGGACTCTAGCATTTTCCCCACTACCGATGTCAGGCTTACCAGTCTGTAATTCCCCGTTTTCTCTCTACCACCCTTTTTGAACAGTGGGGTAACATTAGCTGCCCGCCAATCCATGGGTACTCTTCCAGAGTCTATAGAATTTTGGAAGATGACCAAAATGCATCTACTATTTCTAGGGCCACTTCCTTAAGTACCCTAGGATGTAGATTATCAGGCCCTGAGGATTTATCGGCCTTCAATCCCATCAATTTCCCTAACACCTTTCACTACAAATACTGATTTCTATCAGTTCCTCCCTTTCATTAGACCCTATGTTCCCCGACATCTTTGGGAGGTTATTTGTGTCCTCCTTTGTGAAGACAGAACCAAAGTATGTATTTAATTGGTCAGCCATTTCTTTGTTCCCCATTATAAATTCCCCTGATTCTGACTGCAAGGGACCTACGCTTGACTTCACCAATCTTTTTCTCTTCACATATCTATAAAAGCTTTTACAGTCAGTTTTTATGTTCCCTGCAAGCTTACTCTCAACCTATTTTCCCCCTTTTAATTAATCCCTTTGTCCTCCTTTGTTGAATCCTAAACTGCTCCCAATCCTCAGGTTTACTGCTTTTTCTGGCCAATTTATATGTCCTCTCCTTGGATCTTATGCTATCCCTAATTTCCCTTGTTAGCCGCAGTTGAGTCACCTTTTTTGTTTTATTTTTATGCCAAACTGGGATGAGCAGGTTATTGGTGAGTAGATGCCACTTGATAGCACTATCGACAACACCTTCCATCACTTTACTGATGGTTGAGAGCAGACTGATGGGGTGGTAATTAGTCGGATTGGATTTGTCCTGTTTTTTGTGGCAGGGCATACCTGGGCAGTTTTCCACATTGTCGGATAGATGCCAGTGTTGTAGCTGTACTAGAACAGCTTAGCTACAGGCGCGGCTAGTTCTGAAGCACAAGTCTTCAGCACGATAGCCAGTATGTTGTCGGAGCCCATAGCTTTTGCTCAGCAATTTTTTGATATCATGTGGAGTGAATCAAATTGGCTAAAGACTGGCTTCTGTGATGGTGGGGACCTCAGGAGGAGGGCAAGATGGACCATTCTTTGACACTTCAGGCTGAAGAAGTTTGTAAACATTCAGCCTTGTCTTTTGCAATTTCATGCTGGGTTCCGCCATCATGGAGGATGGGGATATTCATGGAGCCTCCTCCTCCTCCCGTCAGTTGTTTAATGGTCCACCACCATTCACGACTAGATGTGGCAGGACTGCAGAGCTTTGATCTGATTCGCTGGTTGTGGGATTGCTTAGCTCTGTCTATAGAATGCTGCTTCTGTTGTTTAGCAGGCATGTAGTCCTGTGTTGCAGCTTCCCCATGTTGGCACCTCATTTTTAGATATGCCTGGTGCTGCTCCTGGCATGCTCTTCTACACTCCTTATTTGAACCATGGTTGGTCCCCTGGCTTGATCTTAATTTTAGAGTGAAGGATATGCCGGGCCATGAGGTTACAGATTGTGGTGGAATACAATTCTGCTGCTGATGGCCCAAAGCGCCTCATGGATGCCCAGAGTTGAGCTACCAGATCTGTTCTGAATCTATCCCATTTAGCACGGTGGTCTTGCCACAAAACACGATGGAGGGTGTCCTTGGTGCGAAGACGGGACTTCGTCTCCACAAGGACTGTGCGATGGTCACTGCTACCAAGACTGTCAGGGACAGATACATCTGTGACAGGTAGGTTGGTGAGAAGGTAGGTTTTTCCCTCGTGTTGGTTCTCTCACCACCAGTCTGGCAGCTATTTCATTCAGTACTCGACCAGTCAGTCGTAGTGCTACTGAGCCACTCTTGGTGGATATTGAACTCTTTCACTCGGAGTACATTCTGCCAATCGGGTCCGTGTTGTGCCTTCAAAGCCATCTGAGTTAAATGCGTGAGGCGGCAGGATGATGGCGGGTTCCCGACGCTCGCCTTTTCTGCATTTTTTTTTTTTTTTTTTTACAGCCAACCCGCCCCTAAACCCGCATGTTCGGCAATGGAAAAATTCCGGCCTATGATTCGGTGAGTATGACTATGTCAGGCTGTTGCTTGACTAGTCTGTGGGACAGCTCTCCCAATGTTTGCACAAGTCCCCAGATGTTAGTGAGGAGGACTTTGCAGGGTCGACTGGGCTGCGTGTACCGTTGTCAAGTCCGAAGCCAGTGCCTCGATCGATTCCGGGTGGTCTCTCTGGTTTTATTCTTATTATTGTTTTTCGTAGCGGTTTGTTACAACTGAGTGGTTTGCTAGGCCATTTCAGAGGGCAATTAGAGTCAAGCACATTGCTGTGGGTCTGGAGTCACATTTGGTCAGACCAGGTAAGCACAGCAGATTTTCTTCCTTAAAAGGACATTAGTGAGCTGGATGGGTTTTACAACAATCAATAGTTTCATGGTTACCATTACTGACACTAGCTTTTTATGCCATAACCACTATGCTACCATTCCCGTGGGAAAGAACAGCTCCAGCAGATCCAGCAGTTCAAAACTGGGCATCCAGGAGCTGCTGTGGGCCATCAGCAACAGCAGATTTGTATTCCACCACAATCTGTAACCTCATGGCCCGACATATCCCTCACTCTACCATTACCATCAAGCTAGGACCTCAAACCCGGCACTAAGCTCATGGTCTACAGAGCAGCAGTGATACTTGTCCTGCTGTATGCCTCAGAGACATTGACCATGTACAGCAGGCACCTCAAAGCACTGGAGAGGTACCACCAACGCTGCCTCCGCAAGGTCCTGCAAATCCATTGGCAGGATAGGTGCACCAACGTCAGTGTTCTTGCTCAGGCCAACATCCCCAGCATCGAAGCTTTGACCACGCTCGATCAGCTCCGATGGATGGATCACATTGTCCGCATGCCCAATACGAGACTCCCAAAACAAGCGCTCTACTCAGAGCTCCGGCACAGCAATAGAGCCCCAGGTGGGCAGAGGAAATGCTTCAAAGACACCCTCAAAGCCTCCTTGGAAAAAGTGTAACATCCCTACCGACCCCTGGGAATCCCTGGCCCAAGACCACACAAATTGGAAGAGCCGAACACCTCGAGTCTCTTCGCCGGGAGCAAGCGGAAGTCAAGCGCAGGCAGCGCACGTCAACCCAAGCACCCCACCCACCTGCCCCTTCAACCACCATCTGCCTCACCTGTGACAGAGACTGTAGATCCCGCATTGGACTCATCAGTCACCTGAGAACTCATTTTTAATGTGGAAGCAAGTCATCCTTGGTTCCAAGGGACTGCCTAAGAAGAAGAGAGACCATCAAGCCAGGGGACCAAGCCTGGTTCAATGGGAAGTGCAGAAGAGCATGCCAGGAGCAGCACCAGGCAAACCTAAAAATGAGGTACCAATCTGGGAATCTACAACACAGGATTACATGCATGCTAAACAGCGGAAGCAGCATGCTATAGACAGAGTTAATTGATCCAACAACCAATGGATCAGATCAAAGCTCTGCAGTCCTGCTTCATCCAGTCGTGAATGGTGGTGGACAGTTAAACAATTAACGGGAGGAGGAGGCTCCATGAATATCCCCATCCTCAATGATGGCACAGCCCAGCATGTGAATGCAACATTTGCAGTCATCTTCAGGCAGAAGTGCCAAGTGGATGATCCATATCGGCCTCCTCCTGAGGTCCCCACCATCACAGATCCAGTCTTCAGTCAATTCGATTCACTCCACATGATATCAAGAAACAGCTGAATGCACTGGATACAGCAAAGGCTATGGGCTCCGACAATCGTGCTGAAGACTTGTGCTCCAGAACTAGCCGCGTCCCTACCAAAGCTGTTCCAGTACAGCAACAACACTGGCATCTACCCGGCAATGTGGAAAACTGCCAAGGTATGTCCTGTTCACAAAAAGCAGGGCAAATCCAATCTGGCCACTTACCGCCCCATCAGTCTACTCTCCATCATCACCAAAGGGATGAAAGGTGTCATCGAAAGTGCTATCAAGCAGCACTTACTCACCAATAAACTGCTCACCGATGCTCAGTTTGGGCTCCACCAAGACCAGTTGGCTCCAGACCTCATTACAGCCTTGGTCCAAACATGGACAAAAGAGCTGAATTCCAGAGGTGAGGTGATGCTTTGCTGATCATCTTCCAGCATTTACATAAGAACATAAGAAATAGGAGCAGGAGTAGGCCAATCGGCCCCTCGAGCTTGCTCCGCCATTCAATAAGATCATGGCTGATCTGATCCTAACCACCAATCCACTATCACAGAACCATCTCCTGAATCTAACAGAATTAGACACATGAAATAGGAGCAGGATCAGGCTACACGGCCCCTGGGCCCGCTCCGCTACCCACAGGGCCATGACCGATCCGAACCTAGACTCATGTCCAAATTCCTGCCCGCTCCCTGTAACCCTTAATTCCCTTTACTTCTAGGAAACTGTCTATTTCTGTTTTAAATTTATGTAATGATGTAGCTTCTACAGCTTTTTGGGGCAGCATATTCCATGGACCTACCACCCTCTGAGTGAAGTAGTTCCTCCTCATCTCAGTTTTGAAAGAGCAGCCCCTTATTCTAAGACTATGCCCCCTAGTTCTAGTTTCACCCATCATCGGGAACATCTTCCCCACATCCACCCGATCCAACCCCTTCACAATCTTATATGTTTCAATAAGATCGCCTCTCATTCTTCTGAACTCCAATGAGTAGAGTCCCAATCTACTCAACCTCTCCTCATATGTCTATCCCCTCATCCCCGGGATTAACCGAGTGAACCTTCTTTGTACTGACTCGAGCAAGTATGTCCTTTCTTAAGTATGGACACCAAAACTGTATGCAGTATTCCAGGTGCGGTCTCACCAATACCTTATACAACTGAAGCAATACCTCCCTATTTTTATATTCTATCCCCCTAGCAATGAAAGCCAACATTCCATTGGCCTTCTTAATCACTTGCTGCACCTGCATACTAACCTTTTGAGTTTCGTGCACCAGGACCCCCAGATCCCTTTGTACTTCAGTACTTTCCAGTTTCTTGCCATTAAGATAATAACTTGCTCTATGATTTTTGCTGCCAAAGTGCATAACCTCACACTTTCCAGTATTGTATTCCATCTGCCAAATCTCTGCCCACTTACTTAGCCTGTCTATGTCCCCTTGCAGGTTTTTTATGTCCTCCTCACTCACTACTTTCCCTCCCATCTTAGTATCATCTGCAAACTTTGATAAGTTACACTCGGTCCCCTCCTCCAAATCGTTAATATAGATTGTAAAGAGTTGGGGACCCAGCACTGACCGCTGCGGAACACCACTAGTTATTGATTGCCAGTCTGAGAATGAACCATTTATCCCAACTCTCTGCCTTCTGTTAGATAGCCAATCCTCTATCCATGCCAGAATATTACCCACAATCCCATGATTTTTTATCTTAAGCAATAATCTTTTGTGTGGCACCTTGTCAAATGCCTTTTGGAAGTCTAAATACACTACGTCCACTGGTTCCCCTTTATCCACCCTATATGTTACTTCCTCAAAGAACTCCAGCAAATTTGTC
Organism: Somniosus microcephalus; assembly: GCF_052327205.1. Taxonomy (NCBI): domain Eukaryota; kingdom Metazoa; phylum Chordata; class Chondrichthyes; order Squaliformes; family Somniosidae; genus Somniosus; species Somniosus microcephalus. The sequence goes on along the minus strand of NC_140997.1, from coordinate 163,274,676 downwards.
AAACATGACTTCCCCTTCATAAAACCATGCTGACTTTGTCCTATTAAATTATGATTATCCAAATGTCCTGTTACTGTCTCCTTAATAATGGACTCCAAAATTTTACCTACCACAGATATTAGGCTAACCGGTCTATAGTTTCCAGCCTTCTGTCTACTGCCCTTTTTAAATAAGGGTGTTACATTAGCAGTTTTCCAGTCTGCCAGGACCTTTGCCAAGTCCAGGGAGTTTTGGAAAATTATTACCAATGCATCCACAATCCCTACCGTCACTTCCCTCAAGACCCTAGGATGTAAGCCATCAGGTCCAGGTGATTTATCCGCCTTAAGTCCCATTATTTTACCGAGTACCACTTCCTTAGTGATTTTGATCGTGTTTAGCTCCTCCCCCCCTTTAGCCCCCTGTTTGTCCAGTGTTGGGATATTCTTAGTGTCTTCTACTGTAAAGACTGATATAAAATATTCAGTGTTTTTGCCATCTCCATATTTCCCACCATTAATTTCCCAGTCTCATCCTCTAAGGGACCAACATTTACTTTAGCCACCCTTTTTCTTTTTATATAACTATAAAAACTCTTACTATCTGTTTTTATATTTTTTGCTAATTTACTTTCATAATCTATCTTCCCTTTCTTAATCAATCTTTTTGTTATTTTTTGCTGTCTTTTAAAGGAATCTGGAACAGTACTCATGGATTGGAGGGTAGCTAATGTTACCCCACTATTCAAAAAAGGTGGTAGAGAGAAAACGGGGAATTACAGACCGGTAAGCCTGACATCAGTAGTGGGGAAAATGCTCGAGTCCATTATAAAGGATGTAATAGCAGAGCACTTGGAAAAAAGTGACCGGATCGGACAAAGTCAACATGGATTTACAAAAGGTAAATCGTGCTTGACTTATCAGTCACAGTCACAGAGTCACAGAGTCTTACAGCACAGAAAGAGGCCCTTCGGCCCATCGTGCCTGCGCCGCCCATCCATCCCTGTCCAGTCTAATCCCATTTTCCAGCATTTGGTCCATAGCCTTGTATGCAATGGCATTTCAAGTGCTCATCCAAATGCTTCTTGAATGTTGTGAGGGTTCCTGCCTCCACCACCCTTTCAGGCATTGAGTTCCACATTCCAACCACCCTCTGGGTGAAAAAGTTCCTCCTCAAATCCCCTCTAAATCTCCTGCCCCTTACCCTGAATCTATGCCCCCTTGTTATTGACCCCCCCACTAAGGGGAAAAGTTCCTCTTTATCTACCCTATCTATGCCCCTCATTATTTTGTACACCTCAATCAGGTCCCCCCTCAGCCTTCTCTGCTCCAAGGAAAACAACTCCAGCCTGTCCAGCCTCTCTTCATAGCTGAGGCGCTCCATCCCAGGTAACATCCTGGTGAATCTTCTCTGCACCCTCTCCAAAGCAATCACATCCTTCCTATAGTGAGGCGACCAGAACTGCACACAGTACTCCAGCTGTGGCCTCACCAGCGTTTTGTACAGCTCCATCATAACCTCCCTGCTCTTATATTCTATGCCTCGGCTAATGAAGGCAAGTATCCCATATGCCTTTTTAACCACCTTATCTACCTGCTCCGCTGCCTTCAGGGATCTATGTACATGTACACCAAGGTCCCTCTGACCCTCTGTACTTCCTAGGGTCCGACCTACTGGAATTTTTTGAGGATGTAACTGGCAAAATAGATAAGGGAGAACCAGTGGATGTGGTGTATTTGGACTTTCAAAAGGCTTTCAATAAGGTCCCGCATAAGAGATTAGCGTGTAAAATTAAGGCACATGGGATTGGGGGCAAGGTATTGACTTGGATAGAGAACTGGTTGGCAGACAGAAAGCAAAGAGTTGGAATAAATGGCTCTTTTTCCGAGTGGCAGGCAGTGACTAGTGGAGTACCGCAGGGATCAGTCCTTGGGCCCCAGCTATTCACAATATATATTAATGATCTTGACAGGGGAACTAGATGTAATATCTCCAAATTTGCAGATGACACAAAGCTGGGTGGGCGTGTGTGCTGTGAGGAGGATGCCGAGAAACTCCAGGATGATTTGGACAGGTTGGGTGACTGGGCAAAAGCATAGCAGATGCAATATAATGTGGATAAATGTGAGGTTGTCCAGTTTGGTGGCAAAAACAGGAAGGCAGATTAGTATCTGAACGGCAATAGATTGGGAGAAGGGGAAGTGCAACGAGACCTGGGTGTCCTTGTGCACCAGTCACTGAAGGCAAGCATGCAGGTGCAGCAGGTGGTTAAGAAGGCAAATGGCATGTTGGCCTTCGTAGCGAGAGGGTTTCAGTACAGGAACAAGGATGTCTTGCTGCAGTTGTACAGGGCCTTGGTGAGACCACATCTTGAGTATCGTGTGCAGTTTTGGTGTCCTTATCTGAGGAAGGATATTCTTGCCATGGAAGGAGTTCAGCGAAGATTCACCAGGCTGATACCTGGGATGGCAGGAATGACGTATGAGGAGAGAATTGGGTCAATTGGGATTGTACTCGCTGGAGTTTAGAAGAGAGGGGATCTCATTGAAACTTATAAAATTCTGACAGGACTGGACAGACTAGATGCTGGAAGGATGCTCCCGATGGTCGGGGAGTCCAGAACCAGGGATCACAGGGGTAGGCCATTTAGGACAGAAATGAGGAGGAATTTATTCACCCAGAGTGTGGTGAACCTGTGGAATTCTCTACCACAGAAGGCAGTAGAGGCCAATACATTAAACATATTCAAGAAGGAGTTGGATATATTTCTTAAGGCTAAAGGGATCAAGGGGTATGGGGAGAAAGCATGGACTGGGTACTGAATTTGGATGATCAGCCATGATCGCATTGAATGGCGGAGCAGGCTCGAGGGGCCGAATGGCCTACTCCTGCTCCTATCTTCTATGTTTCTATGAGAGTGACTACCCTTGACATCAAGGAGCTCTAGTAAAATTGAAGTCAATGGGAATCAAAGGGAAAACTTGCCACTGGCTGGAGTCATACCTAGCACAAAGGAAGATGGTTGTGGTTGATGGAGGTCAATCATCTCAGTCCCAGGACATTGCTGCAGGAGTTCCTCAGGGCAGCGTCCTAGGCCTGATAACCTTCAGCTGCTTAATCAATGACGTTCCCTCCATCATAAGATCAGAAGTGGGGATGTTCGCTGATGATTGCAGAGTGTTCAGTTCCATTTGCAACTCCTCAGATAATGAAGCAGTCCATGCCCACAAGCAGCAAGACATGGTTGACATTCAGGCTTGGGCTGATAAATGACAAGTAACATTCGCGCCACACAAGTGCCATGCAATGACAATCTCCAACAAGCGAGAGTCTAACCACTGCCCCATGACATTCAACGACATTACCATTGCTGAATCCCTTAACATCAACATCCTGGAGGTCAACATTGACCAGAAACTTAACTGGACCAGCCACATAAATACTGTGGCTACAAGAGCAGGTCAGAGGCTGGGTATTCTGCAGCGCTTGTCTCACCTCCTGACTCCCCAAAGCCTTTCCACCATCTACAAGGCACAAGGAATGTGATGGAATACTCTTCACTTGCCTGGATGAGTGCAGCTCCAACAACACTCAAGAACCTGCGACCTCTACCACCTAGAAGGACAAGGGCAGCAGGCGCATGGGAACACCACCATCTTCAAGTTCCCCTCCAAGTTACACACCATCCTGACTTGGAAATATTTTGCCATTCCTTCATCATCGCTGGGTCAAAATCCTGGATCTCCCTCCCTAACAGTACTGTGGGAGTGCCTTCACCACACTGACTGTAGCGGTTCAAGGTGGCAGCTCACCACCACCTACTCAAGGGCAATTAGGGATGGGCAATAACTGCTTGCCAGCGACACCCACATCCCAGGAACGCATAAAAATATGATTGCAATTTACAACATAAAATAGTTAAGATGAACATGAGGAAAATGCTTTACGTGTGCGATCTACTCAGTCTTGGGCTCCAACTCCTATAACGCAGAATGTGGAGTGGTCACGAGTTCAGTCTGCGTCACTTTCCGATAGGTTTGTTCTCAGGTCTGATTTTTTTTAAAGTAATAACAAACTAGTCATTCCTCCTAAATATTTCTGTTGCTACTTTGCAAAAATTGAGCCTGAGAACAAGGAAGAAATCAGAAAAGCAAATGCAAAAATTGAGTCAGAATACCATGGACGGCGTGCGGACTCAAAATTACCCCATAATTGTGACCACAAGGGAGCAACATTCAGGTCATTTCAACTTTGGAAGGTGGCAAAAATTTGGGTCTTCATTAAGCTGAAACCTAGGTCCTGAAGTTGCACTGAGGGAATTGGGGTAAGAATGTTTAACGTACTATCTGAAGTGTCTCTATTTTAGCAGAGGTATTAGCTCAGTTAAATAAATGGGTTAACGCCTCCGCCAAGATTGCAGAGATAGATGAACGTATTAAATGTTTTTTTAGCATAACTTCAGGACCTTAATGTTTAAAATAGAATACTTGTATGTAAACTTGGTCGGATCGCACCATCAATGAGAATATACGCACCATACTAGGGAGCGCCGACACATTCTCCGGTTAAGTAACAAAGGGTCAGACGCAAACCTGCCGTAAGTTCGCCAATGATGTATAACCACTATGATATGAGCATTGACTGAATGTGCAGGTCGACTGCAGCACTGCAATGGACTGATGTATATCCTGTAAGATTGCCAAAGATCTGAAGCACACCCACATATTACATTAAAACTTAAAGTAAAATATAAGGGGCCACTTGGCAGGCTCCGTGGGAAGCTGGAGTGCCGGTCGGAGGTACCACTGCAGCATTGCTGCCCCCGATTCATCGATCCGCATTCCCTCTAAGTGCAGCTCTCCTGGTGGGATCACAGGATTTTTACAATTGCCATATGTTTGGTAAACTCAAAATGAATCTGCTTACTTGCTCTGCCTCTAGACACAGATGACAAAATGTTTAAGTGTCTCATACTGAGTGACTGGCGGTGATCAAATGCCGAAAACATTCTGTCCCCCTACACAGGTACACTGATGTTTGAAAATGGCCCAAATTAGCTGCCATTTGTGTTTTCCCAAATAAATGCAAAATTACCCAACCTGACATTTTAGGTTACAAGGTTTATCCAGTATTTATCCATACTGGTCATGGAGGAAAAGATGCATGCGAATGAATCCATTCTAAACCCCAAAGGTATTCTGAAATATTTTGAGGAGAATAGTTCATATTTAACGAAAATGGCGTTGGACTATTGTTCATAACCAGTACCTGGGGAAGTAGAAGACTGCGTCTGTTATGGTAAAGTAGCTGCAGAAAGGCAGAGGACTGCACAATGCGCCAGAATTCCACAATCAAGAAAAGTAGGACCAGTGAAGACATAAAAACACATCTTATTGATTTGTAACCTTAATTTTTCTGTTTTGTCCAAAAGATTTAATGGTACAATGAAGCCAGAAGGGGTTACATACAAACATATGAATTAAGAGCAGGAGTAGACCACTCGGCCCCTCGAGCCTGCTCCGCCATTCAAGAAGATCATGGCTGATCTGATTACTCCACATTCCTGCCTACCCCCACAACCTTTCACCCCCTTGTTTATCAAGAATCTATCTACCTCTGCCTTAAAAATATGCAAATACTCTGCTTCCACTGCCCTCTGAGGAAGAGAGTTCCAAAGGCTCACGACCCTCTGTGAGAAAAAAATTCTCCTGATCTGTCTTAGATGGGTGACCCCTTATTTTTAAACAGTGACAAGTTTACAAGTCCCTTACACTAATGGTATGGAAATTCTTAGATAAGAGGACAGGAAATTATTCAATGTAAGTCAGGCTAAGAAGCTTTTATAAAGGGTTCATCTTCAACCTGATTTTTTTGGACAAAAGCATGATATGGTAGGGAATCATTCAATGGAATGGGTACTGAAAGTTTCAACTGTCAGAAGCAATGCAGCACATGAAAAAAGCACCATATTCAGGAAAAAGCTTTTGGTATACTTGGGTTTTTTTTGCAGGGAGATGTGATGATGGTGAAGAGCTTAAAAAAAACACATGCACCATTTTTCTTCTGATAATTCATGTGCAAACAACACATAGCATTTCAGTGTGAATTATGTCATTGTGTGGTGTTTGTGAATGAGAAAAATTGTCAGGTTTAAGTATCGACTATTCCATGGTATCCACCCAATGCAAGGCTGTTGTCAACAAGGCTCAAATGCCAGCATGCATCTCAAAGGCATTTGTTATAAGTGACAACAGATTATTTTACGGTGGCAGAATGCATAAAGAACAAGCCATTCCTCACAAAGATAATAGAAATTGAGGAGGTAACAAAACTGGCAGAGCAGAATAACCCAGTGGATATAAAAGTAGAAATTACCAATGATGCGGTTACTGACATACATTTAATACACTTACATCAAGTTCCTCGCACTATTATTTTAACAAAGGCATTAATTATGGGGTTAAAATAGTGATAGGATTTTCAGAGGAGTGTGGTAAGCAGTCATAGGACACCACTGACATTAACGTCTATTCATAATATCTTGCAAGCATTGATCTGTTTATAGATTTTCTATCAAATGGCAAATTTTCTTTCAAATGGCAAATATTACCAGCCAGACCAGGTAATGAAGCCACTTTACAAATACCAAATGTGAAACATAACAGAGAGAGAATACAGGATGGTCTAAGATGGGTTTACAGTGCATGTATGTGAACGCACGAAGCGTCGTAAACAAGTGAGCTGTAGGCACAAATAGCCACATGGGAATATGATGTGGCAATAATTGAGACCTGGCTCAAAAAAGGGCAGATTGGGTATTAAATATTCCTGGTTATAAAGTGTTCACGAAAGATAGGGAAGGAAAGATAGGAGGTGGTATGGCAGTATTGGTCAAGGAGCATGCTACAGTGCTGGAGAGGGAGGATGTCCTGGAGGGGTCAAGGACAGAATCTATATGGATAGAGTTAAGAAATAATAGAGGTGCCATTACACTACTAGGTGTATTGTACAGTCCACCAAATAGTGGGAAAGATATGGAGGAGCAAATTTGCAGAGAAATTACAGAGAGGTGTAAGAACTATAGAGTAGTAATATTGGGGGACTTCAACTATCCTAATATAGACTGGGATAGCAATAGTGTAAAGGGCAGAGAAGGGAAAGAATTTCTGAAGCGTGTTCAGGAGATCTTTCTTGATCAGTATGTTTCTGGACCAACGAAGGAGGAGGCATTGCTGGATCTGGTTCTGGGGAATGAGGTAGGTCAAGTGGGGCAAGTGTCAGGAGGTGAACATTTAGGGAACAGTGATCATAGTATCATAAGGTTTAGATTAGCTCTGGAAAAGGACAGGGAGCAATCTAGAGTAAAAATGTTTAACTGGGGGAAGACCAATTTCAGTGGGAGAATACCAATTTCAGTGGGAGAATGGATCTGGCCTGGGTAAACTGGAATCAAAGATTGGCAGGCAAAACTGTAATGGAACAATGGGTTGCTTTTAAAGAGGAAAGAGTTCAGGTACAGTTGAGATACCCTGCCTTTCCCCCTAGTGGGAATGTAACTAAAGTCAGGGCTCCCTGGATGACGAAAGAAATAGAGAATATGATGAAGCAGAAAAAGAGTGCATATGACAGATGTCAGATTGCAAATACATCTGAGAATCAGAATATATATATAGAAAGGTCAGAGGAGAAGTGAAAAATAATAGAGGCAAAGAGAGTGTATGAGAATAGAATGGCAGCCAACATAAAAGGTAATCCAAAAGTCTTTTATAGGCATATAAATAGTAAAAGGGTAGTAAGAGGAGGGGTAGGGCTGATTAGGGACCAAAACGGAGACCTATGCATGGAGGCAGAGGGTACGGCTGAGGTACTAAATGAGTACTTTGCATCTGTCTTCATCAAGTAAGAGGATGCTGCCATAGACATAGTAAAAGGAGGAGGTAGTGGAGATACTTGGAAGGATAAAAATTGATAAAGAGGTATTAGAAAGGCTGGCTGTGCTTAAAGTAGATAAGTCACCAGGAGCAGATGGGATGCATCCTAGGGTGCTGAGGGAATTGAGGGAGGAAATTGCAGAGGTGCTTGCCATAATATTCCAATCCTCCTTAGATATGGGAGTGGTGCCAAAAGACTGGAGAATTGCAAATGTTACACCATTGTTCAAAAAAGGGTGTAAAGATAAATCCAGCAACTACAGGCTAATCAGTTTGACCTCAGTAGTATGGAAGCTTTTAGAAACAGTAATCAGGGACAAAATTAACAGGTCACTTGGACAAGTGTGGATTAATTAAGGAAAGCCAGCATGGATTTGTTAAAGGTAAATCGTGTTTAACTAACTTAATTGAGTTCTTTGATGAGGTAACAAAGAGGGTTGATTGAGGGTAATGCAGTTGATGTAGTGTACATGGATTTCCAAAAGGCATTCAACAAAGTGCCACATAATAGGCTTGCCAGCAAAGTTGAAGCCCATGGAATAAAAGGGACAGTGGCAGCATGGATACAGAATTGGCTAAGTGACAGGAAAGAGTGGTGGTGAACGGTTGTTTTTCGGACTGGAGGAACGTATACAGTGGCATTCCCCATGGGCCGGTTCTAGGACCACTGCTTTTCTTGATATATATTAATGACTTGGATGTGGGTGTGCAGGGCACAATTTCAAAATCTGCAGATGACAGAACTTGGAAGTATAGTGAACAGTGAGGAGGAGATGATAGACTTCAGGAAGATAGACAGGCTGGTGAAATGGGCGGACACGTGGCAGATGAAATTTAACACAGAAAAGTGTGAAGTGATACATTTTGGTAGAAAGAATGAGGAGAGAAAATATAAACTAAATGGTACAATCCTGAAGTGGGTGCATGACCAGAGAGACCTGGGGGCATATGCGCACAAATCATTGAAGGTGGCAGGGCAGGTTGAGAAAGCAGTTAAAAAGGCTTACGGGATCCTGGGCTTCATGAATAGAGGTATAGAGTACAAAAGTGTGGTAATTATGATGAACCTGTATAAAACACTGGTTCGGCCCCAACTGGAGTATTGTGTCCAATTCTGGGCACCACACTCTAGGAAGGATGTGAAGGCCTTAGAGAGGGTGCAGAAAAGATTTGAGGAATATTCCAGGAATGAGGGAAATAACAACAGAAAATGCTGGAAAAACTCAGCAGGCCAGGCAACATCCATGGAGAGAGAAATAGAGTCAATGTTTCAGGTCATAACCTCGGCCCCCATTACATTTTTAGTTATATTTTTTTATCCACACCTTTGTTTTGGCCCTTCTCCCCCCCCTTTTTTTTCCCTCCCACATGGCAGCTGTCTTCCATTCTGCCAGCACATTTCACACCTAATCTAGAGCTGTCTTTTGTCTCCACTAGTCCTATCACCATCTCGTCTCATTTTGAATACCTCTTAATGTCTCTTCTCTTTTCTTTTGTTCTCTCCCAGCCTCCAAACTGGCCTTTTAATTTGTTTCATTTCCTGTGCTTTCTCAGTCTTGACCTGAAACGTTGACTCTAATTTCTCTCCACAGATGTTGCCTGGCCTGCTGAGTTTTTCCAGCATTTTCTGTTGTTATTTCGGATTTCCAGCATCTGCAGTATTTTGCTATCGTACCAGGAATGAGTGACTTCAGTTACGTTGATAGACTGGAGAAGCTGGGGTTGTTCTCCTTGGAGCAGAGAAGATAGAGACAAGATTTGATCGAGGTGCTCAAAATCATGAGGGGTCTGGACAAATTAGATAGAGGGAAACTGTTCCCATTGGCAGAATGGTCGAGAACCAGAGGACACAGATTTAAGGCGATTGGCTAAACAACCAAAGGTGATGTAAGAAAAAACTTTTTTATGCAGCGAGTGATTAAGATCTGGAATGCACTGTCTGAAAGGGTGGTGGAGGCAGATTCAATCACAGCTTTCAAAAGGGAGTTGGATAAGTATCTGAAGGAAAGAAATTTGCAGGGCTACAGGGAAAGGGCGGGTGAGTGGGACTAGCTGAAGTGTTCTTGCAGAGAGCTGGCACGGGCTCGATGGGCCGAATGGTGGTCTTCCGTGCTGTAACCAATCTATGATTCTATGATAATGAATAGCTAACATTAAAAGGTACAATAGGTGTAAGAAACACAATGAGACTATATATTATAGGCTAATTACCCTTAGTAAATAAATTAACCTTTGCTTCAGTGTCTCTTTTCCATTTGACAAGCAGAGTTTCAATACTGTGCTATAATTCTGCCTATTTCCACTCCAGCATAAATTTCTTGTGGAAGATTAATTCATGATCCCTTCTGGACACTGGTTTGAAACTTTCTGATTGGTACAACAAATCAAACAACACTTCATGCATAAATCCAGTTAAATGGAGGAGAGAAATTTCCCAAAGTACAAGTTTTAATTCAAAGGTTGACAGTCAAATATGAACACATCACATGTCTGTATCAAACAGGAGTTTTCACAATGGAACAAATCATTATTTAGCTCCATCAGACCGTCTACAATTTAAATCAAACAAACCAATCTGCTCCAAGCCAAAGTTAAAGTCAAAGAATCACTACAGAATGTGTCATTCCTAGCAATATCATTTTGCAAGAAAGACTGAAAGTGTCAAAATATAACTATAACATTTAATAAAAATGGTTTGTTTTTCTACCAATTGATGTAAAGGGTTTTGTGGGACAGATATTTTCCTTTCACATGAGTCGAGTTGCCATTTCAAGATGGCTGTTGGCCCCTCCCTTGAACAATAGAGAAAGTCTCCATAGAGAATCCAAATAAAACATTTTAATCCTCAAGACACAAGTCCTTCAGAACAAAGAAGTGATGGTCACCTGTGAATATTGTAAATACCAAACATTTATTAAATCAAAGTATTTTAAAAACAGCATTCTGACAATTATGCTGTACCAACAACAATCAACAATATCTGGGATTCAAAGCACACCATGGACCTCGGAATCCTTTAATTGTTCTCTAAATAAGAAAAATTAGTAACAGAACGTTTAATCAGCTGGTTGCTGTCCATAGTGCTGAAAACGGAGGCAATACATTTGGGGCCCTCTCTCAATCAGTGGTAAGATGGCCCATTGTAAATTTATCCTTCAAGACTTTAAATATTGAGAGAATAGCCTTTGGATGATAGTAGAGTTTTGTTTCGGCTGCATCATTTGTTTGTAGGAAGGGGTTTAACGGTTCTGCATACGCACTTATGTGAATATAGCTTACTGTAGCTAATGGCCCATTCAACTGCTTGTTGACTCATGGGAAAAAAACAAGCTTATTCATTAGTTCCCATTTTTCTGCATGTTTAGCTTAGTCATTTGTTGTGTACAGAGTGCTAGCTCATAGGTAGGAACCTGTTGATTGCCAAAACTGGGAAAACAATAGTCAATGGCAGTAAAACTGCAAAGCTATCTTTTGCAATCTTGAACATTGAAAAATCTATAGTATCATTAGTGTAAGATTAAATAAAGGTTGAACGCAGGCTGACATTGCTACAGACACAAAATAATTACATTTTCATTGGCTTCCATTTCATCCAGTGAGGACCCGAGTTGCTTTAGCAGCGAGGGCCAGGTTACAAACCCTAATGCCAGCAGGAAGTGCACTTCTAGAAAAGCAAGGTACAAAATGTCAGAGAGGAGAGCTAACTCTTTACTAATGGGAGACAGTCCACTTAATTATCTTTTGGCAAAAAAAGGCATCCCAAAGCCTATTGGGTTCAAGCAGTGGCCAACCTTTGGACCTTTCACTCAAAAGGACTGTGCTATAAATATTAAAACCTACCTTCACCATTTTTATGTGCATTAAGAGATCGAAGATTACTTAACCTCAGTTCCTACTATTATGAAAATTATGCTTCATCAGTACAACAAAAAAGAGTCCCATTGCACAATAACCTTTTTATCCACAATGATCCATTAAACTTGTCAGGTGCCATATTCTACTACCAGTATTGAGCTTCAATTTTCCTGCAATCAAGAAGGAATTAGGGTCAAGCACCTCAATTTGTCCAATGTCACAATGAGATGTAGGAAATCTACAGAGACAATAGGCATAGCTTCAAAGAACAATTTAATCAGAGACTCAAAGCTCTATAAAAATCAAGATCAAAACTGTAATTTAATATAGTTTTGTCCTCGTTTTACACTATACTTCTCACGATAAAATTCATAATTTTAAACTATAGATACTAAATGCGGTTAAAGAGACATTCAGAAAAATCTGGCAGCTAAAGTCCTTCAATAAATCACCTAAAATGTATCTTTATGTTGCGGATTTTAAAGCACGTTACTATATTATTGTTTTTAACATTAACCACACATTTGTCTAAGGTAAATTGTAAAACTAGTTCAAGCAGAGAAGGCAAATAAAATTTACAAGTGTTTGGGTTTTCAAATTCCAAAAAGAACAAATTATAGTTGATACAACAATACAGTTTAGTTAGCTAACAGCATTCAATAGAAGAATGAAAGGGGTCTAAATCCCATATGTCAGCTTCAAGATTCTAAAAAAAACTAAAACATGGAAATGGATCAGTGCCCCGACAGTTAAAATAAATAGCTTTTACTGAATGAGCACACCTCTGTGAAGGTTCGCCACTCCTTTAAAAAACACGGGATGACTTGCATTGCCACCAATTTATATTGGGAGTTCTGCAGTGGAGAGAAATGAGTAATCAAGCACAGCAACCGAGGCATTTTTGCAAGATAAATGGAGCTGCCCTTTTTCTTTAATGTCCAGCAAAGGCGATACGCTATACTAAAAGTCTTTGAAATATCCATCTATCCTCACAGCTCTGCCACAAGTTAGCAAAGTCAAGATACAAAAAAGTTCTGAACTTTCACTTTTGCAGAAAAAAGCAAAAAAAAGTCCCTGTGCTCCCTTTAACTAGAAGCAAAGTTCCTCCAGAGTTACCACACATAGTAGCTTCTCGATGTGTCAACGGGTGTAGGCTTCACATCAGAAGAGCCATCTTTTTCCTTCTCACTATCCCCTTCCCATAGATTTATAAGTGGTGGATAAAGCTCATTCAAGGGAATGGAGGAGGTCTTCTGCATATACTTCTTCAGGGAATGGTGGTAATTCTTCCGCTTGAGGCGTTTGGCAATGTAAACAGCTATCGAGGCAATGCTAATGATGGCAAACATTGACCCCATTACTGCTGCTAGAGCTGTGCTTGTTCCCTGGTCAGAGATGTCCAGTGAGAATGCCACACCCTTTGTAGTAACATTGACACATGATTTCTGAGTCTGCTGGTGGATGTTAGATACAGTAAGACAGACCTCATACTCTGTAGAAGGTTGAAGATGTGTCAGGTTATATTCATGGACATCAACGGGAACCCTTGCAGTGTATGTAATGTGAGGGTTATCAATCTTCATGGTGGCTGAAGACCACTTCAAATTGGAAGTCATGACATTTGAGTTCACTCGCCACGAAACTAAGATAGAATGGGATTCAGCTTGCTTCACATATATTTTCAGTACCTGAGTTCCATCTAGGAGGGTTCCATTAACTCGAATGGTTGCAACTCTTGTATCAGCTCCTTCAGAGTTCTGAGCAACACAAGTATATCGGCCAGAGTCCTCAATGCGAATGTGAGAAACTTCGAGGGTCCCCTCATTGCTCAGCTTATATTTGTCTGACAAGGTATCTACTGTGATTTTACTTCCAAGAGGTGTGACCCAGTAGATTTCAGGTTCAGGCTCTGCCATAGCTCGACAATCTAAGGAAATTGTCATGTCAACATCTACATTCAGATGATTTGGAAAGGTGTCATGTGCAATCATTGGAAGACACTGTTCAGCAGTCTCCTGTTTGAGAACCTCTTTGACTTGCTGCCCTCTGTATTCCGGCGGCATAGCACAAAACATAGACTGAGGCTCCATGAACCGAATGGTTGTTTTGTTTGAATTCATCCATTGAATAACACAGTCACACCTGATTGGGTTACTGTGAATGCTTACTTCACGTAGATTGGGGAGGTTATCCACAGTCTTTTGATACAGGGCATTTAATGCATTATTATTAAGCATCAGGCTTTCAAGGGAAGGAACTTCCCGAAAAGCATAGCGATGAATGTATGACAATTTAGGGTTATTTGTAGCTTCCAATTTTGTAAGTTCAGGTAGGTTATCCAGCGCGTATCTGTCAATAGAAACAAGCTCAACCATATTGTTAATGCCTAGTTCTTTCAAGCGAAGCATGTTCCGGAAGTCACCTTCTTGAATTTTATGAACAGGGTTCTTATTCAAATCCAGGAATTTCAAGGCTGGCACCTTCTGAAGCGCAGGCTGAGGCACTCTTCCCAGTTTATTATCATAGAATGAGAGACTTTCTAGACTATCCAATCCCACTAGAGCATTTCCAGGGATTTCAGTCAGTTCCATTCCTGCTAAAACCAGGCTCCTCAGATTGCTTAGAGGTTTGAAGTTCATATCTAGGATGCCAATTACAGGGTTTTCTCCAATCATGAGAATCTCCAAGTTAGGTGTAGACTCAAACCAACGGCTATCAATCACTCGTAGTTTGTTGGAATTTAGGTGAAGTCTCAACAAATTCCTTAAGCCAGAAAAGGCCTTTGCAGATATGCTATTAATCTGGTTGTGATTGATGTACAGTTCCTGGAGATTGATGAGATCCTTTAAGCAATAATCAGGCATGTCTGCTATCTGGTTCTCCTCTAGGTGTAGGGTGGTGAGTTGAGTAAGGTTGGTCAGGCCTACATCTTGAATATTGGTAAAATTATTTTGAGACAGGTCAAGCTCTGTGAGATTAAACATTTGCTCAAATTCATCAGTTGTCTTGGCAATATTGTTGCTCTGAAGCAAGAGCACCTGGGTGTCAGCAGAAAGGTTGCTAGGAATTCTGGTCAACCGCAGATCATTGCAGTCCACAGTGGCGGCTTCTCTGTATGTTGACTGTGGCGTGAACCATGGCCGGATTTCACAAACACATAACTGAGGGCATTCATTGTGCTGCAGAGAAGCTTCAATTAGACAAATAGTCAGAAGACCTATTATTACATGACAAATAGGTGTACCGATCCTCTTTTTAGCCATTGAAAAAAATATATTTTCCTTGAAACTAATGACAAATTATCATCGAGGGGCTTAATGCTTGAATGAACTTAACTGTCGGATGTAGAAGGCAATTCAGCAGGAAATAGTGCCCCGGGTTGGGTAGGCTACCTGCTGCTTTTGATGCTGGGTTTCCAATGTGCTGGGAATTATCCTGATCCTCAGTTGCTCTTCAGTTCCAGGTGCATGAGAAAAGCTTTCAGTTACGCCAAATGTGTCTCGACACCAACAGCATCTGCAAGAAGACATGAAAGAAAATCAGACTGTAGCATCTTTTAGGAGTGTAGAATATAGATGTTGAGATTCTACTGCTTAACCACACTGGTTTTGAAAAAATATACACATTTGTGGACAGGTATCTGGAACTTGGAAAAATTCAATCGACATATTAGCCACATTTTAGAAGGGGCAGTAAGAAGCTTTTGCTGATTTTTGTACATTGATCCAATCCACTTGTAGCCTTAAATAAAATAATAATTAGAAGTAGAATGGCATTAATAATTCTAGGTGATGATAGCTATGGAAATTTTGTAATATCTAGATTTCATATAAATTTACAATGGAACTAAAACTTTCCATTTGTGTTTCTTCATTTATTTAGCTATTTTGCTTGCAAACGTGAAGGCTCGGTTTAATTTTTTCACTGATATTCAGCTACTTTCATCTTCCTTTTCAGAACCCTCCCTACCTCTGTAGCATTTTCCACCCAAGTGAGTAATCATGCAATCTGTTTCCATATTTAAAACTGCACAGTTGCTTGGCAGTATGCAGGAGTAGCCCAAGGTGAATTGACCTAAATTTCAATACCTTCCCTTGTTGGTGCAAGCTTTGGCTCAGTGGCAGCATTCTTGCATCTGATTCAGAAGCCCCATTCCAGGATGCAAGCACAAAATCTAGGCTAAGTGGTAGCATGCTCGCCTCAGAGAAGAAGGTTCAAGCCTTATTCCAGAGACTTGAACACATAATCTAGGCTGGCCCTTCGATGCAGTACTGAGGGAGTGCTGCGCTGTTGAAGGTGCCACCTTTTGGATGAGGCGAGGCTCTGTCTTCCCTCTTAGGTGGGCATAAAAGATTCCATGGCACTATTCAAAGAAGATCATGGGAGTTCTCCCAGTGTCCTGGCCAACATTGATCCCTCAACCAACACCTGAAACAGATGATCTGGTTATATATTTCATTGCTGTTTGTGGGACGTATGCACAAATTGGCTGCTGTGTTTCCTTATGTTACAAATACACTTCAAAAGTGAAAGTTGATTTGTGGTGAAATATCAAAATTTGCAGGCTACAGCCTACAAAATAGCCAACTGACACTTTTGCTACATTTAGTGGAATTAATACTATTTCTGTTGGGCTTACTTGCCTTCCATTTCAAGGGCACATTTGAGGAATATACTTTGTCGATATTTAATTATTCTCTCCCTTTCACTTTGAAATAAATTTAATCCCCAAAATAGTAGTCAAACTTCTTTTTAAAATATTGTGCTTGAATGCTGCAGAGAATTTTAATGACCTTATGTGAGATTGCACAACTGACAACTTTAAGTGAAGATCAACAGATTTTTGTCAGGCAAAGTATGTAATTAAAATGTATAACAAATCCTATGAGTACAAACGGGAAAATCAAGTAGTATCCATTCACACTGAAGAAGTAATGGGCCAGATTTTGCGGTCAACGGTGAATGAAAGTTACAGCTGTACTTGCCCAGAGACTTTCTGTGGGCTTTTGCTCTGGAAGTTCCTGTCAGCCAACCATCCAAAAAGTACATCTGGGACCTATGTGAACAGGGCAAGGAACTGTGGCTCTCCTTAACCAATTAGATTGAAGAATCGTCAATGAGCAGCACAGTGTCTGAACCAGGAAGTGTCAGTTAGAATATTCAATTCAATGTCAAATCAGGTACAGAAAGCAAAAGAAAGAGGGGGACAGAAAGATTGGATTGAGAGAGATAAGAGACACAAAGAAAAAATAAATAATTATTTAATTTTTTTTCAATCTCCAACAATAATTAAAATCTAAAGGAATGAGACTCCATACTTGTAAAAGTTAATTTTCAGTACCAGAGAGGTTGTTTGGCAGTACTTAAGAGTTATCACATCATTGAAAGGGTACTTACACTGGAATAGACAAGCCCATACTTTTTCTGGCGAGTTTAGTTCATATCTATAGAGGTAAGTACAGGAACTTCACATCTTTCCATGTATTTCAATGAGAGATGAGGAGATACTGGTATAGCGCAGCTTCTGGAGGAGCAGGGCATCTCGGACAGCAACTTCCTGATTTACGCTTTTAACTGTGCATGTGCGGTCGCTGGAAGTTGTTGTCTGATTTCCACATAAATAATGGTGAGCCCCGTTAGACTCACCATTACTTTTACTGTAAAATTCAGACCAATATGCCTTGAAATGCCAAAAGAAACTCACTTCAGTTAGTATGAAATAAAGAACTATATAGTGACAATTGAAATAATGTACTAGGTCATCGAATTGGAAATATTTCTGAGCCAACTTAAAATCCATCACCAAAATGCACGGGGAAATCAAAACAGAATAAAATATACCATCCCAGTTAGAGATTGGCTTTTTAAAGGTGTATTGCACACATTCAGCAATCAATATTGCCTATCCCTTGTCAGCAGTAGAAGCAGCATTCTACACACATGCCTACTAAACAATAATCCCAACGCCGAATTGGTTTGGCCTCTCAATAGCATTTGCTACCCAACAATTTCCTTCTGGTTGGGTTTTCCCACTCCAGTTAGAGCTAATTTTTCTTTTTAACAGATATTCTTCTTTTATAGAAGGTTCTGCATTATTGCATCTCCTTTACTGTAGCCTTGGGGCATTTCAAACTGAAATGACTGCATAACCAATGCAGTCCTAATTCCCACTTTGGAAACCATTATTATAATGATGCTATTCACATTTGAATTACAGACGGCAGGTTGCACTTCACAACATAGCAAAAGTGGTTCCACACCTCGAATAGGCAAGCTTGGAATGAGGTTGTGCTTGCTGCCCATTTATTATTGGGCTGATTAGTCTGGAAGTGTGATGATTGCCCACAAATGGGGCTCTTAGTATTAAATACATATACATGCAAACTATCCGCGTTTCACAAAGACAGTGTCTACCGGCATGGAGTAATGAGCAATCGATGGGTGGGTTGGCACCTTATGTTCTGTTTTATTGTGTGTTTTGTAAGTTATATATCCAGTAGAAAATCCTATTGCTTGATCTGTTGGGTGTTTTTCTCCAGTTTTTCTACTGAGCAATCTCAAAACAGTGATATCACCAATGCACTGAATATATATTGGAGGCAACTGACAAAAAAGTGAAAGACTTGCATTTATATAGCATCTTTCATGACTTCAGGATGTTCCAAGGCACTTTACAGCCAAATAAGTATTTTTGAAATGTAGGAAATGCTAAGTTGCTAATTTGCACACAGCAAGGTCCCAGAAACTGCAATGTGATAATGACCAGATAATCTGCTTTAGTGATGTTGGTTGAGGGATAAATATTGGCCAGGTCACCAGAGATCACTCGTCAGCTCTTCTTCAAATAGTGCTTTGGGACCTTAGGAGGGCAGACATGGCCTCGGTTAAATGTCTCATCCGAAAAATGGCACCTCCGACAGTGCAGCACTCCCTCGGTCCTGCATTGAGGTGTCAGCCTAGATTTTGTGCTCAAGTCTTTGGAGTGGGACTTGAATCCACAACCTTCAGACTCAGGCATGGGAGCTACCAACTGAGCCCTAAATGCTGCACATGTTACACATGACACTGTGATAGCTGTGTAACTCATCTTGTGTTTTGGAAGGGGTGATTAACTTAGCCACTCCAAGAGCTCAGCTTATTTGCATTGAGCATCAGGCAGCAAATGACCCGAATGTTTCCTTAGGGAAAGACTAAAAGCCCCCCCTGCATGCAACAACATTGTAACATGAGTTTTAGTGGTTGGACCCAACTATGGCACTTGTTACTGTAAACACTGGCCTTTTGTTTAACTAATTGTAGGTCTCATTACCATTATGTTGACAATCACAGGAGCACTTTGAACACATTAGACTGTTTTATTTCTTTCTCTACCAGGCCTGTAGCAGTAACAATACACACTTCTCCTAGCCACATCAATATGCCAGCCTTTTGTTAAAATAAATCATTGCTCGTGCAGCAGTGCCTGTAAAGATTCATTTAATAGGTTGAAGGGACAAGAAAGATGGGAAGGTGCCTCATTATTCTAAAGCAATAAAAAAAAATTAAAGTGTTACTGTAAAAAGGTGCCCGTCATATATTTATGCAATGAATAATTTTTCTGTGCGTTCGAAATGGTTCTTCTAAAAAAAAACACTTTGGTTATAAAAACTGCAGTTTAAAAAAAAGTGTCTAAGCATGTATGATATATACCAATGAAAGGGGAAAATAGTCTCACTTCTATAGAGTTCTTGGTTTAAAAAAGCAAGAAAGCTGCCCTGTCCTTTCTGACAACTCAAACTGTGAAGAGACAGGAAAACTGATTTTTGTACTTTTCCCATAATTTTCAAATGCCACTTATACAAATTTACTAATTCTATCCCAACTGCTTAATATGAAAAATATTCGTTTGATTATCAAATTCAAAAGTCGTCAGGAGAGAATTTTTTTTTTTTTTTTTACTTCCACTATGATGGGTAAAAATCTCAAAAAGAAAGCAAGAGATCAGTAAAGCTTAAAAATCCAGTCAAATAGGCCAGGAAGAAAAGGATCACATCTCTGCCAAGCATCCAGTGATTAAAGATACTTAATTTTGCACATTATTATTGTCAGTTATGATATGCAGAGGCTGAGTTGAATTATTCTGAATTCATCTGGATTGCCTTGCAGTTACAACAGAAATATGCTAAGATATTGCAGTTATTATGTAAGATGAGCAATGAGCCTATAATAGCCTTTACTTAAAAGTATATTACGTTTGATTCAAAAGTATTTCCAGGAAATGGGTTTGAACTTTACGGCCCACAACGATTTCATACAAATAGCACTGCTTGTTCCGGAACAATTTTAACCAATACTGGATCTATTTCTGTGCCAAGTGCTTTCTGTATTACATAGTATTTACAGCACAGAAACAGGCCATTCTGCCCAACAAGTCTATGCTCCACATGAGCCTCCTCCCACCCTACTTCATCTCACCCTATCAACATATTGAGCAATTGTACTGCCTTTTACCACCAAGGTGCAAAAACAAACCATTAATGAGAACTTATCTGCAATTTAAATATCCCTCTTATAAAATGATTTTATTGAGCTTTAAAATGTGACAGCTCATTCTGAATAAGAACACTTACTAACAATCTTGCTTGTAAATACGCAGTCCAAGAGAGTCACAGTCTGGTGATCGGCCAAGAATCTGCCATTAAAATATACAGTAAGTCAGTTAAACTCAACACACAGTGGTAAGTTTTCAATAGAAAAAGTAAATATGACAAGTTACAATGTGCTGTTTGTAACAACTAACATCAGCAAGTAACTGGAAAGTTTTGCTTGCTCAACTTTTGTTTCCAGGGATGCCTCAGTAGGTTGAGCCATACGCAGCTGGAAGGTTCCAGGATTGGTCAGGGTTTGTACCGAGTTAGCTGATCTCAGCTGGGATGACGGTAGAGGTGCTACAACTGGCCTCAGCGTCCCAGGTGGGGGTGGAGGGCAGAGGAAATTGGGCAAGATTCCTACTTGTATTTACTATCTAGTGACCCCAATAGTACTAAAGGATATAGGGCAAAGGTGGGTCACAGATCAGCCACGATCTCATTGAATGGTGGACAGGCTCAACTGTGCTGCCACCACCCCAACCCAAAATTAATAGAATACTGACACTAACTGCCAAGACTCGCATATAAATAATGTTAATCGCCAACACGTCATGACGTTTCTAATGACTGTTCTATCAAAAATATAGGGTAGATTTTCCGTAAAGTAAAAAAAATTGCCAAATAACAGATCGGCGAACTTTGCGCTAACCATTTTGAGGTTGGAACAAGCCCATGGAATTTCCCTGACTTTGTCCCAAAATTAATTACGTAGTTGAGCTCCCAGCCCATATTGGATGTGGCACTGGGAGCTCATCAAAAAGCGGAGGGTGGGGCAGAGGTGGCTGCAGAAATTGTGTACAGCAGCCCTAAAGAGCTGCTGGTTAAATTAAAGGGATGAGCTCATTTAAAAAAAGGTAAGTAAGTGGTCATGTATAGGTGCAGAAATGTTATCAGCTTTTAAAAGGGCAGTAAATACTTGAAATGGATATTTCAAACTTCTCAATAGCAGATAGTGGCAAATTAGTGGTTGGCACAATAAATGGTGGAGGCAGGAAATGCAGTCAGCGGGCAAGTCACTGAGCAGCATAGCACCTGAACCCTGTTTGAAGGCTGGTGAAATGGATCGACTGTTAAATGAGATAGGGTACCAGGAGGGTTGCTGTGTTTGAAACCCTTCCCAGAAGACAGTCTCGGTACATGCCTGACAGAAGGTAGCAGTGAAACAAATCAAGGAGGAGTGGAACTGACAGTGCCGTCCCAAATGGTGCAGGTTGGCTGCAGATGTCCTTACAGCGGGCACCACAGATTTGCAACTGACGCCATTACAACTGGAGCTAGCAGAGCACGTTCTTCATGGTCATTACTAGGTAGATGTACCAGAGTCTGCACTTCTAGTTTATGGCATTATACTGGGTGGCTGCCCTGGCATGCCTTCTTTCACCTTGTACAATGCCAGCCATGTAATACTAAGATTGGGGCAATTACAAAAGTAATCCCAATCATTAAATTGAACAGCACTTTGACAGCTCGGGACTTCTCAGTAAGATGCCTTGCAGCTCCTTGAACTAATACTTTTCATGTTTTTTTTAAATAAAGTTTTTCGCTGTTGTGTTAAAGTTTTGTAAATGCGGCGATTGCAGTTCACTTTCCAGTGAATTAGCAGACAATATTGGGCCAGTTTAGGCTTCGCATTGACATCTTTTTGGAAAAAGAAATAAAAGTTCCCCCCTCCCCCAATTTCTTTTTAAATTATGAGAAAGTAGGAAGCTTCAGGCCCATCCCAAATGTGCGTTCCCAGCTCAATCCTGGCCCAAGAACATTGGCGGGAGGCGTCATTTAAACGCCTTATGATAGTTAATTGAAGCTCCAGCACATTTCTGGCAGCAAACCTACGGGGTGGTTTAAAATACCTGCCAGAAAATGACAGTGTGAAAGTGGTTAGATGGCCCGCAGCCCGATTTACCGGACCTCCAACGTGTGTATTGCTCTTTGCAACGTGGGTCTCAGGAGTGTAAAATCTTACGTTTTAAAATTGGGCAAGCTTCATGGAAAGAAAGTACATTTCTCCTACAGGCTTCCCTTCAAACTGTAATTTAAATGCCGAAAATATTTCTTTATTCTCCTCTTCCGGAGCTTCAGAGTTGCATTTTTCGCTCCTTTTCTGTCCCAGACTCAGTCAAGGAGTGACATTTAAATGAAGTTATACAGGAGAAAAGCAGAGTTGCAAAAAGGTTATCATGTAAATGGATTTTTTGACTTTGTTAAATTAAATCGGTCGTAATTTCAGATACAGGAGCCTTCAATATTTCAAACATACACTTGCTGTCACTGTCATGTGCAGCAATAGGCTTTGAAAGGAAAAAAATTGTCATTATGATTTCCTAAGGAATCATAGCTGTCAAAGGAAAATTCACTGAGTGTTCCAATGTCACGTAGCTTGTGATTCAGCTGCTCTTCACTGAAGTAATTAAAAAGGTGTTTATTTGGATTTGATTGCATATTCCTCGGGGGGGGGGGGGGGTGCTTTAAATATGCATCTTGTGAAACTGTGCACGACATCATATTATTAGTTCAATTGAAACGAAGACATCTCAAAACGAAACATGCAGCGCATGGCAGCATACCACATCAGCACTGAAAAAGAGTCGTGCAACACAGTTGCCCACGCCCATCTTGTCCACTTCATTGTTGGAAGTACCGATTTGCGTGTCTCTGATTTCCATTGCCTCACCATTGACTGCCGTGCCTACAGCTGTCTAGGCCCCAAGCACTGGAATTCCCTCCCTAAACCTTTAAGATGTTCTTTAAAACCAACTCTTTGACCCTGTCCTAATATCTCCTTCTGTGGTTCGGTGTCAAATGTTGTCTGGTAACACTCCTGTAAAGTGCCTTGGGACGTTTTACTACATTAAAGGCGCTATATAAATACAAGTTGTTGAGGAACTGCTTCCTACAGAGGGAGAAGGGAAAAACCACAGGGTTGGTCATCCGAGGAATGCGCCCGTGCACTTCCCAGTGACAAGCAATAGAGTGGCATTGCCAGAAGCCTGGGACTTTTTCTCTTCGTGGGGGAAGTGTATGTGTCACAGGTAGACAATGGAAGGAGAAGCTCATCAATGAGCAGAAATAAAACAATGGTATATTATAAAATACTCATGCTCTCATTGTATTTGAAGTAAATGCGGGGTGAATTGCACAAGCTCACCGTTGATATATGGTATGTCTAAAGTTGGAATGTGCAAGTATTGAAAGGGTTAAGCAGGAAAACACACAAGTGGAAGTCATTTTAATGACTTTAGCAATGCAGTAGTTAATCCTTGGTAAAATTACATAGAATTTACAGCACAGAAACAGGCCATTCGGCCCAACAGGTCCATGCCAGTGTTTATCCTTCACACGAGCCTCCTCCCATCTCCTTCTAACCCGACCAGCAGAACCTTCTATTCCTTTCATAAATGATGCTTTGAAGTTAAAATGTACTGAAGCTAACTACAATCTTAACGTTGTGTACACCAAAATAAGGGGAGGTGAGGGATACACTCTGCATTGCCTAAAAAGGACGTTATCAACTGAAAACTAGCTGCATGAAGTCATTGTTGATGTGAGCACAAGGACTAAATTAAAGCAACCGTGTGCTATAAACGGAGTTGCTGTTCTGAAGGCAAAAAATCAAACTAATGTGGTTGCCAAAAATGACTTCTAAAATGTTATTATGTATGAAGATATATTTTTCTCATGGATAATGGCGAGTCATGGGTCAAGCATTCAAACCCAGCCGAGAAGACACTAGTATCACAGGGTCTGTATTTTTATTTTCACACTGGCAGATGAAATCCTTCAGCTGTTGAACTGCTAGTTAGCATCATCCACAATGAAAACTTAGTTGCTAGGTAAATAGCACACCGTACGTAATCTCTAGGACCGTGGCTTCAATCAAGCCCCAAAATATGCCCTTTCTGCTGGCTGGAAGGGTTCCCTCAGTGAAATGAGTTTGAGCAATCTCTACTCAGTCCCTAATGGGCATGGGCTCGCAGCAGAAAACTGGCACGGATTCGGCAACCTCACTCAGAATGCCAGGAGGTGTGGGGACCAGAAAGTTCACATTATCCTAATCAGGTGCTTGTCTAAGGCTGGGGTGAAGGCACATTGCCCGGATGTGGACACTGGCTCCCAAAAGTGGGAAAGGACATCCCTCACCTTGATAAGCACCAAATTGCCTCCCCCCTTGCCTTCAAAGAAAATCTTCTCTATCTATACTTCCATTTTAGTGCAGTACAACAGAAAAGCAAAAAAAACAGCATTTTCAAACTGGAAATACAAAATGATGTCATTGCTCCTCTCATTCCGGGTTATGCGCCCCACCCAAAAATATAATTAGCATCCACTTTTAAAAACGTCAGAAGCTTTCACATTAGCTGCAGAAGTTCCATTTGAAATGAGTGGAACAGCACAAGGCACCGCGTGTTGCTTTCGTTCAGGTGCATCAGCAGGGGTGAAGATGGCCTATTACTAACACAGCTGCATCAATGGCCCAACTATACTTAGCAACAAATTGTGACATTTATGCTCTTTGTATTTTGAGGACCGTTAATCTCCAGCGGCGTTAACAGCAATTGTGAAGTTATATTTAAACAATGATAAATTAATTTGCAGTCTTTAAAGATGCAGTGAAGGCAAACATTCAAATAGTATCGCATGGGTATAAACCAAGGTATTCAGGCTAAAGATTAAATAACTGAATTGTTCTCTTTTCCACTATTTATCAAAAGAAGTTAATAAGCTGTGACAAATATCCCATCTCACTTCTACCCAATGAAACTATCATTCAAAATTAATAGCCCACCTACCAAGAGACTAATAGAAAATATGGGCATAAATCATGAAGATGTACACTAGACATAAGAACTAGCAATTTCTAGAAAACCAATAGGCCATTTCATTGGTTATAAGTAAGGGGTCTATATTATTGCTACATGCTGTGCCTTCTGCAACACACTGTCGGAGAGCAGTATTGAGATGGGCTCTTGGTATGCTACGAGGGTAGTCATATCACACTGTACCGCCTCATCATTAGTCACAAGTCCTCCATCTGTTTACCAACTCTGTAGGATCCTGAATTAGCTTTCCTGCCAAGTGCACTAGATAGCATTTCAGGTGGACAAATCTCCTTGGACCATCTGCTTCCTGTTATTGGTGTAGTTAACAGCAATCCCACCACTTATCAAAAGCTGTAAGCATGGGGTTCTTTCCAGATTATGAAGAATATATAAAACTAGGCAGGATCACTTTTCACGAGTAAATCAAAAATAAATGTTCAGCGTAAAAATATTCCACGACGTTAATTTATCTTTAGAAATTAACATTTCAGCCCAGAATCTGATTTTTTTTCTCTACATTTTTATTGTGCTTTAATTAAGGAAGGCAACCATCTCAAGCACTGTTCATGCATTTAATTCAGTTTATCCAGGTGGACATAAAAGATCCCACGGCACTATTTCGAAGAAGAGCAGGAGAGTTCTCCCCGGTGGCCTGGTCAATTTTTAATCCCTCAACCAGCATCACCAAAACAGATTATCTGGTGATTATCACATTGCTGTCATGGAAGCTTGCTGTGCACAAATTGGTTGCCGTGTTTCCTACATTACAACAGTGACTACACTTCAAAAGTACTCAATGTCCAAAAGCACTTTACAGCCGATTGAGGTCATGAAAGGTGCTATATAATACAAGTTCTTTCTTTCCTTTTTTTCCCCAATATAGAGGACAAGTTTTCTCGAAGTCCTTGAATAAATACTGAATTCCAATGTGCAAGTTTTGATCTCAGACAGAAAATGAAAGAACAAACTTGCATTTATATAGCATCTTTCACAGGATTACCCAAAGCGCTTTACAGCCAATGAAGTACTTTTGAAGTGTAGTCACTGTTGTAGGCAAACATGGCAGCCAATTTTCACACAGCAAGTTCCCACATGCAGTAATCTTTTAGCCTACTGTAAGTTTAGGGTTAAATGTAGGCAAAGACACCTGGAGAATTCCCTGGTCTTCAAATAGTGTCATGAGATCTTTTATGTCCACCCAAGAGGGCAGATGGGGCCTCATTTTAATGTCCCACTCCAGAGACTTCAGCACGCAATCTCAATGAACCCTCCAGTACAATACTGAGGAGGCAGCTCTATCAGACCTGCCATCTTTCGGATGAGACCTTAAACCAAGGCCTCCTAAATATAGAGAGAAAGCAGAAATGCAAGAGAGAAACATTCACACACACAAAATTTATTATAATGCATTCCTTTTATAAATGAGAAGTTTTTTTTTAAACTCACAAAATAAATTCACAATATCAAGAGCTGGCTGATTGAGTGCTACTGACAGTTTGATGAAATGGAGCAAGTTCAAGTTCAGTTAAGAATAAACTGTCTGCTCAACTTCAAATTGCTACATTCTTGACATTGATTCACACACTCTCTAATCTAAAGAAGAGGCTGCATCCTGCAATTTTTCAGTTTAACAGTTTGAAACAGATGGCATATTTTAAAAAAACTGATGAGATATTTCCAGAGGCTGAACTACAACAAACAAAAACAAAAAAAGTCCAATTAAGAGAATCAATATGCCAATACGTAGCTAGGGATTAGGTGGAAACACAGATTAGGACTGTATTGCTGAAGGTAATGGTTTATATTCATTTATAGACTAATATAGTGAAGTATGGACTAAATAATGGAGGAGAAATTGGATGATTATTGGCCGCCACACCAGACTAAGGCTCCACTGCTTTTTTCTGCGTTTCCATCTCATCTTTGTTTCAATCGTCATCTCCTGCCTCTCCCTGATCTCGGCCACTGAATCACATTCTCCTTCCTCCTTAATTCACTCAAGCCTTTCCACCATCTATACGACACAAGTCAGGCATGTGATGGAATACCCTCCACTTGCCTGGATGAGTGCAGCTCCAACAAGACTCAAGAAGCTTGACACCATCCAGGACAAAGCAGCCCGCTTGATTGGCACCCCATCCACCACCTTAAACATTCACTCCCTCCACCACCGGTGTACCGTGGCTGCAGTGTGTACCATCTACAAGATGCACTGCAGCAACTCACCAAGGCTTCTTCGGCAGCACTTCCCAAACCCACGACCTCTTCCACCTAGAAGGACAAGGGCAGCAGGTGCATGGGAACATCACCACCGCCAAGCTCCCCTCCAAGTCACACACCATCCCGATTTAGAACTATATTGCAGATTCTTCAGCGTTGCTGGGTCAAAATCCTGGAACTCCCTACCTAACAGCACTGTGGGAGTACCTTCACCACATGGAGTGCAGCGGTTCAAGAAGGCAGCTCACCGCCACTACCTTCTCAAGGGCAATTAGGGATGGGCAATAAATGCTGGCCTTGCCAGCAACGCCCACATCCCATAAAAAACAAATTAAAAAAAATTATATCCATGATCTCTGGCTCCATCCATTGCTAAACTACAGTGATACCATCCCAGGGCCCTGGCCTCCCACTGCTCTAACCTGGGCATGCTGGCACAGTCACAGCAATCAGGGTGCTCTCTCAATCCCCTTTCTCAATGTTTACCTGCAGTATCCCTTAGGAGTCAATTGGTTAGATGCTCATCTTCATTATTGAAAGTCAAAATTAAAAAATCTAGTGCATTTTAATTTTTTTTAAATCAACTATTACAGCAATTGCTGTAGTGATTTGAAACAAGTAGATTCTTCTAGTTATAAACTGCAGGCAGGTGATAGCAACAAAACTGCATGATACCCAATCTGGACCCTAAATGGCTAAACTCAAGTCACATCGGATCACTTGAATCCAAACCCCTTGTGATCCATACCTTTTACATCATGATAACAGATGGATTCCCTGATTAGACTATGTGGGAAGATTTTCGACAGCCTGTTCAGGCACTAAAGATCCTCAGAGGTGACCAAGATGCAGTTTTGAGCTGAAACGTTGGTTTAGCCTGCATTTAGCGCAAGGTGCCATTTTGGTAAGAGTTGAAGGCTGCGCTAGGAACGGCTGCCCGTCAGCTCGTTAAGGGGCTGATTACCACTTACAATGCCTGCTAGCGCTCATTAAAGGAGGCTACACAGCATTTCAGTGGCTAGCGCTTGTCCCAACGCCCTCTCCTAACAGCGACCAGCTGTTTGGGAGTAAACATGCTGTTAAAGTGAATTTCAAGCGCTACTTAAAGGCATACTCACCATTTCATGTTCATTGTTGCTGAAGCTGTGAAAAGGACTTTTAAAACACATCGGGAGGCTTTCTGGGACACTTTGTCAAGACTTCAACGCTCGAGCAACATTTATTCCAGAAATTCACTGAAGACTCCATTTTAAAGGAGTCACCAGGAGAAAGGGAGTGCTTGGTCATGGGCATCGTGCTAGGGGTCCCTCTTGGTCTGGATGAGGAATTGGAGGAGGACATGAGGCCAGGCAGAGCAGCACCAGCAGCTGCAAGAGAGGGGCGAGGTGGCGTCCTTACCACCCCTCTGCCCACCCCCCCCCCCCACCACGGGTACAAGACATCCCTCCTCCTCTGGACCTCTTCCTCAAGGACCTCCAGTGCTGCAGCCAAGAACCCGTGCACCCTCTCCCTCGGTTCATGGACCATCCTGCAACATGCTGCTGTGTGCCACACCTTCAGTAGAAGTGGGTACAAGGAGCCCACATATACTGCTCCACGAAAATTGTATCTAATCAACACTGGAGTGCAAAATCTGCAGGTTTTTGGATTAGAACCCCCAGGCAAGTTCAAATTATGGATCAAAATTAGGACCCAAATTGTGTGCTAAAACCAGACTTTCAAACACCCATTTAGCAACTGTTTTCACCCTTTGGCCAAAATAACTGCCTGTGTATATGTACAACATACTGAAAGTCAGCAATAGCTATACCTGCCTATGTATGGACCTCCTGTTCAAGAGGTTAGCAATTCTTGAACTTTCATTAGAAACATATCTTTGCCTATAAACATGCAGCAACTAGGATGGTAGAGGATGATGAAATGGAACTCTGTCTTTCTTCTTCTAGCAAACTCCTATGTAACCAAAGTTCATCACATATTTCTTTATCTCATGGGACACTGAAGGCTCCTGGCCATTAATGATCAAGTCTGTGCAGATTGTGAATTTTCATTTGTAACAGTTAGCAATCGTCACAAATTTTCAAGGCAAACTGCTTTGTAAAGTTAGGTTGTTTTAAAAGCCTCGCCCTCTACAAATAAAAGCACGCTCCTCCCTTTGCTCAATCTTGGAATTCCCGTGCTGCACAACCAGCCTGGACTTTATCCTCGGCTATTACACCAGCAAGTGTGCGACATGGCGGGACAGGGTTGTGTTCCTGTGCCCGACTAATTTTTCAGCCTGAGGGTTTGTACACATAATTTTGGCAAGTTCCCCGGCATCTACTGGGAAGCCCACCTGGAGGAGAGGCGGAGATTGGCTGCGCAGGCTGCAGCGTAGCATAGCCAGCAGCTTCTGTGCACTTGATTGCTTTGCTTATGCTTTTTTGGCTCTTTAAATTTTAAAGGGCCCCTACGCTGATCATAGCAACACTAGGCACCAGGGACAAACAGATAACCATTGCTATGGCTCAACTAACAGCAAATACGTTGGAAGTATTGCTGTGATTTGCATAGCATTTTAATATTCCGCCCACCCCCATGTAAGGGCAAATATATTGTATTCCCTCTGTCATTCTAGCCAGAAGAAAGCAGAGGTGAGCATGGGGCCAGTGGATTGGCTCCTGCTGCATTGTCTGCCACCTCTCACTGGATTAACACTGGCTCCAGCAGGAATTCTAGGATCTCCAGCCAACAGACTGGGTGATCAACCGTGACCCCGATCTTCCGGTCGCCTGTCACTTAATTCCCCCCTCCACTCTGGTCTCTCCGTCCTCGGCCTCTTACACTGTTCCAACGAAGCTCAACGTAAGCTTGAGGAACAGCACCTCATCTTGCTATTAGGCACTTTACAGCCTTTTGGACTTAACATGGAGTTCAACAATTTCAGACTATAAATTGGCCCCTGTAGCTTTCTTTTTTTTCCTCTTGTTTCCTCACATGGTAGCTGTTAATGTTGCTGCCATAATCATCCACACATTATCTAGAGCCATCTTTTGTTTCTTAACTTGTCCCATTACCTTTTGCCTTACACCATCGACCCTTGTCAGTCAATCTCTCCTGCCTTCCATCCCATCACAGGCCTTCCCTTTGTTCTTTCCTCGCCTCCTCCCTGCACCTGCTTAAAAATCTCTCCTCCCTAACCTTTTCCAGTTCTGATGAAGGGTTCAACCCAGCACTTTGTTGTTATTTGGGCGATCAACGTGTTCAGACTTGCTGCTCTGAAGCCAGCCACCAGGAGAGATGAGAGGAGTCTGGGGTGGCTCTTCCTTTCCATGGGGAAGCGCGTAGCATTTGGTCGCATTGCTACGACTGGCAACCCAGCATGTTGGTGAAACTAGGTATGCACCTTGCAGCCTCTCTTCTGTACCTTCTCCTCGCCAGTTGTACTACGACATACATGTTTCTATTTCAATGTGCGCCATCTCCACGCTGCACCACGTTGGAACAATTTTTTGTCAGTCCATTCGAAATAAAAAAGCATGAAGTTCTGCAGCTGATTCTCAATGAATATCCATCAAAATTCATCAAGTTTGATTGTTCAATTAAAAAAAAGTTTGAGTGGCACCCAAAGAAAACAATGAAGCTAATGAATATTCATGAAATGTACCCAGTCACTGTTTCACTTCAAGAAAATAAGCTGCAGAACAAGCAAATCAACAAAACATACTTGCTCAATTGAATGGAGCTTCAAAAACCCCATCCTTTGTCAATCTGAATCAATGCAGGTTGATGGGGTTAAGATACAGATCAGCCATGATCTAATTGAATGCCGGAACTGGCTCAAGCGGCTGAATGGCCGACTGCTGTTCCTATGTTGCTTCCTAATCTGACCAAGTCTTACACGTAACAAAAGGGTAGGGAAGGGGTCATTGCAATACCAGGAATATAAAATGATTGCAGGTCTGATGAAGGGTCAAGATCTGAAACATCAGCCGCTCTCTTCTCCGAACAGATGCAGAAGGATCTTCGCCTAACATTTTTACGGGGGTTCTGTGCCAGCAGATCGCTGGAATGCCGGAGAAGCAGCGTAAATGCCTACTTCTGCCATTTCTCCAGGGGTTCTGCATAAGTCATGGCAGGTGATCGGGAGAATTCCCATGGAAATTCAGGGCCCTCTTCTATGTCCAGCACTTTGTTTTTATTTCAGAATTCGCAGTTTCTTACTCTTTTGTCTATGATTTTCAACTGCTCAGAAATCAAGCGGTCACCAAATTTAATTTTGTCCTCATTATGTTCTCCTTGGTGTTAATAATAAAAAAATTCTCATTTATTTCTGTAGAGCTTCACATATTTATGCCCCGGAACCTTTTATGAGGATCTCCAAGACATTGATTTTCAAAAGATTAACTTAAGGTAACTGGAATAAATTATTTTCAGACATTGTGTGAATTACCAATTCACTTCAGCATTTTCAAATATCTCAATGGATGGAAGAAAAGGAACCTTTGTCCATTTTAAATTATTTTAATTTCTAGCTGCTGTAAAAAGCCTAGGGCTTTTTTTTTTTTTTTAATTTTAAAAAGTCATTTGTTTAACATAGATTTTTTGAAGGTGAATGGATGCCTCATCTTATAACTAAATATTAAGATAGAAACGGAGGGGAAAAAATGGAGGGGGGAAAAAGTACAATGAAATCTTCTGAACAGGGAAGAAAAAGGTTAGTTAGTTGCCATTATGGGGATTGACTTGAACAAATCAAGCTCTAAATGCACTAAGCATAGAAATTGCTAGATGAAAAAAGACCAAGGTTCATCTAGTTTGCCTTCTACTGTCCTGGGAGTGGCATGATACAGGAAACTTTCGTTTATCCAGAGGTTAAATGTCCGGAAAGCTCTATCTACCGGCAAAATTCAGGAGTCAGTTCAGATAATTT
Source organism: Somniosus microcephalus (assembly GCF_052327205.1). Classification (NCBI taxonomy): domain Eukaryota; kingdom Metazoa; phylum Chordata; class Chondrichthyes; order Squaliformes; family Somniosidae; genus Somniosus; species Somniosus microcephalus. The sequence goes on along the minus strand of NC_140997.1, from coordinate 163,242,332 downwards.
TTCTTCTTTTCGTTGCTTCTTTTCTCCAGTCCTGGCTCTGCAAGCGTCTCTGTAGCTAAGCAACAGCTTCAGCTAGACGCTTGCAAGCTGCGCCGACTGTTTTGAAGCTGTTGCTAAGCAACAGGGTTTGTTGCTTCCCACGGAGCTCTGAGCTCCTTATGTTTTAAACATTAGCGCTGGTTTCTACGGCAGTTGGCACCAGCTCGGTCCCGGATAGCAGAACGTTTCCTGTACAATGATAATGTTGTTGTTGACCCAATCATAGCAATCAATCTCTACCAATTAGTCCCCAACAGATGAGGCAAGGAAAGCCACAGTAGTGGAAAGTTTTGGGAATCATAGGTCCAAAGGCAACTGTTCCTTCCAAGCATGCTACACTAACCAAGTCATGTCACAAATTATTCATATACCGCATCCCAAAATGTTATTTTCAGAAGGCTATTAATCTGATTTTCATTTGAATGAATCAATACTATCTACTTCCACCATCTCCCTAGGGCGGCTGGTCCATAGATCTACCACTCACTCACTGCAATATTGGGCTGGATTTTAACACCCAAAAACAAGTGGTCAGAGGTCAAAATTTTTGCAATCTCAAACCCGACTCCAATTCGCCCATTTCCAGGCTTAACGGAGGCAGGACAAGGGACAGGCAGCCAACCCGCTCCCAAGAGGCGGGTTGGCAATTTAAATATTTTAATGAGGCTGACAGCCTCTGCTTGAACCTGTTTTACTGGTTTAACTCTGGCCAGCCTGGTTTCCCAGGCCTCGGGAAACCCGGCAGCTGAAGAGAGGTGGGGACAGCTTTGGGGAGAAGGTAAGTGCCTTTACAGCAGTTTGTCAGCCACGAGTAGCAGGAGTGCTTCCTCCCAGACCCCCAAGCTCCCCGCCCCCATCAGACCCCCCCATACAAAGACCCTCAGGATTGGGAATCGTACCACTCCCATGACCAGACCCCACACCCCACCCTATGGGTCCGGGATAAGACCCCCTCCCTGGAATCAGACACCACACCCGGGATAGGTGATCGCCCCCTCCAGGTCACACTTCACCTTCCCTGGGGTCAGGGATCGTAACCCCACCCCCAGGGTCGTCGATCGGGCCTACTTGATCCTGCAGCCTGCTCCGGAGTGCTCCCTGCCCGACTATAAGCCAGCCAATCAGACTGACTTCCGGGCGGGGAACTAGTCAATGACAAAAGATGCACGCTGTGAAGTTAAAACTCCATAGCATGTGGGGAATCATGGACTTCCGGGTTTCCCACCCAAAACACCAGACTCTGCCTACATAACATGCCCCTGTTAATATCCAAGCCATTGTTTCTGCAGATTAGTTCTGAAATACCCCCCCACCTCCCTTCAAGCACAGGCTGTGTCACCTGGTTCCACTGTTCTGGGCAAAGTGAAGCAGCTCATCATGGTCCACATAATGGTCGCTGTCCAAGGGCTTTTATCAGGATGGCTTAAATGGTGATCGTACCCCTTTAAAAACTACAAGAGCAATTTGCACCTTACTCAACATTTAGAATTCTCCACATCGCCCCACTCTCCCAATACAGTGCATCTATTTACTGTTTTCAAATTTACTCTGCAACATTCAGCGTGTCCTCACCACTAGCCAAAAGCCATGTTACTATGCAAAATATTTTTTATTTTCAAGTACCATTTTTTAAATGAAGAAACCTAGGTGACGATCCAAGGTCAACAGTTCAAGATCAACAGCACTAAGTTTGAAAAAGAATCGAATGAAAGACAAAGTAAATCAAGAGGTTCTGATTAGGGGTCACCAATCCTGGGTTTAAAATCTACTTTTCAGTATGTAAACTAATTTTGAGCGAGTGCGCCTTTATGTGAACAGAATCATGATATGTACACAGTCAGTAAACAGACTGAAAGTCACCTTGCAGTTGATTGTTTGACCCACCTTATATTGATTACACGCTTAGAGACATTCAAGGGTAGGAATTATGTGGCGCAAGTGAAGGTTGGAGATCGGGCTGCAATACTGTGGCTCCGATTCTGCACCCCATGCTCACGTCTAGCAAAGGTCTGCACTGGCAACTAAACCTTGCAATTTCTGCCCTCTAGTTTTCCAGGTTGAGCTAGATAAGCTTGCCCTGATACCATTAGTAAGAGCCTAATGTACTGTTGCAACATAAGAGAATGCTTCCTTCATTAAGTCCGGTGTTCATCATTGCAGCAAGCAGAGTGGACAAAACACTGCATGCTTGCCGATCCCTGGTGTATGTTGACTTTGAGGCCTGTAATCGAAGGTGACGACCATGTAAATTGTTGTATTTATGCTATCCCAATAATGTAGCTACCTGCCAGAGATAGCCTGAAGTGCTACAAATAACTGAGGGAGGTGGAGAGAGAATACACAAAACATTCCAGTCCAATATACAGCTTTCAGCTGCCACAAAGAACAGGCTGTTTTAATAGAGGCAGCAGTTCCTGCTCGGAATATAGCAGTTGAGCTACATGTTGATGTTAACTGAACACCAGCATGGTTTTCACCTCACCTGATTTGTAGCTTTGCTATTTATTAAAGTGTGAACCAGACTAGCTAATCTCCTGAGGCGTTGCTCAGTGGTAGCCTGGACGACAGTTGTAATATTTAATTGCTAAGCTTGCCTGTCCCTCCAAGACCACTGCTTAGCTACTTCCTGTGAGGTAGTGGTCTAAATAATTCTCGGGGGCTTATTGAAGATAATTATTGTTGGTATTGGAAGTACCTGTAAATTGGCGGCTGATTATTTCAAGTTTAGCAAATAATCTCAGGAGGTTATTGAGGGGGACAAGGAGGAATCAAACAGAAAATAACTGGGTTTTATTTTTTGCATACTTTCGATTGTATAAAAACCCAACAAATCCTAACTGAACAAAGTGTGACAGATACTCTCGAAACCTTTATATAAATATAGATAGCATTCAGATAGACTTTTAAAAACCTAAAATTGGTAATACTACCACCAACAGCTCTGTAAAAGCTACGCTCATCCCCTTTCAAACAAATGACTTGTTTGGTCGCACTGATAGCATCATGAGGATGAAGAAATGTTATTTGATCCCGTGATGTCAAATAGCAATGCTTTTAACCCCCCCCCCCCATTTCCCCTATTTAGGGCACAGGCTGCTGTCCTTAAGCCAACTGTAAAGCAACTGCAGGTGATATTTTAGTCTCTCTGATGCACAGAGATGGGCACAGAGGCACTCAGTGCACTAGTCTCAAAGTGATCTTTCACTTGTGTGGCTTATTATCGTGCATGCCTGGTATACTGGAATTCCCTCGGGTACAGCATTGGCCTGGCATAGGCATGTTAAATGTAACCCAATCATGGCCTTCTTTCTGGTAGAATGTGAGCACTATGCATTTATGTGAAGTAAACACCACTCTGGCATACTGCTGGCAATACCCTCCTCCTTTATGCCAAGGATGAATGGATAAATGGTGGCAATTGTTCCCCCTTCACAACTCACCACCCAAAGGAAAAGTAGTTCACAACAATACAATTTGTATTGAGTTAACCAATCTCAGCCAAGGTGGTGATGGGCACTTGGCCTCAGCACCCTGAAGGTAGAGGCGGAGAGAAAAATGTCAGTCAGCATTCTGATTCCTGAGAGAAATCCAGCGAGCTCCTTCTGGAAACGGCATTTGTGTACATTGGATGAGGATAGGTTAGTTTAGCGTGAACCTATCCTCACCCATTGCCTTGCACAGTTGAATGGTCTGCGGTCACTCACCGACATATGAAGGAGGCTACTTTGGGGAGGTATTGTAGGGCAGCACTTGTGGAAGACATACCTCAGGATGGCTCAGCACCTTCAGGAGAACAAAAGACAAATTGGAGGGCAGTGAAAGCAAGAAAGAAAAAAAAAAAAAAGTGTTTGTTGGTGAGGTGGATACAAGGGGATTGTGCCATGCAAGTGGAGAGTAGCCACTAACACCTTTGTTCAGGAAGAAGGAGAAGATAAAGTAGGTAGCTATTGACAGTTAGAAACTGACAAGAAACAAAATTGGGTAAATGGATGTTACTTGGATTGGAGAAGGGTTGGAAGTGGTGTACCCCAGGGGTCAGTGCTGGGTCCACTTTTGTTCTTCATATATGCACATGATTTGGACTTGGGTATATGGAACACAATCTCAAAATTTGCTGATGACATTAGTAGTGGGTTTGGCAAACAGCAAGGAGGATGTCATGAAGATAGACAGGTTAGCAGAATGGTAAGACAGGTGACAGATGCAACTTAGTATGGATAAGTACAAGAAAATACATATTGGGAGGAAAAAGGAATAGCAACATACACTCAATGGAAAGACACTGAAGGGTGAACAGAGGGTTCATAAGCATAAGTCGCTGAAAATGTGAATGCACATGGTTAAAGCTATAAAGGCCAACAATATTTGGGGTTTTATAAATAAAGGCATAGAGTACAAGAGCAGCTGCTTCTTAGGCAGTCCCTCGGAACCGAGGAGGACTTGCTTCCACATTAAAAATGAGTTCTCAGGTGACTGATGAGCCCAATGCGGGACCTACAGTCTCTGTCACAGGTGGGGTAGATGATGGTTGAAGGGGCAGGTGGGGTGCTTGGGTTGATGTGTGCTCCTTGCGCTGCCTGCGCTTGGTTTCCGCTTGCTCCTGGCGAGGAGACTCGGAGGTGTTCAGCACCTTCCCGGATGCTTCTCCTCCACTGTGGTCTTGGGCCAGGAATTCCCAGGCATCGATGGGGATGTTACACTTTTTCCAAGGAGACTTTGAGGGTGCCCTTGAAGCGTTTCCTCTGCCCACCTGGGGCTCTCTTGCCGTGCCAGAGCTCAGAGTAGAGCGCTTGTTTTGGGAGACTCGTACTGGGAATGCAGACGATATGAACCGCCCATCGGAGCTGATCAAGTGGTCAAAGCTTTGATGCTGGGGATGTTGGCCCGAGCGAGAACACGGATGTTGGTGCGCCTATGCTGCCAATGGATTTGCAGGATCTTGCGGAGGCAGCGTTGGTGGTACCTCTCCAGTGCTTTGAGGTGCCTGCTGTACATGGTCCATGTCTGAGGCACACAGCAGGGTGGGTATCACTGCTGTTCTGTAGACCATGAGCTTAGTGCCAGGTTGGAGGTCCTGGTCTTCAAACATTCTCTTCCTCAGGCAACCGAAGGCTGCACTGGCACACTGAAGGTGGTGTTGGACTTCGTCGTCGACATCTACCCTTGTTGACAGTAGGCTCCCGAGGTATGGAAAGTGGTCCACATTGTCCAAGGTCTTGTCGTGTATTTTGGTAATTGGGGGGGGGGGGGGGGGGGGTTGGTAGAGGACCTTTGTCTTACGGATGTTTAGTGTAAGGCCTATGCTCTCGTACGCTTCAGTGAAGGTGTTGACGATGGTTTGGATTTCGATCTCAGTGAGCGCAGACGCAAGCGTCGTCTGCATACTGTAATTCGATGAGGATGTGACAACCTAGGATCTGGACTGGAGGTGACAGAGGTTGAACAATTTCCCGTTTGTTCTGTAAATTAGCTCCACTCCAGTGGGGAGCTTACCGAGGGGGAGATGGAGCATTGCAGTAAGGAAGATCGAGAAGAGCGTTGGTGCGATGACACAGCCTTGTTTGACACCGGTTCATAAGTGAATTGGGTCTGTGGTGGAACTGTTGGTCAGGATCACGGCTTGCATGTCGTCGTGAAGCAGGCGGAGGATGGTGACAAACTTGAGGGCAACCGAATTTGAGGAGGACACTCCATAATCCCTCAGAGTCGAAGGCCTTTGTGAGATCAAAGGCGGCCATGTACAGCAGTTGATGCGGTTCCCTGCATGTAATTGACGTGCAGTGAAGATCATGTCCATTGTGCCCCTTAGTGGGCGGAATCCGCATTGCAACTCTGGGAGGAGCTCTTCGGCCACTGGGAGAAGGCGATTGAGGAGGATTCTTGATGACTTTCCCTGTGGCAGACAGCAGGGAAACTCCTCTAATTACCGCAATCAGACTGGTCACCATTACGGTATTTGAGATCCCCTGGCATGCTCTCCTCCTTCCAGGTAAGAGAAATAAGTTCATGAATTCGCGCCAGTAGTGCTTCTCTGCTATGCTTTAGTACCTCGGCAGGGATTCCATCGGCTCCCGAGGCCTTGTTCTTCAGTTGTCGGATGGCCTTTTCAACCTCATGCCGGGCTGGGGTTGTGCTGAGATGGTGACGGGTAGCATGCTGTGGGATGGAGCTGCTCGCGTCGAAGACAGAGTCGCGGTTAAGGAGATCTTCTAAGTGCTCCTTCCAGTGGGCACTGACTGCCTCTGTCCTTGAGTACCTCTCTGTTCTTGGCCCACAGTGGGGTAAGGCCTTGGGTGCTTGGGCCGTAGATGGTCTTGACTGCGCTAAAGAATCCACGCACATTGTGGTTGTCGGCTAGCTGCTGGTTCTCCTGCACTTTCTCCATCCACCATCTGTTCTTTAGGTCATGAGTTTTTTGTTGGACCTCGGCCTTCAGGCTTCTGTAGAGCTGCTTTCTTGCTCTCAAGTTCTGTTGCTGTTTCCAGAGAACATGTATAGACACACCCTTATATACCACGTTAGTTACTTCCTCAAAAAATTCACCTTTGCCATCCTTGACCATCCGTTGCCATCCTTTGCTCTTTTTCCCCCCCAGTCTCCTCTCTTCTGCTGTTTCAGTTCCCCTGGCTCTAATAGTGGATGCATTTTATCCCTAACTGCAAGATCAAGCTGCAAGGTTAAAGTTACCTGATCCCACTGCCCATCCCCCGACCATGCCTGTTCCTTGTACTCAGTGAGCACTGGCTCTTCACTTAAACTTAGCTCCCAAATTCCCAGATCTCTCTGCCGTCAAGACTACGCTTCTCCACAAGACTAGCGATCTAGTGACTAGTGGATCGCGAGTGGGGCTTGGGGCCAGGGATCGCGAGAATATCAGTGCTAAATTTGATCCTGAGAGAGACAATATCATTCATGTCCGAGGCCGGGACCCAGGAGCGAGGACGAGCCCAGCAGCGAGGTCAAGGCCCAGGAGTGGCGCAGCGTGGACCAGCAGCGGGGTTGGGGCCCAGGGAAGGTGCGGCATGGGCCAACAGCGAGGGCGGGAGGACCACAATGCATCCTACGAAATCCAGGCAGAGTGGACCTGCGGGAAGGAGTACAAGAGCAAAAAGATGATAAATATGCACAAAACATGTTAGGTGACAGTAGAGTCCAGAGTGAATAGAGAATGACTATTTCCTCTAATCAGAGAATCAGTGACGAGTTATCATCAACTTAGAGATAAAGAGAGAGATGGGGATAAATTTCTTTATGCAGCAGATTGTCAGAGCATCAAATCCTTTGCCAGAGAGCTGTAGTTGAGGCAGAAACCACTGCACCTTTTAAGGGAAAATTGGATAAATATTTTAAGTAGAGGAAGATACATTGCTACGGGGAGGCAGCAGGGCAGTGGGATGTGTTTTGGATTGCTATAGCAAAGAGCCAGTACAGACATGATGGACCAAATGGCCTCCTTCTTTGCTGTAAACTTCTACTGTACTATGTGGTGGGGGTGAATTTTCAGATAATGGGTGCAAAATCTTACCACCAGCATAAAAAGCCAGGGTTTCTGCTCCAGGCTATTTTCCAGTGGTAAAGTGGAAATATTTAACTGCTGAAAAAAAAACTCAATGTTAATGGAAAGACTTCTTACCATGCAGTTAACTTTAGGCGGGAATCATTGATCAGAAAGTTGGAATGTGAAGTCTAGTCGGCGTAGAGGCCTGATTCCGCGAGGATAGGACGCCAGCCATTTAAGCCTTGAGCTTCATTTTAAAGAATTAGATTGAGTGGGGAGTGGTGTAATTGCTCAGACTCCTACCTCGGATTGTACTTACCTAACCTGTGCCATACTCATTCCCGGGAGCAAACATGGCAAGTGGATTTACACAGGCAGGAGTGGGTGGGTGGCACAGTTATACTGACTGCAGCCAACGGCAACAGATGGAGCTGCTGACTGGCACAAACATGCATGCCACTTTATCTTGCACGACTGTCGGCCTGAACTGAAACTAAAGGGTGAATTGTGCTTTTTGCTCCCTCTTCAATTCACCATGAAAATCCAGCAACAGACACGGCCCTTGCAAAGCTGATCTACTGACTGGCATTTATTTTGAAACGGAGGACACTGAATACCAATTAGCACAGCACCATAAAACCACTACTAGTTAGGGGCCTCGTTTCAGCTATCATGAAAAACTCGAGATGACTCTGGTCCCTTTATAATACAAAAGAGTTGTGTAACTCCATGATGAGGGATAAGGCAATCCTGATGCACAGTCCTGACTCTCTGCTCTCCGTCCTGCCAAATCTCTGCAGATCTGATTTATGAAAATATCAGCCTTTAATTTTTATCCACCGATAATCTAGAATAACTCCAAAGCAAAATGAATAGCCACAGTCAATAGCGTTACAAGATTAGGGAGTGCAGATGCAGAAGAATGCGTGGACAGAAGGGCTGGTCATTGATTGGGACACAAAAAGGGTGAAAAGGTTAAATCAGGCAGAGAATAAGGGCAGCTGAGACAGCTGCTGGGCTACCATCGGTTCAAATTCAAGCAGTGTGGGAAAGAATTTGTATACTCTGCTTCAGGGACATTCGGGTTTCAGTTGTGTTTGCGTTTATATGAAAAGGAAAAGTCTTACTTGACCAACCAGAAATTGCAGACAACCCTATTTTTTTTTCCCCTTTGGAGCTAAAAGCTATCCACACAAGCCTGAGCTTTCACCACAATTTTTAAAATGTGGCCTCCAATAATTTAATTAGATGTACGGTTTTCAGCACTTAAAACACATTTAAATATATGCAAAGTGTATCGGATGATGCATGTGATGGTGGTGGGGAGGGCTGCGCAGAAAGAGAACAGGGGCTCAAACTAAGCAGAAAGCAAGCGTAAACAAAAGAACCCACAACTGGCACAGGATTAACAGATGGGGAAGGGAGGTCATGGGCATCATAAGGATGGAATGCTCTACATTTTAAGCCAATCTAATGTTCTTGGATTCAGGGACCTGCTACCTAAAGGGCACAAATGTATCCAGATCTAAATTGGTGTCCAAATATCTGTGGCCCAGTTTACATTGTTAAATCACAGTGGGCCTCTGCTAGGTCCAGGTACGCACCTAGAGCATGTGTTTATGCAGCTGCAATGGGATACTTGTGGGTATTGTGTCAGCGTGATTTTTGTGTGATTTAAACTCTGGGGAAATGCTTGATAAATCAGCAGGGGATGCCAGAATAGATAATCCAGTTTCTGTTTATGTGGAGTTTATTACCAAAGAACACCTGAGCTCAGCTTATCTTACATTGGCAATGCAATCACTTCTTGAGATGGAAAGTTGTGGGTTCAGACCCTCCTCCGGGACTTGAGCACATAATCCATTCCAGCTCAGCACAGGAGGAATGCTGCATTGTCGGAGGTGCTGCTTTTTTGGGGCAAGGCATTCATCTGGGGCCTAGTGATGTGTACTTTAAAGATCCCACAGCTCTATTCAAAGAGCAGGAAGTTGTCCCGGTGCACTGGCCAACACTATTCCCTCCACCATTGAAACCAGATTCGCTGGAAATTCAACTCGGATTGTTTGTGGGATCTTGGTGTGAAAACCAGCTGCCACATTTGCCTATTTTACAACAGCCACTGCACTGTAAAGTAATTCATTGTGCACGAAGTGCTTTGAGATATTTGAGGGACATGATAAAGCATGAACACAAGTCTTTCTCCACTCCTCCCAATGGCATCATACTAGTGGGAAAAATCATTGTTGTATTTTTTGTACCAGTTCAAAACAGTCCAACTGCTACATATATGTCAGTGAAGCCCATGTTGGATTCACTCTAGATGTCCAACACAGGACCCTTCTACCCTACCAGCTAAGGCTCAATTGCCACACTGTACCTCAGGTACATGGAGGTCAGACACTCCAACTGAAAATGCAAGAAAACTGGATGGTGAAGAGCATATGGAAGTCACGTTGAGTAACCCTGCCTCAATAATGGAATCCATGTGAATGAATTATGGACAATGATCACTTTATTCTAGAGAACATCGCTGGCAAGATAATTGAATTGTTAAAATTCAATTGGAGGGAACCCCTGTCCAAAATTCACCACCACTTTATACTGAATGCACTTGATTGTCACATACCTTTAAAAAGGTGGGTGTGGTTTGTGCCGCTCCTGATCTGGAATATCATCTATTGGTCCCTATAAATGAGGTTTTATCAGGAAATTGAGAGAGAGCTGGGCAGCTAAGACAACAGGGCTGATGCAGTCCACTAATGGGCACATGATTTTCCTGAATCTCATTTAAAAATAAAACAGAAAGGAACAGTACTGTATCCTATGATTTAAAAATATATATATTTTTTATTTTACTTTGCTCCACTAAACAGTTGTTTACAAAATGTTCCTGAGATCAGCCCAGTCACAGAGTTTCTTCAGGTTCATTTTGTATTCCTGAATTGGACAGGTAGATTATTGCAACTTGAGATGGAAAGAGTGTATCAATAAGTATTAATAGCAAAGCAAGTGAATCTTCTTAATCTGCTCCCAATAGACTGTACTAATCGTCTGTTGTATTGGTCATTTTAAAAAGGTAAATTATTAAAAGGTAAGGAAGCCCATTTTCTACCAGGGCATGTGTACGCCGCGGAGCTGAACTCTGATTAGCGCAGTGCAACTTTAAACGGGATCAAGCATCGTGTCTGCATTTCACTCCATCACCATGGTGCCCTATAAATGCCAGCACTGTCCAGCTCGGGAACAAATGAGGAGACATCTGCACAGTCCACATGTCTGCCAGGACAACCAGACACACGGACTGTGAGGCCTTTGTTCACGGTCACATTCGATGCCGACACTGAAACAGCTTCTCTCCGGCTAATTAAAGCGGTCAATTAATGAAATTGACTCAACAGCATTTCAGATTTAAAAAAAAAGTCAGTTGCAAAAACAAAAAGAAAAAACTGAATGGGAACTGAGACCGTTCAAACCCTGCGGGGAGAAGGTTTGAAGGCAAGGTGCAATAGCAAAGAGAATTCTAACAATTGGATGCTTTGGAGACTCCAATGACCTCAGTCAACAGAACAGGCAATTCTAAAAAAAATTCAATGTTACTTAGCATTAAATCAAGCATTATCAAAACATAAATGTAACAGTTGCCAGAGTTTGTGTAGCCGGTGCATATCCTACACCGTTGATAGAAATTCAAAACCATTCATTTGCAGTGAAGCTTGTTTAATGGCATAAAATAATAATGAGGTATTTTTATGGTGTGGGGAAAGAAATAACCCTATTTTCTACTCCTTAAGTCTTCCCTTCCTCCCACAATCTACAGGCTTTTAAAACAGAAGTTTGCTGTCATCCAACTACGATTTACGTTATGTTCTTTTTTAACGTTTTGGAATCTTGAGCTAAGGGCTTTTGCCCATCAGTTAGTTTTTTTTAAAAAATAGTCTAACCAGATCATAGATCAGATCACCCTGACTATAGGCAGGAGATTGGGTGGTGACAATCTTGGATTCCCACTAACATTGCTTTCAAGCAGTGCTGGAGAATGGTTCAAGAATGATTTTCCTTTCCCCTATGAAAAAGTGCCAGGCACTTCCTTAGTAGCGTCATTGGGATTAGAACTCGGCAGAATTGGGGGTGGGGGGGTATTTGACTGACATCTCCATGGTAACTTCCATTGGCAGTTCAATCTGCTTCCATCACTACCACAGATATGGTGGGTGTGTTATTTTTTTATTTTTTTTATTTTTTTTTAAAAACATCACATCCAAATACTTTCTTATGCCTCGGTTACTGTCATAGTATGGCTATAGTTAAGGCTCATCGCAATTTTTATATTTTCTCTGGTATTGTATTATACAATGTAATAACTGGCACATACTTCAAAAAGGCCCCTATGGTGCACTCCATGGTATAGTGACTGCCCACTATATTAACTAAAACTACAGATCTTTTAACAGGCTGTAACAGAGTAATTCACACTAAACTGACAGTTAGACAAGGGGATACAGGTTCAAAATGGTGGAAGGCAAATTTAGTACCAATGCTTCAAAGTTCTTCACACTGTGAATAGACTGCTGGGTAGGGCCGTAGAGGCTAAAACTCTGGAATGATTGGATACTGTGTGGAGAGGGAGTTGGTGGGGTGGAGAGAGGATTATGCATTTGTCTGCTTGGACAATCTAGGTTTGGCCCAATGGCCTCCTTCAATCCTATCTGTCTTGTGACTATATAATCCACTCAAGCTTTGTGTTTACAGCACATGACCCCTGGATGGGGTTAAATTCTGTTTAATAGTGAGAAAATGAGCTTACTCTGCAACTTCCCAAAGCAAATGCTTCATGCATTGTTGCAAATTTCTGCTCAGTTGTGGCAAATTGCTGAAGAGAGTCAGAGGCAAGATTAATTTGGCGCTACAGTTTGTATTTTATTGAGCATCAGGGGCAACCATAACACTACAAAGTACTTAATAGAAAAGACATCAACAGCCTCAGAGCCTGATAATACTATTAATGTGTTAATCATACACCTCCATCCTGGGTGGAAATGGCTGCGTATTCTTGGTTCAAGTAATGGAGGCTACTTCCACTCTCTACCCCCTGCTGAAACTTCACTGCACTAATGCGGAAAGCCAGAACCAATTCAAATGGGCTCATTAATATCTTTTCAGCACCATAAAACAGCGTTGCAGAATGGCAAGTCAAAATGAGCGAATTGGTGCCCTGTAGCACCCAAATAGTGCTGTGCCTCAACATAACATCAACGTAGTAACTAACCAGGGTATTACAGCCTTGTAACACACTTGAGCCCCAAAGCAAGAACTTTTATCTCATCTTGCTTTTGTGAACTACTTTATTGACATGTGGCAAGTGACTTTTGCATTACCAGCAGTAACGTATCAGAACACTAATGTACAAGCCGTGTTCACTGGCCAAACCTCGACAGGGTTTTATCTCTGTTGGATAGAAGAATTATTGATAAAGAATTTGGAGCAGTGCATGCTGCAGTGGCACAGTGTCACCAATTACATCATCATTGTGCATCCACGCTCACAAGCTTGTGTAAAATGATGTCCCAAACAAGACTTAGGTCTGCAGGGAACCGATGGGAACAGATGGAAAATCCAGTCCCAGGTATTTTCATACTTCCTTTAACCTTATTTATTTCACGTTTGAATCATCATCATCATTCATTTGGGATTGCCCAATGTCCCATGGACAGCAAATTGACAAGTGCCACCATACTGCAAAGTTATTCATATGGTTGTGGGGGGGGGGGGGGGGGGGGAGGAGGAGAGAAGAGAGAGAGAGAGAAAGAATCTGAAATGAAAGTTCTTCAAGCCCGCCACTGATACCTGCAGACTGCCAAAGAGTGGAGTGCACAAGGATATTTTACTGGGGTTATTATTTGAGGTGGAATCTGGTTAAATTCCAGTGATTTGCTTTAATTAACCCTTTGAGTGCTGAAGGTGGTTCAGTTGACTGAAAAAAACAATTTAATAATATTTAAACTTCAATAGACTAGGATTTGACACTTTAAACATATTAATTTGCATACCTTATCAATATTAAGTGACAGTTAAGTGCACACTGAAAGTCAATGTGCATCTTTAAACTCGGCATTATCAATAGGGAGATACACCTTTCTTAAAATCTTCACAGTTTACAAAACAAAGTGCAATGAAACAACTCAGTCCGGTTACTTTCACGAAGATGCCTGTTTATACACTATGAATGGAACCGCGTTTATGTGTTCAACCATAAATGTATTTTGATGCTTTGGCAACATAAGATGTACCTTATCATGCCAATAAAGCGATTTGTATTGTATTATTATTGAATTTCACAACACAATTAACATGCAAGTACCTGCTTCCATTGCAAAACTGCACATAAATAACTGAAGACCGATGTTCTGCATAGTTTCATAAATTTACATATTCCCAAATGCTAAAATAGACAATAAATTGTGCTAATTAAATATCATTAGCAGTGGTGTTACACTCATACATACAAACACTGGGAATGAATTCCTATGCTAGAATAGAAGCCTATGCTGCCCCAAAAACTGTTTATTAACTCGTCCTTCCACTGTTACTGTGCTGTTCTTTTGTTAAATGCTTTCAGAAACCATTATCTGAATGATTGTTGGCAGTGTCGATAAGATGACCAGTGTCATTCCTTGCCTGCCTTTTAAACACTTTTAGCAGCACTTCCAACATAAAGGGACTCGGGAATTTGTGAAATTAAATCAAGCAAACACAAGGAATAATTCCACAAGCTCTTCCAATCTGTGAACGCAAACCTTTTAGTTTAAAATTGAGGTCACAACAATGCTATTACATTAAATGAAAGTGCCCTAAAGCATGTGTTTTAATTTTTAAAAATCTAATTAAAAAAATTATGTAAATTTTCCAGGAAGCTTAAAAGAGCAAGTTGCAGATTCTCAGCAAGATATATTGTTTGAAAATTTTCTTTAAAAAAAAACACCTGATACTATCGCCCTGAAAAAAGTTACTGGCATCTCAGTACAACACTTTTCTACCTGTCTCACATACAGTCCTCCACCACCAACACCTACTTAACATTTTCATGCTAAGGGAGAAACGCTTTAAAAAAAAAGGTAGAAAAAGCATCACAGGATCCAAAACAGATAGAGAGACCTTGTGACAGATAAATCAAAGAGCTTCGAGAGGGCCAACGAAAGGAATACTGAAACTTTGGGGGGGGGGGGGCGTGAAGGAAAGAGGGGAAGAGAAGGATACGTCCCAAAAAGAATGTCAAATGTTTTGTAAAAGCAGCAACTTATTCCTCATCTCCACCCCTCCTCCCACTTTTTCATTCCTAAAAAGAAACAGCTGCCAAGGGGAATGGGGCAAGTGAGCACAAAGTGAGGCAGAGCAACATTTGTATGCTCTAAATACAGAGCATGACAGCAGCTGCTTGCCTTGTTTGCATACCTTTAGACTATCTCATTTGGCAGCTCAGACTCCTTTCAAACTACTAGAATGTTTGGATTCCCCCTTGAATAATACCTTCCAAGGAAGGGGGGGGGGGGGCGCAGGGAACGGAGGATTATGCCCTTCACGTGAATAGTCTATTCATAGGCTTTATACCAGCTCTGGGACCCTGTCACACTGCCTGAAGCAAAGACTGACAGCTAGTTAATGGCCAGATTCACACGCGCTCTCACACACAACTTACTAGCAGCCTTTTGTCTGGGAGCCCTTCTTGTATGATGCTGGGATGAGGTGCAGAGATTGCTGCCTTTCAAGAGTGGGACAGACGACATACAGCAGCGAAGGTGAAGGACTCTTCCCAGCCCCTTCATAAGCTTTAAGGTGACAGTGGACTATACGATCTTAGAAACACAGGGCCCATGCTGGGCTTTTCACTCTCCTTCTTTAAGGCCTATTGTCTCTTTAGATTCCTGCGTGTGAATAGAGGAAGGAAAGCTCCTTCCAGAATGCAGTCGCATTTAAATGCAAATCAGAGATTAGGGGACGCATATGCCTCTGCTTAGCAGACAATCATTTCAGCTAAAAGCTGTGGTCAAATTGCTCGAGGAACAACACGTCTAACACAAAGCACTCAAGAGAGAGAGAGAAAAAAATAGCAGAGCCTTACCCAAGTAAACTGAAGTGTTGCATCCAGCTGCAGGTTATACACTGAGTGGAAACTGTGCTTGCACGGTGAATTGGGATACTCAGCAGAGTGTTGTGTGCAGTCACTGTGAAGGACTCATTTAGTTAATTGTAAACACCCAACATCCTCTCTCTTTCTTTCTCCCTTCTCCCTCTCTGTGTCTTTCTCACTCCCCCTCTCTAGGCTTTCAGCAGGATTTCTTCCATCAGCTTCTGCGCAAAAAAAAAAAAAAAAAAAACTAAAAATTCAAATTCTTTAATGGCATTTCTGTTGCGAGTAGAAATCTCTGCTGACTGCAACAGCACACGCGGTTTTCTACCAGCTCAGAAGAGCCACTCTCCTCAGCGCAGGCTTCTTCCACTGCTTGTGGTAGTGTTAGCACCTGGTACTATAATACAGCAATCAGCTGACTCCTAGCGCTTGATTGGTGGATGCCAGCTGCCTATCAAAGAACATTCAGACAAGCAGAAGCCCATCTGCAAAGCTCGCAGTGGATACACAAGAGAGGGGTCTGAACGGGGAGGAGTTGGCATGAGAACACAGGGGGTGGGGGAGTGGTGCCTTCCGCTTTTTTTCCTGTAAGTGTTGGGTGAGGACTTCCAGGGAGTGTGGTGGCAGAACGGAATGTTGTAGCTCAGATCTATTGAGTTCTGTCTGAAGTCTACCCTCTTTATGTTAAAACTCCTAAATGTTGGACTGCTGACATCCAGAGGCGACAGGGAGGGAGAGAGAGGTAACTGGTTTGAAAAGCTGCCCCAGTTGTTTTATAGACTGCTGGGGGGCAGGCGGCGGGGCTAACCTTAGATTCTTGCACTGCAGTGCAGAAATTCTTCTTTTGGCCGAAAGTCGTTCACAGTCTGAAAGGAGAAATGAGGGTCAGAATCCATGTTTTAATGATGCTGGATTCAATTAATAAAATGACAGTTTATGTGGGAAAGCGTTGAGCAAAAATAGTGCATGTAGCAAACTAAAGCTAATCCAGCAAACACACACACATCAAGTACTGACCTTTTTTAAAAATGTCACTTATATATGATTTTTCTTTTTCATCCTTCAGATTTTTTCTTTAATCGCAACGGGAGTGAGAAAATAAATCTGTAAACCTGTTCTGCAGAACTGAGAATAGCCAAAAACAATTCTTATGCTGATCTATCTGGTGATGCTGAGGTTAAGGGTAAATATGGAACCTGTTTTCTTAAAGCTTAAGCTAAAAACCTGTGCCTGTTTTAATGGTCTTTGGAAGACTGAAACAGCATGACAGTAATCACCAAACCAAGCTAGATTTATCACTTTGAATGTGGAAGCCACCCAGATCTTCTGGTTCCTCTAATTACTTTCTGCCCCTCTATTTTCTTTCCATTTCCACACATGGCTACCAACGCTATTATTCCTGTGAGCAGTGATACATGACACTAGTCTCAGATCCAGCCTTGTGCGTCTATGAATATTATGAAGGTCAAGCAGAGCTTGATTGACTTAACAGAATATGCATTTGCATTTTTGCAGTTTTATTTTTAGTATTTTTTAAAATTTCCTTTCTCCTTATTTGACCCTTACTAGACAGTGGCTGAAAGACCAGTAGGGAACCTTTTTGAAAAAATCAGCCAATACCATTCTTAGAGTTGCCAACCCTCCAGGATTGTCCGGAGTCTCCAAGAATTAATAATTAATCTTCTGGACACTGCTGTGTGACCCTGGAGAAAAGTAAAAGGGGCATTGAAAAATGAATTGTTTTATTTTTCCATTTTCTTGGAATACTTTCATTTGTTAGTTATATAAATATTAGAGAGGAGGAAAAAAAGGCTGTTTGACTGGGCGGGGCAGTTGGAGGTTGACGTAATAAAACTCACTACGCACTTGGTTTGAGTATAAAGCAAGGCTTTAATCAACTTGTTTCAGAACATGGAGGTCTAGTTGTACTTCACTAGCTCCTTGTCTTACAAAATGTCCCTGGCAAGCTGGGGCCCATGCCCGAGTATTTATACTCCTTGGACGGCGCCACCAGCTGGCCGTCCAGTGTTATTTCATAAGTAGTTTCTTGATGATGAGATTTATAACAGAGGTCATGTGATGAAACCCCCAGCACCACATGCTGGACTGACGAGGCTGGCCACCAGAATCGAGCTAGTTGACAGTTCCCTGTGGTGATTCCCATTCCTTGTGGGTAAGTATCTGGCAGCTGCTCAGAGTCTTCCTCAGTCTGTACCTGAGATTGGGAACTCACTGCGTAGGTAAAAGTGCACATCTTCCCATTCTGTGGTTAGCGCAGTGATTTGGCTCTCCACTATGCCACATCATGCATGGAAGATGTTTTTGATGGCTGAAGTGGATACTTGATGGGAATTGAACACTTTTCTTGAAAGGAGCTCAAACATATTTTTATTTCCCCCAGTTGTCTTCTTTCTTCTCCCAGTTGACTATTGTTAGAGTATGATTCTATGGTCTCCCACACTGTGGCCGGAATTTTCCCATTTAAAAAAATGGGTGGGTTTGGAGCATGGGGGCAGTTAAATTGTTAAAAATGGGATTCCCGACCTGATCCCGCCTCCAACCCGCCTACTTCTGGTTTTGCTGGTGGGGGCGGGGCAGGGGGCAGGGGGCGTTACCTGCATTTAAATATTGTAATGAGGCAGGAGGTCTCTATTTTCCCCTCCATTTTGAATTTAACTGCCGGGGACGGAGTTCACACAATTCATGAAACCCGGCAGTTAAACAGAGGTGGGGACGGCTGCATCCAGGAGGTAAGTGGATTTATACCCACCTCCTGGATCTAGGGTCCTGACCACACCCACCCCCCGTGCTCAGAGATCCCCCCACAAGGCCTCCGATCGCATTCCCAGGACTAACCCACCACACCCCACCCCCCCGCCACCCACCAACGATGATGATGAGGCCGGCCACGATCCTCCGGACCCCCTGCCGATCCTTTGCCCCATCCCTGGCCAACTTACCCCCCCATGATCCCCTATTCCAGCCCCCATGATCCCCTATTCCACCCCCCATGCAATCCCCTATTCCCCCCTTGCGATCCCCTATTCCCCCCCTTGCAATCCCCTATTTCCCCCTTTTGATCCCCTATTCCCCCCTTTTGATCCCCTATTCCCCCCTTTTGATCCCCTATTCCACCCCTTGCGATCCCCTATTCCCCCCTGTGTGATCCCCTATTCCCCCCGTGTGATCCCCTATTCCCCCCATGTGTGATCCCCTATTCCTCCCGTGCGATCCCTTATTCCCCCACTCCGTGCGATCCCCTGTTCCCCCCTCGTGCGATCCCCTATTTCCCCCCTGTACGATCCCCTATTTCCTCCCCCCGTGCGATCCCCTATTCCCCCCTGTGCGATCCCCTATTCCCCCTGTGCGATCCCTTATTCCCCCCATGCGATCCCTTATTCCCCCACTCCGTGCGATCCTCTATTTCCCCCCATCCCATGCAATCCCCTGTTCCCCCCCTCATGCAATCCCCTATCCCCCCCTCCGTACGATCCCCGATCCCTGATGCCCTCCCATCGCCTGCTGACCCCCGATCCCCTGCCGATCCTGCAACCCCCCTGCCGATCCTCTCTTCCCCGCTCCCGATTGCCGAACCCCTCCTGCTTGCCGACCCCGGGCTGACCCCTCGCAATTGAGGCCTGTCTGCCTGAGGCCAGCGAGCCAAACTCTCAAGACAGGAAACCGAGGCCTCACATTCAAATTAGGCCTTCCCAGGTTTCCCGTGTGCCTCGGATACCGTGCCCACCACCCCCCCCCCACCCCGCACTGCACCCAACCTACCTCCCCGAAGAAAATTCCAGCTGGTATGCTGTTATGTATGCACCTTTAAGGGAATAACTGGTTTTAGACTGCAGTACCGGCAGTGACCACCCCTGTATAAAAGGCCCTAGCAGGCTTCTGTATTTCAGTCTTACGCTGCCTCCTGTTCAGTAAAGTACCTGTTAAACTGTTCTCCCGAAGTCCATGTATTATTGAGGCGCGGACTTTACAGTGGCGACGAGTAAGTTTGAAATCACCTGCAGTGTGGCATCATCTCACGGGGATTTCGCCCTGAGAGGAGGGTTCTGGAAAGTCGTAGTCTGAGCAACGGGCGTCGACCGAGGGCAACCACCCAAAGAATTCATCGGTGTTCGGAGAATTGCGGGAGAGACTGTGGAGCGCTGTGCTTGGCTCCCCAGTTAAGGTGTTCCAGCAAATCGTGCTGGTAGCAGGTAGTGCGCTGACCCTTCCGGACTGTGGCGGGCTCAAGCTCGATCGAGCGGCTCTACAAAACGGGCCGTGAAGCGTCGCCAGGAAAAGAAAACAAGAGAGAGAGAGGGTGGAGCGCACAGGGCGCGGTCGGTGCTCAAGAACAGGGCAGCGGACAGAAACTAAACGGGGGGGAAGGAAAGCGAGACGCGCCGAAGCTGCGGGTCGCCGCCATTACCCCGTAGAACGCTAGGAGCAGCGTGGCAGCAAGGGGAAGATGCAAATGCACGGGAGGCGCCATTTTATCCCGTTGGGGAAGAAGCAAAAGCGCGGGAGGCGCCATTTTATTCCATTGGGGAAGAAGCAAAAGCGCGGGAGGCGCCATTTTATTCCATTGGGGAAGAAGCAAAAGCGCAGGAGGCGCCATTTTAAATCACCCAAGATGCCAAAAAGTGGCAGTATCACTGCTTTCGACAATGAGGTAGAAGACTGGACCACGTATGTGGAAAGAATTGAAGTGTACTGCAAGGCAAATGAGGTGGCCGATGGAAAGAGGGTGTCGGTATTATTAAATCTGGTGGGTGCGAGTACGTACGGCCTATTGCGGAATTTAATTACCCCAGCTAAACCAATGGAGAAAAGTTTTGAGGAGATTGTTCATATCTTACAGGAACACCTAAACCCTACACCACTGCTGATAGCAGAAAGATTCAAGTTCCATAAAAGAAACCAGCACAAAGATGAGAGCAATGCTGACTATCTTACGGAATTACGCAAGTTATCGAAGCACTGCCAGTTCGGAGCAGGACTGGCAGACACCTTACGGGATAAGTTTGTCTGCGGGCTCCAGAGTGAAGGAACCCAGAAACGACTACTTTCAAAAAAGGACCTGACGCTAGAACAGGCTTTCAGTGTGGCAGTATCCTATGAAGCAGCAGCACGGGGAGCTGCGGAAATACAACAGAAACCACAATAATACAGCGCTAACGAAATGGCGTATGGAGCAGAAAAGTGCTATCGCTGTGGCAGAACAACCCATGAGCAGAAGGACTGCTGGTTTAAAGACAAAATATGCAGGCAATGCGGAAAAATGGGACATATAGCAAGAGTCTGCAGGTCGGGAAAGCAAACCAACACAACAAGAACTACTAAGGAACAGTACAGGAAAGTAAAGAAACTGACAGACAGTAGTTCAGAAGATCAGGAGAGTGATAAGGACTCCGGGAGCAGGAGACTAAGTTGTTTAAAGTTACACAACGTGATCGCAAAGGAACATCACCGAACCATTTGGGTCACCCTCATGATAGCAGGGTCCCCAGTAAAGATGGAATTGGACACAGGATCAGCCCTAACTGTCATGAATCGATGAGACTATGAGCGGCTATTCTCACACATACCCTTAAAGGACACGTCCATTGTATTGAAGACATACACGGGGCAAAAGGTCTACCCCAGAGGAAAAATAAGGGTGCCAGTTGAATATAACGGAAAGGAAACACAGAAACTATACATGTATATACTACGAGATGGAGGACCACCATTATTGGGATGTGAATGGATCCGAAAAATACAATTGGATTAGCATTCCATTCTGGCACTAACTGTGGCTGACAAAAAGGATGATGACGTCGCACCTGGACATATGTCACAAATTCTATCTGACGCGGAAGAGGTGTTCCAACAAGGACTTGCGACTCTAAAACGAGTAAAGGCAACCATAAAGATTGAGGATAACGCAACCCCCAAATTTTTCAAAGCTAGACCGGTGCCATACGCGATCCGCCCAGCCGTGGAAGCTGAACTGGAGAGTCTGGAGTGTTCGGGGGTGCTGTCTAAGGTGGACTGGAGCGAGTGGGCCACACCCATCGTTCCTGTAATGAAGAAAGCATTGAGCAGCATGCCTGGGGAGCCAAGGAAGGTTCGCATCTGTGGGGACTTCAAGGTGACTGTGAACCCAGTCCTGCACACAGTACAATATTCACTTCCGCGGATAGAAGATATTTTCACCTCACTATCTGGAGGGAAACGTTTTACAAAGATTGATCTGGCTCAAGCGTATCTACAGATGGAGGTGGAAGAAGCATCTAGGAAATACCTCACGATAAACACTCACAAAGGCCTTTACCAGTACAATCGACTGGTATTCGGGGTAGCATCGGCCCCGGCTATTTGGCAGAGGGCAATGGAACAAGTCCTGCAAGGGATCCCGGGGACCCAGTGTTATTTGGACGACATCCTGGTTACGGGCGAAAATGACAATGAACACCTTGCCAACCTGGAACAGGTGCTCACGAGATTGCAGGAATATGGGCTACGAGCCAACCGCCCCAACTGTGAGTTCTTCAGGAGACAAATCTCGTATTGTGGCCACATGATTGATGAGGAAGGGTTGCATAAGTCGCCGGACAAGATTAAGGCTGTAGTCAAGGCTCCTGCACCGGAAAATGTGTCGCAACTGAGGTCGTTCCTCAGGTTGGTGAACTACTACCATAAGTTCTTGCTGAATTTATCTACAATTCTGCACCCACTGAACGCCCTGCTTCAAACTGGTGTAACATGGAAATGGAATGATGAGTGTAAGCGTGCCTTTCAGGAATGTAAATGCCTAATCACTTCAAAAGAAGTATTGGCCCACTACAACCCAACACTACCGATTCGGTTGGCATGTGATGCGTCACCTTACGGCATTGGAGCGGTGCTGTCACACAAATTCCGTGACGGTTCAGAGAGGCCAATAGCCTTTGCATCGCGCTCGCTAACCTCAGCCGAGCGTAACTACGCCCAGATTGACAGGGAGGCCCTCAGCCTGGTGTGGGGGGTGAAGAAGTTCAATCACTATCTGCACGGGCAGAAATTCACCCTACTGACTGATCATCAACCCCTGGTCTCAATTTTTAACCCAAAGAAGGGCGTTCCGGTGATGACGGCGCAACGGCTGCAAAGATGGTCACTTTTTCTAGGGGCACATCTGTATGACATAGAGTACAAAGGTACGAAACAGCATGGAAACGCTGATGGGCTGTCGCGCCTACCGTTGCCTATGGCGGAAGAAGCACCTGCAGTGGACCCTGTGGAGATATTCCATGCGACCATAGTCGAATGTTTGCCTGTTACAAACGCAAGTATTGAGAAGGAAACCCGAAATGACCCGACACTCTCTCGGGTCTATGATTTGACGGTGAAGGGATGGCCAGCATATGGTGACTCACTGTTGCCAGCATTCTCGCCAAGGAGAGAACAGCTGTCAGTGTGCCGGGGAACCTTGATGTGTGGATCCCGAGTGGTAATTCCACCCAAGTTGAGAGATAGAGTGCTCAATGAGCTTCACGAGGGTCATCTGGGAGGTGTAAAAATGAAGAGCCTAGCCAGGGTGTTTGTGTGGTGGCCGGGAATCGATAAAGAAATCGAGGATATGACCAAGAGATGCACAGGATGCCAGAAGGTCCAAAACGCTCCACCACAGGCCCTGCTACATCCATGGGAGTGGCCCTAATCTCCATGGCAATGGGTACACATTGATTTTGCTGGTCCATTTATGGACTCAATGTTTCTAATCGCTGTGGACGCCCATTCGAAATGGCCAGAGGTCATTAAAATGTCCTCCACCACCACGGAGAAAACTATTGCAGTTCTAAGGACCATCTTCGCCAGGAATGGGTTGCCAGAACAGATTTGCTCCGACAATGGCCCACAGTTTGTGTCTGAGGATTTCCAGAGGTTCCTGAAGAATAATGGGGTGAAACATTACACATCTGCCCCATATCATCCAGCCACAAATGGATTGGCTGAGAGGTTTGTTCAGACCTTTAAAAAGGCCATAAAGCAATGTATAATGACGACATACCACTACAACACAAGGTGGATAATTTCTTGTTTGCTTACCGGAATGCGACACATGCAGTAACCAACCAAACTCCAGCCGTACTGTTTCTCAACTGGAGACTAAGATGTCGCTTGGATTTGCTCAAACCAAACATAAGACGAGATGTTGAGGATAAGCAGTTCCAGCACATAAATGAGAAGCCAACCAGGAGCTTCAAGATAGGGCAACCAGTCTTGGCCCGTGACTACCGAACAGAAAAATGGCAGCCAGGAATGACATGCACACAGCAGGGACCACTAATGTACACAGTGGACGTTGGAGAGAGCATCATGAGACGCCATGCTGACCAGATTCTAGAGTCACAGGAACAAGCCAAACCTATACCACAAGCATGTGCACCTGGTAATGAGCCCGAAGTACAGATTGCGTCTACCTCAGAAGCAGGGGTATTGGAAGCTGATGAACCAACCAATGACAATGAGCCAGAATTGATTCCACCGCAAGAACAGGATACTCGAGAAAGGCGCTATCCAGTCAGGATCAGGAAGCCTCCTCAAAGACTGAACTTATAAATGACTATTTCAGTTGATGTATATAGTACCGAGAAAATTGTAATTGTAATTCGTTATTATTTAGTTGTTAAATGAATGTTATGTACTGTTTATCTAAAAGGGGAGGAATTGTTGTGTATGTACCTTTAAGAGAAGAACTGATTCTATACTGCAGTACCGGCAGTGACCACCCCTGTATAAAAGGCCCTAGCAGGCTTCTGTATTTCAGTCTGATGCTGCCTCCTGTTCAGTAAAGTACCTGTTAAACTGTTATAGAGTCATAGAGTCATAGAGTAATACAGCACGGATAGAGGCCCTTCGGCCCATCGTGTCCGCGCCGGCCATCAAGCCCTGTCTAATCTAATCCCATATTCCAGCATTTGGCCCGTAGCCTTGTATGCTATGGCATTTCAAGTGCACATCCAAATGCTTCTTAAATGTTGTGAGGGTTTCTGCCTCCACAACCCTTTCAGGCAGTGAGTTCCAGACTCCAACCACCCTCTGGGTGAAAAAGTTCTTTCTCAAATCCCCTCTAAACCTCCTGCCCTTTACCTTGAATCTATGCCCCCTAGTTATTGACCCCTCTACTAAGGGAAAAAGCTCCTCAGCATCCATCCTATCTATGCCCCTCATAATTTTGTACACCTCAATCATGTCCCCCCTCAGCCTCCTCTGCTCCAAGGAAAACAAACCCAATCTGCCCAGTCTCTCTTCATAGCTGAAGCGCTCCAGCCCTGGTAACATCCTGGTGAACCTCCTCTGCACCCTCTCTAACGCGATCACATCCTTCCTGTAGTGTGGCGACCAGAAGTCCGTCTATTATTGAGGTGCGGACTTTACATATGCCTCTTATAATTTTCATCTTTGTGTGTGTGTGTCTGAGCGAGTGTGAGAGTGTGTGTGTGTGTGTGTGTGTGTGTGTGTGTGTGCGCGCGCGCGCGCGATGGTGTATATGTGAGATGTGTGTGTATGTGTGTGCGAGTGTGATTGTGTACATGTATGAGTGTGTGTGCGCGTGTGTGTGTGACTGTGTATATGTGTCAGTGTATTTTGGTGTGTGTGTGTGCGCAAGTATGTGTGTGTGAGAGATTGTGTGTGTGTGTCTATGTGAGTATGTGATTGAATTTGTGTGAATATCGTCAAATTACAGTATGCAGACGATGCTTGCGTCTGCACTCACTCGGAGTTCGAACTCCAAACCATCATAAATACCTTCACCAAAGCATACGAGTGCATGGGCCTTACACTAAACATCTGTAAGACAAAGGTCCTCTACCAACCAGCCCCCGCCACACAGTGCTGCCCCCCGATTATCAAAATCCACGACAAGGCCTTGGACAATGTGGAACACTTTCCATACCTCGGGAGCCTACTGTCAACAAGGGCAGACGTCGACGACGAAGTCCAACACCGCCTTCAGTGTGCCAGTGCAGCCTTCGGTCATCTGAGGAAGAGAGTGTTTGAAGACCAGGACCTCAAACCCGGCACTAAGCTCATGGTCTACAGGGCAGCAGTGATATCTGCCCTGCTGTATGCCTCAGAGACATGGACCATGTACAGCAGGCATCTCAAAGCACTGGAGAAGTACCACCAACGCTGCCTCCGCAAGATCCTGCAAATCAATTGACAGAATAGGCGCACCAACGTCAGTGTTCTTGGTCAGGCCAACATCCCCAGCATCGAAGCTCTGACCACGCTCAATCAGCTCCGATGGACGGGTCACATTGTCCGCATGCCCGATACAAGACTCCCAAAGCAAGCGCTCTATTCGGAGCTCCGGCACGGCAAGAGAGCCCCAGGTGGGCAGAGGAAACGCTTCAAGGACACCCTCAAAACCTCCTTGAAAAAGTGTAACATCCCCACCGACACCTGGGAATCCCTGGCCCAAGACTGCATAAAGTGAAGGAGATGCATCCGGGAAGGCGCTGAACAGCTCGAGTCTCTTCGCCGGGAGCAAGCGGAAGCCAAGCGCAGGCAGCGCAAGGAGCGCATGTCAACCCAAGCACCCCACCCACCCGCCCCTTCAACCACCGTCTGCCCCACCTGTGACAGAGACTGTAGGTCCCGTATTGGACTCATCAGTCACCTGTGAACTCATTTTTAATGTGGAAGCAAGTCATCCTCGGTTCCGAGGGACTGCCTAAGAAGAAGAAGAATGTGATTGTATTTGTGTGAATGAGTGAGTTTGAGTGTGCGTGAGTGTGAGTGTGTAGGAATGTGTGAGAGTGTGAGCATGTGCGTGTGTGTGTGCGTGCGAGTGTGTGTGTGACAGTGTATGTGTGTGTGCGTGTGCCTGTCTGTAAGTATGAGTGTGTCTGAGTGTGAGTGTGCATGTGTGTGTGAATGTGTGCATGAATGATAATTTGATTGTATTTTTCAGTGTATGAGAGTGTGTGTGTGCATTTAATTGTGTATGTGTGTGCATGAGTGTGCGATTTTGTGTGTGTGTGTGAGCGTGTGTCTGTCTGTTTGTGTATGAATGTGTGTGGGTTTGAGTGAGTGCGTGTGTGTGTGAGAGTATGTGTGTGTATGTGTGTGCGTGCTTGCAAGAGAGTGTGTGGGTGTGTGCCTATGTGTGTGTTCGTATGTCTGTCAGAGTGAGTGTGTGTGTGTTAGTGTATGTGTTTTGGTGTGTGTGATTGTATTTGTGTGTGTGAGTGTGTCGGTCTGTGTGTGTGTGCATGTGTGCGAGTGTATGTGTGAGTGTATATGAATGTGTGTGAGTGTGTATGAATGTATGAGAGTGTATGAGTGTGTGTGTGAGTTTGTGAGTGCGTGTGTGTGTGCGAATGTATGTGCGAGTGTGTATGAATGTGTGAGTGTGCGTATGTGACTGTGTGTGTGAGTATGTGAATGTATGCCTGAGTGAGTGAGTGCATGCATGTGTGTGTGTGAGCATGTGAGCGTATGTGCATGAGCGTGCATGTTTCATTGTATTTTTCTGTGTGTGTGTGTGTGTGTGTGTGTGTGTGTGTGTGTGTGTGTGTGTGCGATTGTGTGAGTAAGAGTGTAAGTGTATGTCTGTCTGTTTGTGTGTGTGTGAGTGTGTGTAAGAGTGTGGGTGTGTGCATATGTGTGAGTGAGTGAGTGTGGCTGTGTGGGTGTGTGCTTGTTTGTATGCCTGTGTGAGTGAATGAATGAGTGTGAGTGAGTGAGTAAGAGTGTGGGTGTGTGCTCGTGAGTGTGTTCATGAGTGTGTCACGTGTCCGCGTGCCGCATGTTCGTGTGCCGCATGTTTTTGTGTCTGTAAGTGTGTGTGTGTGTGTGAGTGTGAGTGAGTGTGTAAGTTAGAGAGTGTGTGTCGGTGTGTGTATCTATGTGTGAATGTGTGTGTGTGCGTGAGCACGAGTGTGCGTGAGTTTGTGTGTGTTTGTGTGTATGTGCGCGCATGCGTGTGTGCATGTGAGTCTGTGTGTTTGTGCGTATGTCTGAGAGTGTCTGTGTGTGTATGTCAATGTGAGTGTTTGAGTGAGTGTTTACGTGAGTGGGTGTGTGCGTGTGTGAGAGTCTGTGCGTGTTAGTGTCTGTGTGTGAAAGTATGTGTGTGTGAGTTTGTGTGTGTGAGAGTGTGTGTGAGCGATTGTGCGTGTGTGCAAGTGTGTGTGTGTGCATGTGCGAGTTTGTGTGTGTGATTGTATTTGTGTGTTTCTATGTGTGTGTGTGTGTGTGTGTTAATATGTCTGTGTGTGTGCTAGTGTGTGTGTTTGAGTGTATGCATGTGAGTGTGTGTGATTGTATTTGTCTGTGTGTGAGTGTGTGATTGTGTGTGTGTGTTTCTGTCTGTGTGTGTTGTAAGTGTTTTAGTATGTGTGTGTGAGAGAGAGTGCGTGTGTGTGTGTCTGCATGTGTGTGAGAGTGTGTGAGTGTGTGTGTGCATGCGAGTGTGAATGAAAGAGTGTGGGTGTGTATGTATGTGTGTGTTCGTATGTCTGTGTGAGTGTGTGTTTGAGTTAGTGAGTGTGTGTGTGTGTGACTGTATATGTGTGAGTGTGTTAGTGTGTCTGTTTTGGTGTGAGTGTGTGTGTGTGATTGTATTTGTGTGTGTGTGTGTATGAGCATGTGTGTGTGAATGTGTCTGTCTGTATGTGTGAATGTGTGTGTCTGTGTGTGTGTAACTGTGTCTGTGTGGGTGTGTGAGTGAGTGTATGTGTGTGCGAGTGTGTGTGAGTGTGTGTGGGCTAGTGTGTGTGTGTGCGAGTGTGTGTGCGCGAGTGTGTGTGAGTGTGTGTGGGCTAGTGTGTGTGTGTTTGTGTGTGTACACAAGTGTGTGTGCATGAGTGTGTGTGTGTGAGTGCATATGTGCGTGTGTGCGTGTCTGTCAGTGTGTGTGAGTGTGCGTGTGCGAGTCTGTCTGTCTATCAGTGTGTGTGAGTGTTCATGTGTGAGTGTGTTTGTCTGTCAGTGTGTGTGAGTGTGTGAGTGTGTTTGTGTGTGTGAGTGACTGTGTGATTGTGAGAGTGTGTGATTGTATTTGTCCGTCTATGAGTGTGTGTCTGTGTGTGTGTGTCTGTTTGTGAGTGTATGAGCATTTGAGTGTGTGTGTGTGAGAGAGTGAGTGAGTGTGAGTTATAGGCCTAGAAATTGGGTATAGCCCCGCTTGAGGCGTTAGAGCTGGCGCTGCGCAAAGTTTATAGCCAGACGAAACTTATCGCCGCCTGGCGCGATATTGGGTTGCATCGCCCCTAAAGCGGATTGAGGCGCGAATTCAGGCATTACACGGGACTCCTAAGGCGCTAATCTTCCGGCACAACCCAATATCGGAGTGGACGGGCGCAGCACAGCTGCTCTCTATTACTGATGACCACGAGACTTCCAGGCGCCGGCCAGCTCTTAAAGGGGTGGGTCAGTCAGCTTCAGCATCCACACTCTGCGCCTTGCAGGCCTCAGAATCAGCGCAGGCCCTTCTCTGGCGCTAAAAACTTGGACCAGATGGAGAAGGTGAGACAGAGAGCAGAGCGCTTCAGCAATGAGGCTCTGGAGCAATTGGTGGCCGCAGTGGAGCGCCGGCGAGATGTTCTCTACCCAGACAATGGCACGAGGCCGAATCATAAGGACTACCGACGAGCTTGGAGGGATGTATGCCAGAGGGTCAACTCCAGCAGCATGGTGACCAGGAGCCCTGCCCAATGCAGAAAGAAATTCAACAACCTCACTCAGGTCGTGAGGGTGAGTGTTGTTCCTGCAAACTTCTGCATCCCTTCATTTGCACCTGACTTTATGGCTACAGGGTGGGCTGTGCCCCATTGGCCATCTGCCAGCAAGCACCCATGGCCCTTTCTGGGCACACACATGCACATTTGACTCAAGGCGTCATGTAAGGGCTCTTGCACCATGGGGGGCATGAGATGATCACTCAGGGCATCATGTAACATAACTTCCCCTCCTTTCCCCTGCAGTCCAAGCTGGTGAGGATTGGCAAAGACCAGCTTCGCACCGGTGGAGGACCTCCACAAGTGGTCACTCTCACGGATCTCAAGGAGAGAGTCCACCAGATTCTTGGAGGACGTCTGAGTGGTCCTGTAACCACTGCAGCTGCCGACCCCATTGTCGACAGCGATGGTAAGGTTCTCACTTTTTACAACTGTCTCCTTCCACTTGTTCCCCCCGTCAGCATGCTTTCTCACTGTGGACCCATGTCATAGCCTTGCCACAATCTGGCATCCCTTGCTGCCAAGCTGTCCTTTTGCTAAAGCCACTCTTCCACCTCCCTGCTTTCAGATGCTGCATCACCAGCTCAGGAGCCGGGCCCTCAAGCTGCCAGTGCCAGTGCCTGCGAAGGCTCAATGAGAAAATTACTGTCCAACAGAAGGTCAGCAACTCTCTCCAACAACGATCAGAATGGCCAGCCCAAATGGCTGCAGCTTTTATACTAGTGCTGTCCCCTTTAAATAGCACCCCCCGAGTCCGAGAAGGGCCTGGGAACGCTCCATCCAACTGTCACTAATAGCGCCAGGCGAAAAGGTTGCGGGCGCCACCGAATATCTGGTCCGGGGCGCCAAAAAGGCATTGCACACTGAAATGACGTCATGATCTGCCTGCGCCCGCGGGCGAGCGAAAAGAGTTAGCGCCGGCGCTAAAAGGATACTCAATATGGGAGGTGGCGCTATATTCACTGCGCCCGCCCGAAAATTGGGTAACGCCCCAATTCTCGGGCTCTTTAGGCGCTAATCGCTGGCGCTACCAACCAAATTTCTAAGCCTTAGAGTCATAGGCCTAGAAATTCGGTATAGCCGCATTTGGGGCGCTAGTCCTGGCGATGTGCAAAGTTTAGCGCCAGGCGCAATTTAGTGCCACCTAGCGCGATATTGGGTTGCAGCGCCCCTAAAGGTGATTGCGGCACTAAATCAGGCGCTGCACACTACTCTTAAGGCGCTAACCCGGTGGCACAACCCAATTTCGCCGCAGCGGGGCGCAGCGAAGGTGCTGTCAATAATCACTTTCCCTGAGACACACTGGCGCCAGCCAGCTCTTAAAGGGGCAGGTCAATTGGCATCACCAGACACACTCACTGCCTTGTAGGCCTTCAAAGCGGTGGGAGCCTACCTGTGGCGCACCAGCCTAGCAAGACATGGAAAGGGTGAGGCAGCGGGTGGAACACCTCACTGATGGGGCTTTGGATGCTTTGGTTGGCGCAGTGGAATCAAGGCCAAGGAAGATGGTCGGAATGTGATTTATGTTTTGGACAATCTCCCGGGTGTGAGAGGCAGTTATGTGTCAGTGTATTTGTTTTGCTTGCTGTTGCCATAGCTTTCTCATGTTTGAAGGAACCACATTTTGTGTAATGAAACACTTTCTTCATTTACAATGGCCATGCCTGCTATTTACATGCATCTTGCCCTTCACAGGCTTGGGGGTATCAGACCGGTTCCATTCCTGTTCTTGGAATGGCAGCAAGCATTCCGTGAGAGGGGCCTAGAAGCTACTTCTGATCAGCCTCTGACGTGCAGCCTGAGAAGAGCCGCTCGCGTAGAAGTTCAGGCCAGCAGGCATTTTCTCAGCCACCGACGGAGATGTCCTGCACCTTATCTGAGGCTGCAGATCTGGCTGAAGCAGCTGGCACAGCTCAGTCACCACCACCATTCTAAATTGCAGCCTTCTGACACACTGCTCCTCCGGCATGTTCATGTAGGAAAACTGCTGTCGGAAAACCCTGCCAGCGTAAGGTCTGCTGTGGCGACGTCTGTTGGCCCTCCTCCGTCTGGCCATGCCGGCCCCCCTCTCCCAGCGTCTCAGTGCCCTTTCCAGATGATTCAGCAGCAGGACGTTCCCCTCCAATGCAGCCCCCATAATAAGTGCCCACAGGAAGGTTCCCCGTTGTCAAGGCTCACCAACAGCAAGGTGATGGTCAGAAGGCTGAAGATCGTCTGCCTGCACTGGCTCAGTGGTCAAATGGCTCTCAGTGTGCAGCTCAGCAACTCTTTGTAGCTCTCGAGGAAGTTGTGCTCCAAAAATGGCTGCCGCTTTTAAACCACACCAGTCCCCTTTAAATAACGCTCCTCCAGCCCGAGAGTGACTTGGTAAGGTCCAGGTAAGCTGTCACTATTAGCGCCAGGCGCTACGGAGGGGGGCGCCACTGAATTTCCAGTCCGGGGCGCCCAAAAGGCGTTGCACACTCAAATGATGTCATAATCAGCCTGCGCCCATGAGCGGGCGCTAAGATTTAGCGCCGGCGCTAAATGCATGCTCAATATGGGGTGAGGCGCTAGGTGCCTTGCGCCCGCCCGGAAATTGGCTAGCGCCCCACTTCTCGGCCTCTTTAGGCGTTAATCGGTGGCGCTAACAACCGAATTTCTCCCCCTAGAGTTATACAGCACAGAAAGAGGCCCTTCGGCCCATCGTGTCTGCGCCGGCCATCAAGCCCTGTCTATTCTAATCCCATTTTCCAGCATTTGGTCCGTAGCCTTGTATGCTATGACATTTCAAGTGCTCATCCAAATGCTTCTTGAATGTTGAGGGTTCCCGCCTCTACCACCCTTTCAGGCAGTGAGTTCCAGATTCCAACCACCCTCTGGGTGAAAAAGTCTTTCCTCAAATCCCCTCTAAACCTCCTGCCCCTTACCTTGAAACTATGCCCCCTCGTTAATGACCTCTCTACTAAGGGGAAAAGTTCCTTTCTATCTACCCTATCT
Organism: Somniosus microcephalus; assembly: GCF_052327205.1. Lineage (NCBI taxonomy): Eukaryota > Metazoa > Chordata > Chondrichthyes > Squaliformes > Somniosidae > Somniosus > Somniosus microcephalus. The sequence continues at coordinate 163,209,979 of NC_140997.1, read as the reverse complement.
ATAACCCTCATAATTTTGTACACCTCAATCAGGTCCCCCCTCAGCCTTCTTTGCTCTAAGGAAAACAACCCCAGCCTGTCCAGTCTCTCTTCATACCTGAAACGCTCCAGCCCAGGTAACATCCTAGTGAATCTCCTCTGCACCCTCTCCAATGCAATCACATCCTTCCTATAGTGTGGCGACCAGAACTGCACACAGTATTCCAGCTGTGGCCTAACTAGCATTTTGTACAGCTCCATCATAACCTCCCTGCTCTTATATTCTATGCCTCGGCTAATGAAGGCAAGTATCCCATATGCCTTCTTAACCACCTTATCTACCTGTCCTGCTGCCTTCAGGGATCTATGTACATGCACACCAAGGTCCCTCTGATCCTCTGTCCTTCCTAGGGTCTGACCATTCATTGTGTAGTCCCTTGCCTTGTTAGTCCTCCCAAAATGCATCACCTCACACTTTTCAGGGTTAAATTCCATTTGCCACTGTTCTGCCCATCTGACCAACCCGTCTATATCGTCCTGTAGCCTGAGGCTTCCCTCCTCGCTATTTACCACTCCACCAATTTTCGTGTCATCTGCAAACTTACTGATCATACCTCCTACATTCATATCTAAATCATTAATGTACACTACAAACAGCAAGGGACACAGCACCGATCCCTGCGGTACACCACTGGACACAGGCTTCCAGTCACAAAAACAGTCTTCGACCATCACCCTCTGCCTCCTGCCACTAAGCCAATTTTGGATCTAATGTGCCAAATTGCCCTGGATCCCATGGGCTCTTACCTTTTTGACCAGTCTCCCATGCGGGACTTTGTCAAAAGCCTTACTGAAGTCCATGTAGACTACATCAACTGCACTACCCTCATCCACACACCTAGTCACCCCCTCAAAAAATTCAATCAAATTAGTTAGACATGATCTCCCCCTGACAAAGCCATGCTGACTATCCTTGATTAATCCTTGCCTCTCCAAGTGTAGACTAATTGTGCCCCTCAGAATTTTTTCCAATAATTTCCCTACCACTGATGTTAGACTCACTGGCCTGTAATTCCCTCGTTTATCCCTACTACCCTTCTTGAATAATGGTACTACGTTAGCTGTCCTCCAGTCCTCTGGCACCTCCCCTGTGACCAGAGATGTTCTGAAAATTTGTGTCAGAGCCCCTGCAATCTCCTCCCTTGCCTCACACAGCAGCCTGGGATACATCTCATCTGGGCCTGGGGATTTATCCACTTTTCAGCCCGCTAAAACTACTAGTACCTCCTCCCTCTCAATGCTAATTTGTTCAAGTATATCACAATCCCCCCGCCTGATTTCAATGCGCACATTGTCCTTCTCCATAGTGAACACAGATGCAAAATATTCATTTAGAACCTCACCTACATCTTCCGGCTCTACACACAGATTGCCACTTTGGTCCCTAATGGGCCCTACTCTTTCCCTGGTTATCCTCTTGCCCTTAATATACTTATAAAACACCTTGGGATTTTCCTTTATTTTGCCCGCCAGTATTTTTTCATGCCCCCTCTTCGCTTTCCTAATTTCTTTTTTAAGTACCCCCCTGCACTTTCTATACTCCTCTAGGGCTTCCACTGTTTTTAGTCCTTTGTATTTGCCAAAAGCCTCCCTTTTTTCCTAATCCATTCTTGTATATCCCTTGACATCCAGGGTTCCCTAGACTTGTTGGTCCCACCCTGGACCTTTACAGGAACATGTTGGCGCTGTTTTCTCTCTATTTCCTTTCTGAATGACTTCCACTGCTCTGATGTGGATTTTTCTACAAGTAGCTGATCCCAGTCCACTTTGGCCAGATCCTGCCTTATCATATTAATATTAGTGTATCTGTGTGTGAATGTGTGTGAGTGTAAGAGTGTGCGTGAGTGTGTGGGTGCATATGTGTGTTCATATGTCAGTGTGTGTTAGTGTGCATGTTTGTGTGAGTGTGAGTCTGTGTGTTAGTATCTGTGTGTGTGAAAGTATGTGTGTGTGAGTTTGTGTGTCTGTGTGAGTGTATGTGTGCAAGTGTATGTGTAAAGGAAATAGCCATATTCCAAGAGATACACCATCCTATCAACAGATTTCTGATATTATTAAAACATGACATACTGGCCTAGAAATTCAGTTGCTTGCGCCAGCCGGTAGCGCCTTAGGAGGAGGAGATGTTGGGCGCTAGGCGGCTAGCGGCCGGGCGCAGCGCGATCTGCGCCTCTCCCCAACTTCACTAGAGATTTAGCGTCGGTGCAAAGTCTTTGCGCGCGCTCAGCTGCGCGCGCAGATCCTGACGTCATTTCATCGTGCAACGCCCTTTGTGCGCCCCAAACCGGAACTTCAGTGGCGCTGCCCTTCTTTGCGCCTGGCGCCCCCAGCGACTGGTAGAGGGGAACGGTTCCCAGTCGCTGCAGGGTGCGGGGGGCGCTATTTAAAGGGGACTCCTCCTGCATTATAAGTGACAGCCATTTTGTGCCAATCCTTCTGTGTGAGAGACAAAGGCAGAGAGCTTTCTGCTTTGACTCAGCGCTCACACAGGTACTTCTGGCTTCAGGCCAGAGCTTTGCACTTGGATTTCACTTTCAGTGCCATAGCCTTGAGTCGGCACATATACTGTAATGGGGGCTACAATGGATGGAAATGTTGGCTTTCTGCATTGCATTCAAAGGGATCAGAGACGCCGTGAGAGAGTGCCAGCCATGGCCAGACGGAGAAGGACCAACAGGTGTCGGCACAGGAGGCCTTACCCACCCAGGGTATACCGCCAGCAGTTCTCATATCTGAACATGTCTGAGGAGCAGTGTGTTCGGAGGCTGCGATTCAGAAGGGAGGTGGTCACTGAGATCTGCCACCTGCTTCGCAGAGATCTGCAGCCACAGCTGAGGAGCAGGACGTCTCTGTCGGTGGCAGTGAAGGTGACGGTGGCTCTCAACTTCTATGCCACTGGCTCCTTCCAATCCGCTACTGGGGACATTGCCAACATCTCCCAGTTCGCGGTACATTGCTGCATCCGACAGGTGAACAATGCCCTTTTCAGAAGGAGACGTCAGTACATCTCCTTCCCCATGACCCTGGACAAGCAGCAAGAGCGTACAATGGGATTTGGAAGAATAGCGGGCTTCCCCATGATCCAGGGCGTAGAACTGATGAACCAGCATTGGTCAGGCCTTGCTTCAGGGCTGCAGTGCGCAGGGCATGGCAGCCAGACAAGTCCACCCTCCCCCTTTAAGAGCTGACCGGCGCCAGAGTGTCTGCCATCAATCAGCAACTCGCCGCACCTGTGCTGCGCCCGCCCTCGGGGGTATCACCCCGGACCGCCGGCTTAGCGCCTAATGATAGTCGTGCATCGCCTGTTTTAGCGCAGCAGCAACCTCTTGGGGCGATGCGACTGAATATCGGCGAAGGTGGCGCGAACTTGCGCCGGGCGCAAACTTTAGCGGCCGTCCGACTGTAGCGCCCCGAACGTGGCTATACTGAATTTCTAGGCCACTGGGTTTAAAAGTCTGGGAAGCCTCGACGACACAGGTTGTCAATACAGGCTTCTGAGATAAAATGAAATGTTAACACAAAAGTTGTAAACACCACACAAGCTTTTGAAATGGGAATTGATTGTTAATACTGAGACAAAGACCCTATTGAAGAATCAAAGGCTTGCTTCCGAGATGTCTGCAGTTTGGAACCAACACAATAGCAATGCCCAAGTATTGTGTTAAAAACTAACACTTCAAACAGGAACACAGAATATTAAAAAACCATGGGGGAAAAATTCGGTAACGCCCCATTTGGGGCGCCATTATTGGCGGTGCGCAAAGTTTAGCGCCTGGCGCTAATTATCGCCTCCGACAGCAAACTTGGCTTTTATCGCCCCTGGAGGTGATTGGAGCGCTAAATCAGGCGCTACACACCTCTCTTAAGGCGCTAAGGCCGAGGAGCGAGGTGCTACCTCAGAGGGCGGGTGCAGCGCAGGTGGTGTCAGTTAGTGATGGAACACAGACACACTGGCGCCAGTCAGTTCTTAAAGGGGAGGGTCGATCATGCTCTGCAGCCACACCCTGCTCATTGGAGCCTTGAATCTCATCCTGGGCAGACCTGTGGCTAAATCTTGCAGCCAAGGACTATGGAGAGGGCCAGGGAGCGAGCACAGCGCTTCAGCGAGCGGGCCTTGGAGGCTCTGGTTGACACGGTGGAACGCAGAAGATCTATTCTGTACCCAGATAGTGGCAGGAGGCCTTTGCCAAGTGAGTAAAGAAGAGTGTGGAGGGAGGTGGCTCAGAGAGTCTCCTCAAGCAGCATGGTGCCTAGGACTCATCTCCAATGCAGGAAAAAGTTCAACAACCTCATTTGGGTCGTCAGGGTGAGTGCCCTTTTTTCAAAACCTCTCCATCCCTCCATCTCAACCTCACTTTATGGCCAGAGGGTCTTAAAAGCCCCAATGCCCAACACTCATCCAACACCTATGGCCCTTTCATCAAACACACACGCACATTCCACATTTTGCATACAGTAAGGGCTATTCAACTATAGCATGCATTTCAGGCAAGACCATGGCTGCATACAGTAAGGGCTATTCAACTATGGCAGGCATTTCAGGCAAGACAATGGCTGTATATTTACTCAGATGCCGTCCTTTTTCTTGCAGGCCAAGCTGTCTCATAATAGGAGACAGCATCAATGGACTGGTGGAGGGCGGCCTCAGCTGCAACCCCTCAGCGATCTTGAGGTAGGCGTCCAGAGGATTGTGACAAGCCGGGTGATTGGTCCCGTCGCCACTGGAGACGCTGACTCCGTTCTGGACAGCAATGGTAAGGTCATCACCTTTTTGTCCTCTCTCCTTCCACTTGTTCCTCACAATACCAGCCTTTGACACTTTCAATCCAAATTACTAAATCGCTGCACTCATGCCTCCCTTGCTGCCACCCTGTCCTCACACTAAAGCCACTCTTGTACCTCCCTGCTTTCAGATGGTGATTAACCAGGTGAGGAGACGAGCCCGGAAGCTGCCAGTGGGAGTGAAGCTGAAGGCGAGGAGGAAGAGGAAGCTGGAGCATCAGTGCCACCCTCTCCTGAGGAAGCCCATGCCCACACTGGGAACACACCTTCCCTGGACGGGAGTAGGGGGGAATGGTCTGATGAGGGTGAAGCTCCAGGACCCAGCGGGCAGCAGCTACATGATGGGGGTGTGGAAGCTCGGGGGACTTCTCCCCAGAGGGAGAGTATGCCATCGAGTCCTGCTGCACTGGACGCAGAGGAGGAGCAGGACCTCGCTGAAATGAGTGCCCAGGCGGAGCGCAGGCACACTGAGCTCATGGCTGCAGTGGCAAGGGTGCCCGAATCCATTGAATCACTGGCAAGGAGTGTGGAGCACTTCGCTGTAGCACAGGCGGCTGCCACGCAAATGCTTAGTGCTGCATTGCAGTCATTGGCTGGTCTCATGCAGATGCAGATTGAGGCCACGCAAGCACTGACTGCTGCCACCCTCGCTGGATCGGGCACATTTCCCTGGGGCTCTCACCACGCCGCAGCAGGCCAGCAGTCTGTGCTCCATCAGATTGCTCCGGATGCTGAAGTGCTGCCCCGTGGGAGTGCCTGTGTGTCGGTTGAGCAGGGAGTTGCTGTCCTCTCTCAAGATGACAGCATTCCTGCTGCCACCACTGGCACTTCTCCACTGCAGTTGCCACTGCCTGTAGGACAGACTGCTGCTGCCCATGCAGAGTTGATGCAGTCTGCAGCCGGGCCCTCCAGGCCCAGAGCTGGTCCAGGCCATCCTTCAAGGGCATCTGCAGTCTCAGGTTGTGACAATCAGCAACCTTCCACCAGCCTTGCTCCAGCCACTGGGGTCCCATTATGGAGGAGCTGAAGGGTGGGAAGGGGGGAATTTCACAAGGGAAGGCGATCACCCTCGAAGGGCAAAAAGTAGGAGGTGTGACAAAATGTTTTTCATTGTTTTATTAAAGGCCGAGGTTCGTGGTCAAATTTTTGTAACTGTTTTGGACATTGTCTCCAGAACATATGTTCTTATGTTGTGAGAGCCAGTTATGTTAATTACTTTTTTTTTTGTGTTTCTTTCTATTAGTTTGTCATGCGGAAATGAGACACACAGAGTTTGTCAAATAAAGAAGTTTCTGTATTCAAAATGTACATGTTTGGTCTTTGCAATCATTGTTGTCTTAACCGGCTTAGGGGTCGCGGGATGGTTTCATTCAGGTTGTTTGAATGGCAGAAGCCATTTCCTCAGAGGGGGCCTAGAAGCGACTTGCTATGAGCCTTTGATGGACGTCCCTTCCACTTTGTACATTGTGGGCCTCCCTCCCGCCTTGGTGCTGCTGATGATCATCCTCCTCATTTTCCTCCTCCTCTTCCTCCTCCTCCTCTGCTGGTGCTCCAATGCCTGGTGGCATTGGCTGGGTCCTGAGGATTGCAAGGATATGCAGCTTGCAGCACACAACAACGAAGTGGGAGACTCGCTCAGGCGAGTACCGAAGAGCTCCTCCAGAATGGTCCAGACAGTGGAACCATTGCTTGAGCACGCCGATTGTGTGTTCAACGATGTTCCTGGTAGCTTGATGGCTCTCGTTGTATCGCAGCTCAGCAGGGGTGTTGGGCATACAGAGCGGTGTCATCAGCCAGGTGCACAGAGGATATCCCTTGTCCCCGCGAAGCCAACCTCCTGGGCGATGCGGTGCCTGGAAAAGGTCTGCCATAGAAGTCTGGCGCAGGATGAAGGCATCGTGGCTGCTGCCAAGAAAGTGGGCATTGACAGCGAGTATCAGCTGTCTGTGGTTACAGACCAACTGAACGTTTAAGGAATGGAAGCCCTTTCGGTTGCGGAAATCCTCGGCATTCTCTTGCGGCGCACGCAAAGCCACATGCCTGCAGTCAATGGCGCCCTTAACCATGCGGAAGCCCGCTATCATCGCAAAGCCCGTTGCGCGTTCTTGCTGCTTGTCCGGGGTCACGGGGAAAGAGATGTACTCTCATCTTTTAAAGAGGGCATTTGTGACCTGACGGATGCAGCAATGCACCGCGAACTGGGAGATATTGGCGATGTCTCCAGGAGCTGATTGAAATGAGCTGGTGGCATAAAGGTTGAAAGCCACTGTTATCTTCACTGCCACCGACAGGGACGTCCTGCTCCTCAGTTAAGGCTGCAGATCTGGCTGAAGCAGATGGCAGAGCTCAGTGACCACCTCCTTGCTGAAGCGCAACCTTTGCAAACACTGCTCCTCAGACATATTAATGTAGGAGAACTATTGGCGAAAATCCCTGGGAGGGTAAAATCTCCTGTACAGAGGCCTGTTTGCCCTCCTCCGTCTGGCCATGATTGCCACTCTCTCTCTGTGTCTCTGTGCCCTCCGAATGTGATGGAGAAGGACGACGTTCCCATCCACTGCAGCCCCCATAGTATCTAGGCAATCAAAGTTATGAAGGTCTAAAACCAAAGTACCTGCAAAGTTATGGTCAGGAGCCAAAACGACCTCAGGCAGCGTTGACTCAATGCAGAAGTCTCTCATTCTCTCTTTGTCTCTCTCAAAATCTCTCTCTCTCTCAGAACGAGTGTTGCAAAAATGGCTACCACACAAGAGCCAGGAAGAGGCCCCCTTTAAATAGCGTCCACCCAGCCCCACAGCGACTGGGAAGCGTTCCAGTCAACCTGTCGTTGGTTGCACCAGGCAGAAAGGAGGGGGGCGCCACTCAATTTCCATTCCGGGGCATCACGAGGGTGTTGCACTCTCGAATGACGTCAAGATCTGCGTGCGCAGGAGATCGGGCGGTATTGTTTAGCGCTGCTGCAAAATGTCCGGTCAATTTCACGAGAGGTGCAGATATTGCCGCGCCTGGGCGCTAGTTGCTTTGCGCCCCACTTGGCACCCTCTTAAGGCGCTAGCGGGAGGCGCAACCAACTGAATTTTTCCCCCCATGTGTCTTTGTAAAAGTAATATCAAATGAGAAACAGGAAACACGATTATATATGCAACCAATTGAAGTAGCTAAAAAATGCAACAAACACCCTAGTTGAAGTGTTTTTGATTTACATATTGTAAAAAGTACCTACAGAACACTTTGAAGATATGACTTCAATAGATGACACCAAGCAATCACATTGGCCCAGAAATTCGGGTCGGGGGCTTCCCGCGGGTGCAAGCCCCCAACCTACACTTACCTAGCGCACCGGCAGTTGAGCTCTGGGCCTGCAAAGAATTCCTCTCCGGGGCCTGGCCCAGAGGCCGGCGCGCTGTGCTGGCGTGTCCCAGGGGCGTAGTTAGTGCGATGCATCCCCTGGGATCACATGAGCCATGGGCAGCCAATCGGAGGAGGGAAAAACCCATTCATAAGATTGACAGAAAGACCTGTCAAAACGTATGAATGCTAAGGGCCCAAAACAGTAGTTAACCTTCAAATAAACTTTTTTTTAAATCACACTTTTTAAATAAACTATAAATTACATTAAATAACTATTTTAAACAATAATTAAAATTTTTGAAAAAAATAATTTTATAAAAAAACGGGGCTAAAAATAAACTTACCTTGCTTTAAAGTATTTAAAAATAATAAACCTGTGGAAAAAATGTTTTAATTTTATTTAATTGACCACTTACCTTTTAAAATGTAGTCCTTACGCCTGGTTTTTACATTTCTAAAATCTAAAGACTTACCTTCACGGAAAAACCTGTAAAAAAAAACGTAAGTTTAAAGCGCACGCGCAGACTCTCGCGCGCATGCGTTCAACCTCTGAACCCCTTTGTTCAGAGGATCGGAAGTGCCGGTTTCCCGCGCATGTGTAGTGCATGCAAGAAACCGGCACTTCCATCGGGTCCACGCGTGAGTACCCTGTGCGTACTCACGCGTTGGGACCCGAATTTCTGGGCCATTGTGTTTTTGTTGAACTTGGAACACGTAGGAATCACGATGTCTGCTTCCAAACAGCTAAGTGATTTTAGAATTGAATATAAGACCTTCGATAAGAATTGCATCAAATAAATACTACTGTCGTATTGTTTTTATGATAAGTTTTGAAACACCTAAATAACAGACAGAAGTCTGCAAGCTAACAGCTAAATTGACAGTAAGAATAGAATGAATTCAACAGAAGATGACTAGGGATAATTAGCTTACATCAGCAGAAAACTTCAAAGGATAAACCATTAAATAAAGGTATAAAAATAGAGCTTTTCAAATGGAAATTCAGAAGTCGCTGGAGAGGGCAAGCGATTCTCAACTACAGAGGCATGCTCTGTAAGTTTTTAATTCTTTGAGTCTCGGGGATCAAAAAGGTACTCTTATTTGATTTTGGTGGATATTCTGGATTAAGAATAATAGAGATGTAAAAATGTACAAAGTTAAGATTTGGGAATAAGGATCTCTGAGAATAAGAAATGTAAGCTATTTGTATTTTGAACTGTTAAAGTTGTGATTGACTCAACAGCTGTTAACTGTATGTCGGCTCTTAAATAAATCTATATATTTTTAGAATTGTCTCAAGTAGCATTTCTGTATCAAACTCCCGAACTCAATTTCTGTACACTCCTTTGTAAGGAGTTGCAGAATTCTGGGGGGTTTTCCAGATCCTCATAATATTTGGAAGGTTACAGTCTAGTTAAACTTATTAAAAGTGCTATCTGGAGGACGGTAACATCTTTACATCATTCCTTTCCTTTAGGGAGAGATAATCTGGACCTTTAGACCAAATTAAGCATCTTATAGAATTCGGCTATCTCTAACTTTAGTAAAGGTGAAGGTCTGGGGAATACGCCTGATCTGGGGTAGACCAAAAGGGCTAGGAGTAGTAATTATCCCTTCATATGTGCATGAGTGTGTGTGTGATTGTATTTGTGTGTGTGAGTGCACGCAAGTGGGTGTGTGCATGTGTGAGTGTGAGCAAGTGTGCGTGTACCTGTGTGATTGTATTTGTGTGTGTGTCTGTGAGTGCGGGTGTGTGCGGGTGAGTGCATGTGTGAGTGAGTGTGTGTAAGAGTACATATGTGATTATGAGTGTGAGTGTGTGTCTGTGTGTGTGTTAGTGTCTGTGTGTGAGTGTATGTGTCTGTGTGTGTGTCTGTGTGTGTGCGTGCGTGTGTGCAACTGCGTGTGTGTGAGTGAGTGTGTGATTGTATTTGTGTGTGTGAGTGTGTGCATCTGAGTGTGCGTGCATGCAAATGTGTGTGCGTGCGTGAGTGTGTAATTATGTGCGTGTGCATGAGAGTGTGTGTGTGAGTGTGCATGTTTGAGTGCATGCGTGTGTGTGATTGTATTTGTCTGTGTGTGAGTGTGCGAATGTGTGTGTATGTGTCTGTCTGTGTGTGTTGTAAGTGTTTTAGTATGTGTGTGAGAGTATGTGTGTGTGAGTGTGTGTGTGTGCGCGTGCGTGTGCAAGTGAGAGAGAGATTGTAGGTGTGTGCATATGTGTGTGTTCGTATGTCTGTGTGTGTGAGAGAGTGTGTGTGTCATTGTGCGATTGTGTGTGTCTGAGTGCATGAGCATATATGAGTGTGTGTGTGAGTGAGTGTGTGAGTTAGTGTATCTGTGTGTGAATGTGTGTGTGTGAGAGTGCGTGTGCGTATGTGTTTGTTCATATGTCTGTGTGTGTTCGTGTGCATGTTTGAGGTTGTGTGTGTGTGTTAGTGATTATGTGTGTTAGTGTCTGTGTGTGTGAGTTTGTGTGGCTGAGTGTGAGTGTGTGTGCGCAAGTGGATGTGTGCATGTGTGAGTGTGAGCGAGTGTGCATGTGTGTGTATGTGTGATTGTGTGTGTCTGTGTGTGCAGGTGTGAGTGTGTGTGAGTGTGTGTGCAAGTGGGTGTGTGCATGTGTGAGCAAGTGTGCGCGAGTGTGTGACTCTGTTTGAGCGTGTGTATCTGTGTGTGAGTGAGTGTGCATAAGAGTGTGTGTGTGTGTGTGTTAGTGTCTGTGTGTGAAAGTATGTGTGTGCGTTTGTGTGTCTGTGTGTGTGCGTGTGCAACTGTGTGTGCATGAGTGAGTGTGTGATTGTATGTGTGTGTGTGAGTGTGCATGCAAGTTTGAGTGTGCAAGTGTGTGTGCATGTGTGTTGGTGTGTGAGTATTTAAGTATGTGTGTGTGAGTGAGTGAGTGTGTGTGTATGTGCATGTGTGAGTGTGTGTGTGACTGTTTATATGTATGAGTGTGCATGAGTGTGTGCGAGTGACTGTGTGAGTGTGAGATTTTATTGGTCTGCCTATGAATGTGTGTCTGTGTGTGTGAGAGAGTGTGTGTGTGTCAGTGTGCCTGTTTGAGAGTGTATGAGCATATGAGTGTGTAAGAGTGTGTGTGTGTGTGAGTGTGTATGTGTGAGTTAGTGTATCTGTGTGTGAATGTGTGTGAGTGTGAGAGTGTGTGTGTGTGCGTGTGCATGAGTCTGTGTGTGTTCGTGTGTGTGTGCGTGTGTGAGAGTCTGTGTGTGTGTGTGTGTTTGTATGTCTGCGTGTGTGTCTGTGTGTGTCAATGTGCGTGTTTGAGTGATTGCGTGTGTGAGGATAAGCATGTGTGAGTCTGTGTGTGTGTGTTAGTGTCTGTTTCTGTGTGTGTGTTACAGTCTGTGTGTGAGTGTGTGTGTGAAAGTGAGTCTGCGTGAGTGTGTGATTGTATTTGTGTGTGTGTATCTGTGTGTGTGTGCGTGTGTGTGAGTGTGCTTATGTGTTTTAATGTGTGTGTTTTAGTGTGCGTGTTTGAGTGTGTGTGTGAGTCTGTGTGTGTGATTGTGTGTGTATGTATGCCTGTGTGTGTGACAGAGTGTCTGTGTGTGTTTCAATGTACGTGTGTGTGAGTGTGTGCATGAGAGAGTCTGTGTCTGTGTGTTAGTGTCTGTGTGAGTGTGTGATTCTATTTCTGTGTGTGTGTCTGTGAGTGTGTGTTTGTCTGTGTGTGAATGTGTGCATGCAAGTGTGTGTGAGTGTGTGCGTGTGAGAGTGTGTGATTATATTTGTGTGTGTGTCTCTGTGTGTGAGTGTGTGTATCTGTGTGTGTGTGTGTGTGAAAGTCTGTGTCCATGTGTGTTAGTGTCTGTGTATGTTAGTATCTGTGTGTAAGCGTGTGTAAGTATGTGTGTGTTTGTGCATCTGTGTGAGTGTGCATGTACGTGATTGTATTTATGTGTATACATAAATGTGAGTGTGTGTGCGAGTGTGAGTGTGTGTATCTGTGTGTGCGTATGTGTGTTCATATGTCTGTGTGTGTTAGTGTGCATGTTTGAGTGTGTGTGTGAGTCTATGTGTGTGTGTCTGTGTGAGTGTGTGTGAAAGTATGTGTGTGTGAGTTTGTGTGTCTGTGAGTATGTGTGCGCACAAGTGTGTGTGTGCATGAGTGTGTGTGTGATTGTATTTGTGTGTGTGTGTGTGTGTAAGTGGGTGTGTGCATGTGTGAGTGTGAGCAAGTGTGCGTGAGTGTGTGATTGTATTTGAGTGTGTGTGTCTCTGTGTGAGTGTGTGTATCTGTGTGTGCGGGTGTGAGTGTGAGTGAGTATATCTAAGAGTGCTTATGTGTGTGTGAGTCTGTGTCTCTGTGTGTATTAATGTCTGTGTGTGAGTGAAAGTATGTGTGTGTGTGTGCAACTGCTTGTGTGTGTGTGTGTGATTGTATTTGTGTGTGAGTGTGTATGCATGAGTGTGCAAGTGCGAGTGTGTGTGTGTGTGAGTGTGTATGTATGTGTGAGTGAGTGTGTGTCTGTGAGTGTGTGTGTGTGTGTGCATGAGTGGGTGTGTGCATGAGTGGGTGTGTGCATGAGTGAGTGTGAGAGTGAGTGTGTGTCTGTGAGTGAATGTGTATGTGTGAGTGAGAGTGAGTGTGTGTGTGTTTGTGACTGAGTGTGAGTTACTGTGTGTATGTGAGTGAGTGTGAGTGAATGTGTGTATGTGTTAGTGAGTGTCTATGTGTGCAAGTGTGTTTGTGTGAGTGAGTGAGTGTGTGTGTGTTGTGTGTGTGCATGTGTCTGTGAATGAGTGTGTGTAAGTGTGTATTTGTGAGTGAGTGAGTGTGTGTGAGTGAGAGTATGAGTGTGTAAGTGAGTGTGTGTGCTTGTGTGTGAGTGTGTGTTTGTGTGTGTGTTGGTTTTTGTGTGCATGTGTCTGAGTGTGTGAGTGAGTGAGTGTGTATGTGTGAGTGTGTGTGTGAGTGAGTGAGAGTGTTGATGTGTGTTGATTTGTGCGTGTGCGAGTGTGTGTGTGTGTGTGAATGAGTAGGTGTGTGTGCGAGTCTGTGTGTGTGTGTGAATGAGTAGGTGTGTGTGCGAGTCTGTGTGTGTGTGCGCACGTGTATGAGTGTGTAAGTATGTGTGTGTGTTAGTGTGTGTGTGCATGTGTCTGTAGGTGAGTGTGTGTAAGTGTGCCTGTGTGAGTGAGTGTGTGTGAGTGAGAGTATGAGTGTGTGAGTGTATGCATGTGCGTGTGTGAGTGCTTGTGTGTGAGTGTGTGTGTGTTTCTGTGCGTGTATGTAATTGTGTGTGTGTGTGTGTCTGAGTGAATGTGTGAGTGTGTGTGAGAGAGAGAGAATGAGTGAGTGTGTGTATGTGTGAGTGTGAGTGAGTGAGTGTTTGTGTGTGCGTGTGTCTGTGTGAGAGTGTGCATGTGTGTGTGTGCACATGTGCATGTGTGAGAGTCTGTGTGTTGATGTGTGCATGTGCGAGTGTGTAAGTATGTGTGTGAGTGAGTGTGTGTGTGTGAGTGAGTAGGTGTGTGTGCGAGTGAGTAGGTGTGTGTGCAAGTCTCAGTGTGTGTGTGTGTGGTGTGTGTGTGCATGTGTGCGAGTGTGTGTGAGTGAGTGAGTGTGTGTGAGTGTGTATGTAAGTGTGTGAGTGAGTGTGTGTGTGAGTGAGTGGGTGTGTATGTGTGTGTGAGTGAGTGGGTGTGTGTGAGTGAGTAGGTGTGTGTGCGAGTGAGTAGGTGTGTGTGCAAGTCTCAGTGTGTGTGTGTGTGGTGTGTGTGTGCATGTGTGCGAGTGTGTGTGAGTGAGTGAGTGTGTGTGAGTGTGTATGTAAGTGTGTGAGTGAGTGTGTGTGTGAGTGAGTGGGTGTGTATGTGTGTGTGAGTGAGTGGGTGTGTGTGTGTGAGTAGGTGTGTGTGCGTGTGAGTCTGTGTGTGTGTGTGTTGGTGTGTGCATGTGTAAGTATGTGTGTGTGAGTAAGTGAGTGGGTGTTTGTGCGGGTCTGTGTGAGTGTGTGTGTGTGTGTGCTTGTGTGTGTGTGAGTGTGAGTGAGTGTGTGTGTGTGTGTGTGCTTGTGTGTGTGTGAGTGAGTGTGTGTGTGTATGAATATGAGTGTGTGTGTGTATGAATATGAGTGTGTGTGTGTGTGTGTGTGTGTGTGCCTGTGTGTATGTGTGAGTGTGAGTGTGTGTGAGTATGAGTGAGTGTGTGTGCCTGTGTGTGTGTGTGAGTGTGAGTGGGTGTGTGCCTGTGTGTGTGTGAGTGGGTGTGTGCCTGTGTGTGTGTGAGTGAGTGTGAGTGGGTGTGTGCCTGTGTGTGTGTGAGTGAGTGTGAGTGTGTATGAATATGAGTGAGTGTGTGTGCCTGTGTGTGTGTGAGTGAACGTGAGTGTGAGTGGGTGTGTGCCTGTGTGTGTGTGAGTGAGTGAGTGTGTCTCCTTTGCCTTTTGGCTCCCATGAAGTCCTCAATCCAGATGCAGTTCTCCAATTCTCTGCTATCCACAAACATGTTCTTGCCTCTCCCCAGGTATGGGTCAATGACTCTCCTTTCTGGCATTAGGCTAATTTTCAAACTTCTTTTTAAAAACTGTTCTCGCACCACAGAAACACTTGGGGCCTGGTGCCAGGAGGGAAGCAGAAACATATATATGCAGCTCCAATATGGTTCAGAGCTGGTTAGATGCAGAACAGCTCCGCACTCCCTATGGTGACACTCCTGGTTTTAAAGCCTTTCGCTTTCTGTGCAGAGACGTTTCAATTATTTTTTCATTAAAAGACATTTATTTTCAGTTTTCCACCCCCTCCCTTTTCAATGCAGGATTATGTTTAAAAATTCAACTAATAAAGAGTATGCAGTCCCTGCCATTGCATTCTTAATTAAATTTTACATTTATTTCTCCTAAATCTTTCAGATTAATTTCACTTCTTTATAGTTTGTCAGTTTTTGTTACATTCTTCTTTCTCATCTTTTTATTTATTGCAATTAATTATAATCATCGGAATAAAATTATAGGTAAAACAAACCTCAGTGCTGAGTCAGATTCAGACAGCTCATTATAACTTCATCTTCTGCACTCATACAGTTAAAATGCCTCTGAAATTGACTCAATTTCCGTGCACAATCTCTTCCACGGGCCCCTGCCCCTCAAAGATCTCATGTGTTATTAGACTTCTACCTGTATATAATAGTCTCCTGAAAAGGATAATAAAGGACGCTCGCAAACCTATTGATGGGGGCTGAGAAATTCATGGAAAATTCTCCAGCTAAAGATCTTTCAGAACAGAGCTGGGGTCAAGATCAGCGCCGGATGCTAGCCTCTGGTCAAGGGCGAGAGCAGAGGGCAGCCTGTGCCTGTCAGCAAGTGGGAGGTTGAGGCCTGAAAGTAGGGACTGGGCAGGTTGGATTGGGAGCCATCTGTCAGCAAGAGTTCCATTTCTACAACTTCAATCCCTGTACCTCGGTTCCCAGAGGATGGAGTCTCGTCATCAAATGGGATTGTAGATGCCTCAAACAGAGCATGTTCCCTGGGATAAACAGCAAAGAGGGTTGGATGATCACTATTGAAGTCAACAGGACAAAAATCGGGCAGGGTGTATAATGGGCGGCTGATCCATTCCTGCTGTTTTGTACCCCCGCTGAAGTTGCGTTTGATATCTACAGTCTCTGGTGATACATAAACATTGTTTTTGAAGCTCTATCCACTTTCCATTACATATAACAACACTGAGAAGCACTAGTCGGCTCTCGGATGATAACAATATCCCCCATTTTGAAGTTCTAGTGGTTATTTTGAATAAGTCAGGCAACCAAAATATTAACCCTTTAATAAACATGGGAAAGAATGGATTATAACACCTGGCTTCCCTGCATAACAGACAAGTTATTTTCAATACTGAACAGTAATGTGAAGTTATATTTTCACCCGGCCCGTCACACCAAGAGAAATGAAAGTAACGCATCCCAAAGATCAAGGGAAGTTCTCTAGCTGCTCCGCCATCAGACAACTCTTCCATCTCCTTTTGTCAGACCAAAATTGTTCACTCACTGCACCTACATTAGCAAATGAACATACCAAATCTGGCCTGGTGCTGAAAGGGATCAGATAGGTTCTTGCCATCCATGCCACATCGTAACCCTGGTCTGCTTTTCTTAGGTTGGACAGAAGACTCAGACCCAGAGGAATGAGGAAAGCTCTCTCATCAAGTTCCAGTTCAGAAATATGCACCCTGGACAACTTAGAGGGGAGCAGACTGGGTGATCCACAGACCATAAGTGAGCAAGAGCAGGTGGCAGTAGCAAAAGAGAAAAAGGAATGAACTATTCAGAATACCAACTCTCTCTGCTGAAGAGGACAGGGATATGGACCTCAGGAACCGAGCTTTAAAAAGAACGGGTTGTGAGTATACGAGATTGCTGGAAGCTTTGGACTGTCTGACCAAGAGCTTTCAGCACATTCACTAGATTCCACACCCTGTATGTGTGGGGTTTAATGCATAGCATCAAAACTCTGCAATGCACCTTGGAGTGTGAGCTCACACTAGAATTGTGGTGTATGTGGCTTTAAGAGCCCCCTGTGTACTGTAATGCCGGTAATGGCCAATCGGGCTATATAAGCCTGTATAGTGTCTTGTATCTGTTAGTTCACCTCCAGACTTTGTTCAGTAAACACCTGTGAAACCAACTCCTGCATTCCGTGTCTCCATTAACACACAGATACAACAGTGGTGATGAATTGGAAATGGACTTTCCTGCAATTCGGCAGCACCTCAAGGAGATCGATTCCTCAGACGAAAGTCGGAAAAAAAAACAAGAAAGAAAATAAAAACTGTGGTTTCACCAGCTAGCCGAGCTGGTGGCAGGTACTGCAATAATCCTTCCTGGGCGGCGGGCTGGGGCTCCATCGGCTGGCTCTGCAGCGGGGCCAAGCAGTGAAGGCAGAGGCAAACAGAGACAGAGCGTGGAGCACTCGGGAGACGGCCGGTGCTGCAAAGCAGGTCGGCGTTCGGACCAAGCAGAGGGAGGGAAAAGTCCCAGAGAGTCCAGCGGGAACGAGTCTCCACCTATTAAAAATACCTGTGTAAATAAAAACCGCGGAGAACAGCATTGTCACCAGCGGCAGCGGCGGGAAAGCGTGGGAGGCGCAATTTTTTTTCTGTGGGGAAGAAAGGAAAGCGCGGGAGGCACCATTTTTTTTCCAGGATGCCTAAGACTGGCAATATTACTGCTTTCAATAGCGATATAGAGGATTGGACCACATATGTGGAAAGAGTGGAGGTATATTGCACAGCAAATGAAATAGAGGATGATAAAAAGGCATCAGTACTTCTAAATCTAATGGGCGCAAGGACATACGGGCTGTTACGAAACTTAATCACTCCAGCCAAACTGAGGGACAAGAATTTTAAGGAGAGTGTTGATACCCTACAGGAGCACTTAAACCCAACACCGCTGTTGATAGCGGAATGATTCAAATTCTTCAGGAGGAATCAGCACAAGAATGAAAGTAACGCTGATTACCTCACCGAATTAAGGAAGCTGTCAAAGCACTGCCAATTCGGGGCAGGACTGGCAGATTCTCTTCGAGACAAATTCGTCTGCGGTCTCCTAAGTGAAGGAACACAGAAAAGGCTACTTTCTGAGAAAGATTTGACACTGGACAAGGCTTTCAGTGTGGCTGTATCATACGAAGCAGCCGCAAGAGGAGCTGCAGAGATACAGCAAAGGCCACAGGACTTCGGCACCCATGAAATGACACAGGGTTTCGAGAGATGTTATCGCTGCGGCAGATCCACCCATGACCAGAGGGACTGCTGGTTCAAGGACAAAACATGCAGGCAATGCGGAAAGATTGGACACATTGCACGTGTATGCCGATCTGGAAACAAAAAACCCACGGACAGGAAAAAAATCAATAAGGAAAAGTACAGAAAGGTACAAATGATGACGGACAGTAGCTCCGAAGACCAGAAGAGCGATAGCGACTCCGGAAACAAAAGACTAAGCTGTCTCAAATTACATAATGTAATTGCCAAAGAAGATTACCAGACCATTTGGGTTACCCTCACGATAGCGGGGTCCCCAGTTAAAATGGAGCTAGATACAGGATCAGCTCTGACCGTCATAAGTAGACGGGATTACGAGCGGCTATTTCCGCATATACCTTTGAAAGACACATCCATTATCTTGAAAACATATACGGGGCAGAAAGTATACCCCAAAGGGAAAATAAGGGTGCCTGTTGTATACAACGGCAAGGAAATACAGAAGTTGTATTTATACGTTCTACAAGATGGTGGTCCACCGCTGTTGGGACGTGAATGGATCAGGAAGATACGTTTAGACTGGCACTCCATTCAGGCACTGACGGTGACCAGTAAGAAAAAAAATGATGATGACATCATACCTGAACGATTAAAAGACACCTTGGCCAACGCCAAGGAAGTGTTTCAACAGGAACTAGGAACCTTGAAAGGCGTCACCGCCTCAATAAAAGTGGAAGATGCGGCAATTCCCAAGTTTTTTAAGGCAAGGCCGGTGCCATACACAATTCGTCCAGCAGTCGAGGCAGAACTGGAGAATTTGGAAAAGGCAGGCGTATTATCAAAGATAGATTGGAGCGAGTGGGCAACACTCATCGTCCCGGTCATGAAGAAAACGTTGAATAATGATAAATCTGAAGAACAGAGAAAAATTCGCATCTGTGGGGACTTCAAGGTGACTGTAAACCCGGTCCTTCACATGGTACAGTATCCTCTTCCGAGGATAGAAGATATTTTCGCCTCACTATCCGGAGGGAAACATTTCACCAAAATTGACTTGGCACAAGCATATCTACAGATGGAGGTTGAAGAGGCCTCTAAAAAGTATCTCACGATAAATACACACAAAGGCCTGTACCAGTACAATCGACTGGTTTTCGGAGTAGCATCAGCTCCAGCTATCTGGCAAAGAGCTATGGAGCAAGTCCTCCAAGGGATTCCGGGGGCTCAATGCTACCTAGACGACATCCTTGTAACAGGAGAAAACGACAACGAGCACCTTGCCAATTTGGAGCAGGTGCTCACTAGGCTGAGAGAACGTGGCCTACGAGCAAATCGCCCCAAGTGCGAATTTTTCCAGAAACAAATATCATATTGTGGCCACATAATTAACGAGGAAGGGTTGCATAAGTCACCTGAAAAAATTGAAGTGGTCATAAAAGCCCCAGCACCTGAAAATGTCTCACAATTAAGGTCGTTCCTGGGATTGATAAATTACTATCATAAATTTTTACCGAACTTGTCAACTGTTCTGCACCCTCTTAACGAACTGCTACAAACGGGAGTAATTTGGAAATGGAGCGAAGACTGTAAATGTGCCTTCCATAAATGCAAAGGCTTGATCACGTCCAAGGAAGTTTTGGCTCATTACAACCCATCACTGCCAATCAGGCTGGCGTGCGATGCATCCCCTTATGGCGTAGGAGCGGTATTATCGCATAGATTCCCTGATGGCTCGGAGCGGCCGATAGCTTTTGCATCATGCTCATTGAACTCAGCTGAGTGTAACTATGCCCAGATCGACAGGGAAGCACTCAGCCTGGTATGGGGAGTGAAGAAATTCAACCATTACCTACACGGACAAAAATTTACCTTGTTGACTGACCATCAACCCCTCGTCTCCGCATTCAACCCTAAAAAGGGTGTTCCCATTATGACAGCGCAAAGGCTACAGAGGTGGTCCCTTTTCCTAGGGGCACACCAATATGACATAGAATACAAAGGATCAAAACAGCATGGGAATGCTGACGGTTTATCGCGCCTACTGTTGCCAACGGTAGAAGAGGCACCTACAGTGGACCCAGTGGAGATGTTCCACTCAACCATAGTGGAATGTCTACCAGTAACAAATTCTGCCATTGAAAAGGAAATGAGAAATGACCCGACTCTCTCACGAGTCTATGATTTAACGGTGAAGGGATGGCCAGCACATGGCGAACCACTGTTGCCAGCATTCTCGCAAAGAAGAGAACAGCTGTCAGTGTGCCGAGGAACCTTGATGTGTGGATCCAGAGTGGTGATTCCACCCAAACTCCAGGATAAAGTGCTAAAGGAGCTTCACGAGGGGCATCTGGGTGGAGTGAAAATGAAGAACCTAGCCAGAGCATTTGTGTGGTGGCCAGGTATCGATGGAGACATCGAAGAAATGACCAAGAGCTGCCTAGGATGCCAGAAGGTCCAAAACGCCCCACCACAAGCCCTTCTACATCCATGGGAGTGGCCCTCATCTCCATGGCAAAGGGTACACATCGACTTTGCTGGTCCATTTATGGACTCAATGTTCTTAATCGCGGTTGATGCACACTCCAAGTGGCCGGAGGTAATAAAGATGTCCTCCACCACCACGGAAAAAACCATCACAGTATTAAGCACCATATTTGCCAGGAATGGGCTGCCTGAACAGATCTGTTCTGATAATGGACTGCAATTTGTGTCCGAAGAATTCAGGAAGTTCTTAAAAAACAATGGGGTTAAGCACTACACGTCCGCCCCATACCATCCCGCCACCAATGGATTGGCTGAAAGGTTTGTCTAGACCTTCAAGAAGGCCATAAAGGCCATGGGTAATGAAGACATCAATCTACAGCATAAGGTAGATAACTTCTTGTTTGCATACAGGAATGCAACACATGTGGTTACAAACCAAACTCCCGCCATGATGTTCTTCAATAGAAGCCTAATATGCCGGCTGGATTTGATGAAGCCAAACATCAGAAGGGATGTGGAGAACCGGCAATTTCAAGGCATGAATGAAAGACCAACTAGAACCTTCCAGATAGGTCAACAAGTTTTGGCCCGGGACTACCGTACCGAGAAATGGCAGCCTGGAACTATTTGCACATGACTAGGACCGCTGATATATACCGTGGACATTGGAGAAAGCAAAATAAGGCGCCATGCTGACCAGATCATAGAGTCATCTGAAAAGGGACAACCTACACCAAAGCGTTATATGCCTAATGATGAAGCAGAGATACCCATAGTATCTACCTCCGATCCGGTGATACTGGAACCAGATGAACCCGACACTGGCATTCAAGCCGAATCGACCTTGCCAAAAGAACCTACTACACCACCAGAAACTACTACACCACCGAGGCGTTATCCGGACTGAGTCAGGAAGCCTCCAGAGAGACTGACTTATAATTGATTAACTGCAGCAAATGTGTAGATTATTGTTCTTGTAACATGTTAATTAATGATTACTTAAAATGTTATGTACTGGTTGTCTAAAAGGAGAGGAATTGTGGTGTATGTGCCTTTAAGAGCCCCCTGTGTACTGTAATGCCAGTAATGGCCAATCGGGCTATGTAAGCCTGTATAGTGTCTTGTATCTGTTAGTTCACCTCCAGACATTGTTCAGTAAACACCTGTGAAACCAACTCCTGCATTCCGTGTCTCCATTAACACATGGATACAACAAAAATCATCTGAAGCGGGGCCCCCATTACAGAGCCAGTAATACCAGTTCTAACCTCTCTCAGGGATGCTCATAATGCATTCATGCAAGTCCTGGGCTCCAGTATCTTCTACATCTTGGACATGCCTGGAAATTGTATGAACAGGGCTTCAGTTAGATCAAAGCTCCTTTAGAGTCTGCTCTCCTATAACTCAGGTGGCATGTTCAGGCAGAGCCTTGTAGCAGGAGCAGATGTGCAATGGAGTTTGGGAGAATTTGATGGGTTGCTGGGTTATGGCAGTGTTGGGGGAAAGATCCTAGCATACTTGAGGGAGTGTGTGGGTTCCTAAGAATGGGTCTCACTTTCAAACTGTCCTTAGCCCCTTTTGTACAATCAGGGACCCTGTCTTGCATGCTTATCTTAGCAGCACTGCTGCCCCTGGGCCCCCAAAAAACTTAGGCCTGGTATTGGTGCTTTCGAAACGGCCTGGTGTTGGTGCTTTCGAAACGTGCCCCCCCCTCCCACTTTCCCCGCCCCTTTTACCCAATCCTTTCTTTTCGCCAGCCACCACCCACCCCGCCCCACAGCATCCCCTCCTCCACCCACGGACCCAAACTATTGGCTCCACGTGAAAGAGGGTCAATTTCACCATCGCTCAGCCAATCGTCGGCAACATTTTAATGAGGCCCAACGCCATACTTGGCTCAGCCTCAAGCTGGCAAGGACCTGCGCACAGAGCCACTGTTCCACTAAAATTGTACCTGTTTTGGGCGCAAGTCGAATTTCTCGGCCAATATCATTAATTTCTATTCTTTTTCATCCCGATGAACAATTGCCATTTCAGATCGTCCCTGGCACAAGTGAACCACGTAAGTGACATTAGTTATGGGAACATTAGGAAGCAACTTCATGCTAAATGACGTACATTGGCATCTGGGACCTGGTTTCATGCTGACTGGGAAAAGCTTGAGCCGGGGAATGTCAGAAACAGCTGGATAGTTCGGTAGGTGCAAATGATGTAGACTTACCCGGCCAGATCAGCCTGCTTGCTGGCCTATAGGATTTCCCCATGGATCCGGATACTCCCTGCTGAGCTTGCAACTGGAATCAGCAGTGCTAGAAGAATGGCTCCCTGTTTCAAGGAGCAGGTTGAGATGGGGCTGAAATACACAAATAAGACTGAAAGTCTACAGAGCAAGAGATCTTCCTTGTGAAATGTTTGTGCTCCTCAAGATGAGAGATGTTAGTGCTGATTTCAGGAACAAATTCTCCGCACTCCAAGGTCAGGCATAACATATAAGCACACAAACACAGGAAAAAAAACAACTGGCTTACCAAGTCTATCTTTTCCCACATGGTGCAACATACACACATTATTAAACCCATCCAATCTCCCTCCACCCCACCCCCCCGCCCACTTTAAATGGATGAAGAAGCTTCTATTTATTTAATCGGTTCCAAGGATAAAAATTAATACAATGACTAGGAAATTGCTCGGACCTGGTCCTATTCCACCAGCGTTACTTCATAGAAACATAGAAGATAGGAGCAGGAGTAGGCCATTCGGTCCCTTGAGCCTGTTCCGCCATTTAATGAGATCATGGCTGATCATCCAAATTCAGTACCCTGTCCCTGCTTTCTCCCCATATCCCTTGATCCCTTTAGACTTAAGTAAAATATCTAACTCCTCCTTGAATATATTTAATAAGTTGGCATCAACTGCCTTCTGTGGTAGAGAATTCCATAGGTTCACCACTCTCTGGGTGAAGAAATTCCTCCTCATCTCAGTCCTAAATGGCTCACCCCTTATCCTTAGACTGTGATCCCTGGTTCTGAACTCCCCCGCCGTCGGGAACATTGTTCCTGCATCTAGTCTGTCTAGTCCTGTTAGAATTTTATAAGCTTCAAAGAGATCCCCTCTCATTCTTCTAAACTCTAGCGAATATAAGCTTAATCGACCCTGTTGTGTATTTTGAATGTTGTATTTGAATTGTCCCACATAGCTTACAGTAGTTGGGAAATAGAGTGCATTGAGTGGAGAAGAATCTCTTGCAAGATGGCTGTTAACTGAACTCTGTCTCCTGCGTACTCTTTTAATTGTTATACAAGCAAGGTTATTAAACTCTTGAGATATAACAAACCCAATCTCTCTTCATACGTCATTCCTGCCATCCCAGGTATCAGCCTGGTGAATCTTCGCTGCACTCCCTCCATGGCAAGCACATCCTTCCTCAGATAAGGTGACCAAAACTGCACAAATTACTCAAGGTGTGGTCTCACCAAGGCCCTGTACAACTGCAGCAAGACATCCTTGCTCCTGTACTCGAATCCTTTTGCTATGAAGGCCAACATACCATTTGCCTTCTTAACCACCTGCTGCACCTGCATGCTTACTTTCAGTGACTGGTGCACAAGGACACCCAGGTCTCATTGCACTTCCCCCTTTCCCAATCTATTGCCGTTCCGATAATAATCCGTCTTCCTGTTTTTGCCACCAAAGTGGATAACCTCGCATTTATCCACATTATACTGCATCCGCCATGCATCTGCCCAATCACGCAACCTGTCCAAATCATACTGGAGTTTCTCTGCATCCTCCTCACAGCACACACGCCCGCCCAGCTTTGTGTCATCTGCAAACTTGGAGATATTACATCTAGTTCCCTCGCCTAGATCATTAATATATATTGTGAATAGCTGGGGTCCTAGCACCGATCCCTGCGGTACCCCACTAGTCACTGCCTGCCACTAGGAAAAAGACTCGTTTATTCCAACTCTTTGCTTTCTGTCTGCCAACCAGTTCTCTATCCAAGTCAGTACCTTACCTCCAATCCCATGTGCTTTAACTTTGAAAGTGCGTCTCTTATGCGGGACCTTATCGAAAGCCTTCTGAAAGCCCAAATACACCACATCCACTGGTTCTCCCTTATATATTCTATCAGTTACGTCCTCAAAAAATTCTAGTAGATTAGTCAAACATGATTTACCTTTTGTAAATCCAAGTTGACTTTGTCCGATCCTGTCACTGTTTTCCAAGTGCTCTGCTATTACATCTTTTATAATGGACTCTAGCATTTTCCCCACTACCGATGTCAGGCTTACAGGTCTATAATTCCCCGTTTTCTCTCTACCACCTTTTTTAAATAGTGGGGTTACATTAGCTACCCTCCAATCCATGGGAACTATTCCAGAGTCTATAGAATTTTGGAAGATGACCAGCAATGCATCTACTGTTTCTAGGACCACTTCCTTAAGTACCCTAGGATGTAGATTATCAGGCCTTCAATGCCATCAATTTCCCTAACACCATTTCCCTACAAATACTGATTTCATTCAATTCCTCCCTCTCATTAGACCCTATGTTCCCCGACATCTTTGGAAGGTTATTTGTGTCCTCCTTTGTGAAGACAGAACCAAAGTATGTATTTAATTGGTCTGCCATTTCTTTGTTCCCCATTATAAATTCCCCTGATTCTGACTGCAAGGGACCTATGCTTGACTTCACCAATCTTTTTCTCTTCACATATCTATAGAAGCTTTTACAGTCAGTTTTTATGTTCCCTGAATGCTTACTCTCATATTCTATTTTCCACCTCTTAATTAATCCCTTTGTCCTAATTTGCTGAATCCTAAACAGCTCCCAATCCTCAGGTTTGCTGTTTTTGCTGGCCAATTTATATGTCCTCTCCTTGGATCTTATGCTATCCCTAATTTCCCTTGTTAGCCACGGTTGAGTCATCTTTTTTGTTTTATTTTTATGCCAAACAGGGATGAATGTTTGCCATTGCCTGGAGTTTCTCTGCATCCTCCTCACAGCACACACGCCCACCCAGCTTTGTGTCGTCTGCAAACCGTTTAATTAACGTCCCCCAATCCATCCTAGCCAACTCGCGCCTCATACCATCATAGTTTCCTTTATTTAAATTCAGGACCCTAGTCTCTGAGTCAACTACTTCACTCTCCATCTTAATGAAGAATTCTATCATATTATGATCGCTCTTCCCCAAGGGGCCTCGCACAACATCATTGCTAATTAATCTTTTCTCATTACATAATACCCAGTCTAAGATGGCCGGATCTCTGGTTGGTTCCTCGACATATTGGTCCAGGAAACCATCCCGTATACACTCCAGGAATTCCTCCTCCACAGTATTGTTACTAATTTGGTTAGCACAATCTATATGTAGATTAAAGTCACCCATTATAACTGCTGTGTCCTTAATGCACCCATCTCTAATTTCCAATTTAATGCCTTCCCCAACCTCAGCATTACTGTTTGGGGGTCTGTATACAACTCCCCTTTTTCTGCCCCTTGGTATTTCTCAGCTCTACCCATACAGATTCCACATCATCAGAGATTAATTAAGAAAGGGAAGATAGATTATGAAAGTAAATTAGCAAAAAATATAAAAACAGATAGTAAGAGTTTTTATAGTTATATAAAAAGAAAAAGGGTGGCTAAAGTAAATGTTGGTCCCTTAGAGGATGAGACCGGGAAATTAATGGTGGGAAATATGGAGATGGCAAAAACACTGAATGAATATTTTGTATCAGTCTTTACAGTAGAGGACACTAAGAATATCCCAACACTGGACAAACAGGGGGCTATAGTGGGGGAGGAGCTAAACACGATCAAAATCACTGAGGAAGTGGTACTCGGTAAAATAATGGGACTGAAGGCGGATAAATCACCTGGACCGGATGGCTTACATCCTAGGGTCTTGAGGGAAGTGGTGGTAGGGATTGTGGATGCATTGGTAATAATTTTCCAACACTCCCTGGACTCGGCAAAGGTCCCGACAGACTGGAAAACTGCTAATGTAACACCCTTATTTAAAAAGGGCAGTAGACAGAAGGCTGGAAACTATAGACCGGTTAGCCTAACATCTGTGGTAGGTAAAATTTTGGAGTCCATTATTAAGGAGACAGTAACAGGACATTTAGATAATCATAATTTAATAGGACAAAGTCAGCATGGTTTTATAAAGGGGAAGTCATGTTTGACAAATTTGCTGGAGTTCTTTGAGGAAGTAACATATAGGGTGGATAAAGGGGAACCAGTGGACGTAGTGTATTTAGACTTCCAAAAGGCATTTGACAAGGTGCCACACAAAAGATTATTGCTTAAGATAAAAAATCATGGGATTGTGGGTAATATTCTGGCATGGATAGAGGATTGGCTATCTAACAGAAGGCAGAGAGTTGGGATAAATGGTTCATTCTCAGACTGGCAATCAGTAACTAGTGGTGTTCCGCAGGGGTCGGTGCTGGGTCCCCAACTCTTTACAATCTATATTAACGATTTGGAGGAGGGGACTGAGTGTAACATATCAAAGTTTGCAGATGATACTAAGATGGGAGGGAAAGTAGTGAGTGAGGAGGACATAAAAAACCTGCAAGGGGACATAGACAGGCTAAGTAAGTGGGCAGAGATTTGGCAGATGGAATACAATACTGGAAAGTGTGAGGTTATGCACTTTGGTAGTAAAAATCGTAGAGCAAGTTATTATCTTAATGGCAAGAAACTGGAAAGTACTGAAGTACAAAGGGATCTGGGGGTCCTGGTGCACGAAACTCAAAAGGTTAGTATGCAGGTGCAGCAAGTGATTAAGAAGGCCAATGGAATGTTGGCTTTCATTGCTAGAGGGATAGAATATAAAAATAGGGAGGTATTGCTTCAGTTGTACAAGGTATTGGTGAGACCGCACCTGGAATACTGCATACAGTTTTGGTGTCCATACTTAAGAAAAGACATACTTGCTCTCGAGTCAGTACAAAGAAGGTTCACTCGGTTAATCCCGGGGATGAGGGGATGGACGTATGAGGAGAGGTTGAGTAGATTGGGACTCCACTCATTGGAGTTCAGAAGAATGAGAGGCCATCTTATTGAAACATATAAGATTGTGAAGGGGTTGGATCGGGTGGATGCGGGGAGAATGTTCCCGATGATGGGTGAAACTAGAACTAGGGGGCATAGTCTTAGAATAAGGGGCTGCTCTTTCAAAACTGAGAGGAGGAGGAACTACTTCACTCAGAGGGTGGTAGGTCCATGGAGTATGCTGCCCCAAAAAGCTGTAGAAGCTACATCATTACATAAATTTAAAACAGAAATAGACAGTTTCCTAGAAGTAAAGGGAATTAAGGGTTACGGGGAGCGGGCAGGAATTTGGACATGAGTCTGGGTTCGGATCGGTCATGGCCCTGTGGGTAGCGGAGCAGGCCCAGGGGCCGTGTAGCCTGATCCTGCTCCTATTTCGTGTGTCAAATTCTGTTAGATTCAGGAGATGGTTCTGTGATAGTAGATTGGCGGTTAGGATCAGATCAGCCATGATCTTATTGAATGGCGGAGCAGGCTCGAGGGGCCGATTGGCCTACTCCTGCTCCTATTTCTTATGTTCTTATGTTCTTATCCTTCCTTACTATTGTGTTAATCTCCTCTTTAACCAGCAATGCTACCCCATCTCCTTTTCCTTTTTGCCTGTCCTTCCTGAATATTGAATACCCCTGAATGTTGAATTCCCAGCCTTGGTCACCCTGGTGCCATGTCTCCGTAATTCCAATTACATCATATCCGTTTACATCTATTTGCGCAGCTAATTCATCCACCTTATTACGAATGCTCCTCGCATTAAGACACAAAGCCTTCAGGCTTGTTTTTTTAACACTCTTAGTCCTTTTAGAATTATTATTTACTGTAGCCCTGTTTGATTTACACCCTTGATTTCTCTGCCTTCCACTTTTGCTTTTCTCCTTCCTGTCTTTTGTTTCTATCCTTGCTTCCCTTTCCTCTGTCTCGTTGCACAGGTTCCCAACCCTCTGCCATTTTAGTTTAAACCCTCCCCAACAGCACTAGCAAACACTCCCCCTAGGACATCTGCCCCGGTCCCGCCCAGGTGCAAACCATCCAGTTTGTACTGGTCCCACCTCCCCCAGGACTGGTTCCAATGTCCTAGGAATTTGAATCCCTCCCCCTTGCACCATTCCTCTAGCCACATATTTAGCTGAAATATCCTTCTATTTCTACTCTGACTAGCACGTGGCACTGGTAGCAATCCTGAAATTACTACCTTTGAGGTCCTATTTTTAAATTTACCTCCTAACTCCCTATATTCAGCTTTTAGGACCTCATCCCATGTTTTACCTATATCGTTGGTACCTATATGCACCACGACAACTGGTTGTTCACCCTCCCCCTCCAGAATGCCCTGCAGCCACCCCGAGACATCCTTGACCATTGCACCAGGGAGGCAACATACCATCCTGGAGTCTCGTTTGCAGCCGCAGAAATGCCTATCTATTCCCCTTACAATAGAATCCCCTATCACAATAGCTCTCCCACTCTTTTTCCTCCCGTCCTGTACAGCAGAATCACCCATGGTGCCAGGAAGTTGGCTGCTGCTGCCTTCCCCCATTAAGCCATCTCCCTCAACAATATCCAAAGTGGTACATCTGTTTGAGAGGGGGATGGCCACAGGGGACCCCTGCACTACCTGCCTGTGCCTACGACTCTGCCTGGAAGTCACCCATTCCCTTCCTGCCTCTGCAGCCTTTACCTGCGGTGTGACCAACTCCCTAAACATGCTATCCACGATGTCCTCTCAGCATCGCGAATGCTCCAGTATGTATCCATTCGCAGCTCCAGCGCTGCAATGCGGTCTGTCAGTAGCTGCAGCTGGATACTCTTCCCGCACACATGGTCGTCAGGGACACAGGGGGTGTCCCTGATTTCCCACATGGCGCAGGAGCAGCATGCCATGGGGCTGAGCTGTCCTGCCATGACTTACCCTTTAATTAATTCAATTTAAATTAAATCAAATCAATACCATTAATTACACTACAATTAAATGATATACTCAAGGGCCCTTGGTTACTAGCACTCCCCGATACACAACAGAGACCTTAGAAACTATAACCCCAAAAATTAAGACCTTCTAAATTTTATAAACTATTAATCTTAACTGTCAAACTATAGAGTAGTATAAATACTCACCTGGCCGTACTCACCCAATCAGCTGCATCCTCTTGCCTGTTTCACTTTTTGAATCATGACGTGGCTCCGGAACGCCGCCGCCGGTCTGTGAGATTGGTAAGCCTCTGAAAGAAAGCCCGCGAAAGTGAGTTTAAGTACTCACTGTACTGCCGCTCTCTGCTCCTCCTGACACTGGCCTCTGAAAGAAAACCCGTGAAAGTGAGTTTAAGTATTCACTGTACCGACACTCTCTGCTCCTCCTGACACTGGCCTCTATAATAAAGCCCACGAAAGTGAGTTTAAGTACTCAATGTACCGCCGCTCTCTGCTCCTCCCGACACTGGCTTCTGAAAGAAAGCCCACAAAGTGAGTTTAAGTATTCACTGTACCGTCGCTCTCTGCTCCTCCCAACACTGGCTTCGCCAGCAGTGCTGCGGAAACCTCATTTACGTGCCGCACTTCCGGTAAAGTAACGCCGGTGGAGCAGGAGCAGGTTCCGAGGAGCTTCCTGGCAAATGATTTGAATTTTAAGCTACACTTGGTAAACCCTCAGGTCATATTGGCAAAATTGAGAGTTTGCCAGATTGTACCATGGTTCTAGTCAATCATTTGGTTTACTGCTAGTTTGCAACCACATCACTCAAATATAATATTAATATTTTCATAATGATAATCGAGATTTCTCCAGGAAGATCTGGTTTGGTGTGCCAATAACTGACAAAATTAATAATTAATTAATGCAATTCACATTTATTAACAGTCTAATGAATTCAAATGAAAATTGAATTGTAAGAGATTTCCCTCTCTCCGGCAAGAAACTGTTGGGCCTCATCATGTTGATTAGTGGAAGATGTGATTCAGTGCAATTTTGCAATAAACATTCTTTGAAAATGTCTCAATAGTAGGACCTACATATATAAAATTTGAGAACTGAGGAAATATTTGGGTTTTTTTTGTGATCAGGATTCTGCACCTTCCAGAGCTTAAATAATCACATGAAAAATTAATTATGCATTAAAGTACAAAGTAGCTTTTATATTTTATTTTCATTTTGAAGAATGAGTGAGGACCTGCAGATGCTTTTTCATACGGCTCTCATCAATCAGTTTGAAGTTCTTTCTGAAAGGTTAATATGGACACACACATGGTAGAAACCTATTCCCACAGTGATCAAGGGGTTCTTGAAAGTGGTGAGGACTGGGGTGAATGACACATCTTGATTTGCAAGGCTGTGATGTCATCTAGATTACAATTTAATTCCTATGAGTCATAAGAACATAAGAAATAGGAGCAGGAGTAGGCCATTGGGCCCCTCGAGCCTGCTCTGCCATTCAATAAGATCATTGCTGATCTGATCTTGGCTTCAACTCTACTTTTCTGCCTGTTCCCCATAACCTTTGACTCCCCTGTAGTTCAAATATCTGTCTATCTCAGCCTTGAATATATTCACTGACTCAGCCTCCACAGCTCTCTGGGGTAGAGAATTCCAAAGATTCACGACCCTCTGAGAGAAGAAATTCCTCCTCATCTCCATCTTAAATGGGCGACCCCTATTCTGAAACTATGCCCCCTAGTTCTAGATTCCCCCATGAGGGGAAACATCCTCTCAATCTACCCTGTCAAGCCCCC
Organism: Somniosus microcephalus; assembly: GCF_052327205.1. Classification (NCBI taxonomy): domain Eukaryota; kingdom Metazoa; phylum Chordata; class Chondrichthyes; order Squaliformes; family Somniosidae; genus Somniosus; species Somniosus microcephalus. The sequence goes on along the minus strand of NC_140997.1, from coordinate 163,178,804 downwards.
TCAGAATCTTATATGTTTCAATAAGATCATCTCTCATTCTTCTAAACTCCAATGAGTATAGGCCCAACCTCTCAACCTTTCCTCATAAGACAACCCCTTCATCCCAGGAATCAACCCAATGAACCTTCTCTGAACTGCCTCCAATGCAAGTATATCCCTCCTTAAATAAAGAGACCAAAACTGTATGCAGTACTCTAGGTGTGATCTCACCAGCGCCCTGTACAGTTGTAGCAAGACTTCCCTACTTTTATACTCCATCCCCCTTGCAATAAAGGCTAACATTTCATTTGACTTCCTAATTACTTGCTGTACCTGCATGCTAACTTTGTGTTTCATGTAAGAGGAAACCCAGATCCCTCTTTACCACAGCATTCTGTAGTCTCTCTCCATTTAAATAATAGTTTACTTTTCTATTCTTCCTACCAAAGTGGATAACCTCACATTTTCCCACATTATACTCCATCTGCCAATTTATTGCCCATTCACTTAACCTATCTATATCTCTTTGTAGACTCTTTGGGCTCGATTTTGTAGGGGGTGGCGTGTGGTGGTGTTTGGCGCGTACGTACGCCCAGTCAGTTATGCCTCTGACTGTTTTGTGAGCGGTTCGAATCGCTCCCACGCCCCTGGGTTCTAGACACCAGACTTAGGTACAAGGCAGCGGTACAGAGAAGACTCGAGTAGACAGGTGGTTGGATGCAAACAAAACCAAGATTTTATTGAAGAGGAAAAACTTGATACAATCTTATGGAAAAATTACGAGTGTACACTTCTACAGGCAAAAATAGAAAAGAAGAGTAATAAACTATACTTATACAGGGAATGGGGAACACACGGCACATCGAGGGAAAACAACTATCTTAACAATCCCCTTATCCTTATCCCACCCCCTATACCTAACAAGATTAAGCTATGAGGGGTCCGAACTTCATGCTCACCAATCAAAAGGGGTTTGTTAGACTCCAAACAGCGGTTGAGTTCAGGGTTCGCTCTTGGTGCTCTCTGGAGCCTGCCATCGTCACATGGTTTCTGGGCGCTGCAAGGGCATTGTCCAGGTTCGCGTACCCCAAAGTTAAAGTCTCTGTTTGGGCACTTTACCTTGCAGGGATGATTCTTCGTCAATAGCTGCCAGTTTGAGTTGGTGTGCAGATATTCGAAGGTCGGCCGAGGCTAAAGGCCTGATCATTCGAAGCCTCCCCTCGGTTCGTCTCCTCAGTTGGTCGTCTTCAGGTGGCCTGCCCTTCGGTGGTCTTCCCTCCTCCCCTCGTTGCGTCCCGCCTCGCCTGGCCTGAATTGTCCGTGTCCGCCCGACCCGGTGCCGGGGCGATTCCAGATGGAGTGGGAAAGGGCACGGGCAAAGGCCAGGGGGTAAGCGCAGGATGGGGAAACAACGGCAGCCACAAGGGCGAGGGGCCAAAGAGCAGCACCAGCACACCAACCAACGAACACACCTGACAATCTTGTACTAACTTCAATGTTACCCGGGGCCTTCAATTATACCTTCGTCGAAAACCCTTATCTGCGCGCCAAATCAGGTTAGTTCTTTGTTTTAATTTTGGCGGGCTAGTTTAAATAATGGTAGCAATCCATACTAACTGGTTTTAGATGGCCGGTAATCACATCTACCGGCCCGATAATTGACTTGTATTGTCATGAAAGTTCCTTGATGGGCTTGCCCAGCCTCGATGGCTGTGTTAATCTGTTTCCGATAATATATGTAGACTGTTTGATGGCCTTAACTATAGGCCTTAAACTGAATTTAGATTTTGTCTCCAATTCAGTCTAATGCATAATTCAGAGGCCTGCCTGGTTTCAAAATACAAAGTTTCTCTTCACAGACACTGCAGCTTTGGTTTTGATTTCTCCAAGCTGTCTGCGTTGCAGAATCCATTTTAAAATCCCACAGGCTTTCTGCCACGAGGCACGGATGCCATCTTGGGTACCCTTTTGATTTAAAATGTACACGCAGGGTCCCGTTTATTAATAACAGCCTTCGGGGAAATGCAGAAATTTTGCAAATCTTACAATTTTGTCATGGGGCGTGCTGGGGGCGTGTCAGCCGCTTTTGTGTTATCCACCCGACTCCACTTTGATGTGGAGGAAAAATGCGATTTTCACCTAATTGGCCAATTGATTCTCAGCCTGGCCCAATTAGTCTATCCTGAAAGTCGCCTCCGATGACATCATCAATGCTGCTGGATTTAAGGTCTGCAAGCAGCCTTGCTTCTTCTGGAGATTACAAACTTCACGCCCATTGCTGTAAGCTCTTATTTCAGCCATGATGTCCAGCAGCAGGCCAAAGTCTGCGCCACGCTTTCATGAAGCCATCCTGCAAGCTCTGCTGGAGGGAGGCAGATCCAATAAGGAGGTGCTCTTCCCTTCCTCGGGGAGGAAAAAGCCTCCTCAGCAGGCTAAAGCTGTGTGGATGCAAGTGGCCCAGGAGGTCAATTCAATGTCTATGTGCCGCAGAACCTGGCTGCAGTGCACGAAGAGGTTTCATGACCTTCTTGTAAAGTCTGTGGGTTGTGCAGTAAATAAGTACACAGACTTTTGAAGTACAAACAAACAGGTCTTTACTATTCAGAGGTCAGGGCGAATCTGCCCTAGTTATCCTGTAACATCACTTATATACTGGTGTGGTCACTGTCGGTATTACCGTATACAGAAGCCAATCAAATAGTGCCACACCTAAAGTAGTTCTCTTAAAGGTGAACGGTTACACTCAATCGTTCCCTTAAAGGTAGACGGGTACATACACTACAATCCTCCCTTTTTAGCTTATTACTTACAGGGTCCCCGTTAAACATACATATCTTCAACTTCACATAACAATTTACAGATATACTCTCGGTGGAGAACAAACAATTTACAGAGATAATTCCGGTGGAGTCAACGTCATATAAAACAGTTTACAGATATACTTTCGGTGGGAACAGTTCACAGGTTCAGTCTCTGCGGAAACAGTTCATAGATTCAGTCTCTGATCTTGACTCATTCCGAACAGCATCTCTTTGGTGTAGCCGGTTCACATGGCTAGCGTGACTCCTCCATAGCCTTTTTCTTAACGTAACAGCTTGACCTTCCGTCCTGTTGAACCAGCAGTGCGGACTTTTACAACCAACTGGCTGTCTTGATAATTTTTGGGTTTTCAACTAATTTAGCTCCTTTCATGGTGTCCCGCCTGGGATGATAGTATTTTAGACAGTTATTATCTCCTGCTTCTTCTTTTTCTTTTCTGCCTTTTTGAAACTCTCGGAGCTCCTTTCTCTGCGGCCATCTGTAGCGCCACCAACTCTCTATGTTCATTAGACCTTAAGTGCTTCATGCGGATTTCTGTACTTAGGGAGTTTTCATCACAAACTGGGCAGACCAGATCCTCGTAATATTCAGTGTCACTCAATAGGTCATGATAGTATTCGGGGTCGTCCTGAGTTAGGCCAGTGAGGGGCCCTTCTACTTCCTTCTTATCCAACTGGACGTTAGCCGACGGTGGTTCCTTCTCTGACCATCTTTCTTGAAAAGACTTCTTCAAGCATTCATATTCATCCCGCTCTTCCTGGGATGTCTGCCATTCCTTCACGCCTGGCCTCATTTGTGAGTTCAATACCTTCCCTTCCATCGGGGATTCCGTTATCAGGCTATTTAATCCTTCTACTGAAGTAGCTGTTTCCGCATTCTTCTGTTCCCCTTGACGTAATTCAGCATACTTTTGACATCCATGTGCAAGCTGTGTTGCCCCCTCAGCTCTCTCCGTGACTTTTGGAAGCTCCGAATTCTTTCCCTTTGAAACCTGAAACTCGTGTTCCCATTTTGGAGTCTTGTCCCTCAGCGTGTATAAGAGTTGGCTGGCCGTTAACTCTTCTACGGGGACACTGTGGATTAGCGCCTTCTCCATTTCATCCACCTTTCCCTCCAATGTTTTCACCTTCCTTTCCTCCGGTCCTTTGGTTTTAAGCGCTCGAAGAAATTGCGCCTTGGTGTTCTCTAACTCCTGATCAGGGGCCATTCCTACAGTCTCTGTGTTCCTTCCATTGGCCTTTCCTTCCACTGCCCGGATTCCTAGTTGAATATGTTCTTCAAGTTGTTGGACCTCTGCCATTGCCGCCTCATATTTGTCTTGGGTTTCCTTCAATAATTTAACGAGTTCTTGGACATCTTGAATTTCACGTTCTGCTATGTCTTCCACCTCTAATTTTCCATCTACGGATGGAATCTCTACCGATGAGTCTGTCTTGGCCTTGAGCTCATCAAGAATTTCCTGCAGCCTTTGGACTTCTTGCTCATGTTCAACCTTTAGTTGTTCATATGCTTCTACTGAAACTAGCTTTTCGGAGGTTGCCGAGTTAATCCCCTCCAGAATTGTAGCCTGGGCCTGTTCATACTGTTCTTTCCACTTCTCACACTCTGCTTGTAAGGAGTCGTAGAGAAGAACTGGAATAAAATCCCGGCTTCCTGAAGATTCCTCTTCATTTGCTTCTTTCGCAATTTCCTGTTGGAGTTCAGCCAAGGCTGCTATGCTATCTGCCTCTTGAAGTCTCACTGCCATCAAATCTTCTTTATTCTTGCAGTCTATCTCAGTCATTTTCCCTTTATTTTCATTTAACTGAGTGATAAGCTCCTCTTGCAACATGGCCACATTATTCACATCAGGTAAAGAAGCGTTTCTCTTTTCCATGTCCAAGATTTTTTTCTGCATCTCTTTAAGTGCACACTGCGATTCAGCTTCTCTTAACCTTGCCTGCCCTAGCTCCATCTCCAATTGCAGAACAAAATCCTCAGTGTAGCGTGGTTTGCCTTTATGCTGTATCTCTAGATCATGCAAATATTCTAACTCCTGAACATCATAAGGGAGGTGTGATCGGTAATTGGTCACGATGGCTCTATGGTCGCTCTCTGCTTGAGCCAACAGGTTCTGTTGTCTTTCCAGACTCTCCCATTCGGTGTCATAGAACTTTTTCATTGTTTTCATCTCCTGTACGAGACGGTAACTTAATTGTTCGAATTATTGTCGTACTTTGAAATAACGTTGAGTTCGAGCTCGGTGTTCCTCCGTAATGCATATGTCTGTGACTTGAACAGACTCAGAATTCTCTGTCTTTATGCATGCCATCGTTTTTCCAACCTTAGTCAGTGAGTTCATGCTAACCTTGTTTTTCATACGTGGGCTGGACTTATCGTCTTCCAGCTCAGAGTCTGAGCTGCTTGTCTGCACTGAGTCCTCACTCGTCATTGCTTGTTGGTAGTGCCATTCCATGTCTATTTTCTTGATCCACTCCCGTCCTAGAAGTGGTGGTCCTCCCTCATGTAGTACATACAAGTTCATTCTTGGGTGTTCTTTACCCCTATCTCTCACCTTGACTCTTATTTTTCCCATGGGGTATACTTTATGCCCCGTGTATGTCTGCAATACGAACTTGGTATCTCTTAAGGGTATGTGTGAGAATAGCCGGTGGTAATCCCCTCGATTTATGACTGATACAGCTGATCCAGTGTCCAACTCCATTTTCACTTGGACTCCAGCTATTTTTAGCATGACCCAGATAGTTTGTAGGTCAGCTTCCTTACTCACATGGTGGATACTCAGACTACCCAGCTCCTGGCCGTTTGGATCTGAGTCTGGATTCTGTTCGTCTGAACTCTTCTCAGCCCCCTTGTATACCTTGTTGTACTTTTCTTGTGATGGCTTCCTTTGGTTGTTGGTCTTCTTCCCTGACCTTAGCGATGTGACCCAGTTTGCCACATTTCCTACATTCTTGGTTCTTAAACCAGCATTGATTCTGGTCGTGTGTTGTCTTCCCACAACAATAGCATTTTGTTGTACTCGAGGTAATTTGGTCCACCCCGAGCGCCGCCGCCTTTAGTTACATTTCCGCCGTTCCTTTCGCTGCGGCTTCGTGTGATGCGGCTATAAGGACAGCCCTGTCAAGTGTAAGGTCGTTCTCTTCTAGTAGGCGCTTTTGCGTCCCTTCCTTGGACAATCCACCTACGAACTTGTCTCGCAGTGCCTCTGTCAGATTCCCTCCGAACTGGCAGTATTTCGCTAGCCTACGCAGTTCGACCAAGTATTCTGCGTTGTTTTCGTCTTTCCGTTGCGTTCTTGCATAGAATTTGAATCGTTCAGCCAACATCAACGGTGTGGGGTTCAAGTGGTCCTTCAGAACAACCACAATCTCTTCGAAAGACTGATCCGTCGGTTTAGCTGGTGCTAGTAAATCCTTCAAGAGCCCGTATGTCTTTGCGCCCATCGAGTTTAACAATGTTATCGCCTTGTCGTCTTCCTCTATTTTGTTGGCTTCACAATAGATCTCGATGCGTTCCACGTACGTGGCCCAGTCTTCTATTTCAGAATTAAAGTCGTTAATATTCCCTCGCTTAGGCATTTTTCTTCCCTTGGGAGCAGCACCAGTATTTCTTTAAGTATTACTTATTATCTTTTTTTTTCTAAAATGGCGGTTTTCCTGCGAAAATGGCGGTTTCCCGCTCTTCCCTTCTCTCTCTCTCTCTCTCTCTCTGCCCACTTCAATGGCAGTTAAGATGGCGGTTCTTTTCCCGCGAAAATGGCGGTTTCCCGCTCTTCCTTTCTCTCCCCGCCCACTTCAATGGCGGTTTCCCGCCTCTGTCGTCTTCTCCGCCTAATGGCGGCTTTCCGCGTTTCTCCCTGGTGTAAGGGGTACGCTTCCCCCACAGCAGACAGGTTCAGCCGCTGGGCTGGCTCTCGCACAGCTCCCCTTACTCGGCTCTGTCTTTTCCTCCCGCCCGCACGGCTCTACCGGCGCTGGGTACACCCCGTTAACGGAGGACAGTTCAGCCGCTGGACTGGCTCTCGCGCAGTCTCTCTCTCCCTGTGCTCGGCTCTGTCTCTCCCTCTCCCGCACGTTCGGTTCTACCGGCTCTGGGTACTCCGTAGGTGGAGAACAGTTCAGCCGCTGGACTGGCTCTCGCGCAGTCTCTCTCCCCGTTCTCGGCTCCTGTTCGCTCTCCCACTCCCGCACGTTCAGTTTTGCCGGCTCTGAGTACCCCGTTGGTGGAGAACAGCTCAGCCGCTGGACTGGCTCCTCGCAGTCTCTCACTCCGCACCCGGCTCTCACCCGCACGGTTCCCGTTCGCCTCCCCAGCCCTCTCGCAGACCGGTGTTTCCCTCCCCGGCTGCGGCTGGGTTTCTCCTCCCGCGCCTACTCGCAGGTTCAGCGCTTCGTGGCTGCGGTTGCTGCCTGGATTTTTCCCGCCGATCGCGGTCCGGCTGTCACCCGACGCCGTTGGACCCGACTTTTGGCCGGTACAGCTCCCCCTCGACCGAGGTCGAGTGCTCTGCCCTTCTCCTCCGGATACTTCTACCCCTTCCCCTACTCACAGTCTCTTCGGCCGCCTTGTTTCTTGCTGGTCGGCTCACTCCACACCGTGGTAGCAGGGTAATCAGTGCCTGTTGCTGATGAAGCTTTTGTTGCTAGTCTTCCAGCTTCTGTAAAGTACCACACTTCCTGTTGTTGTAGCCTCGTGTTTTCTTTTGGTAGCACGATGAGGGTGGTTGCCTCTCTTCGACGCTCTTTGTTACTTTGCTATTCTTGCCGCAGGGTACGATTGGACTCGTCGCCACTGTAAAGTCTGTGGGTTGTGCAGTAAATAAATACACAGACTTTTGAAGTACAAACCAACAGGTCTTTACTATTCAGAGGTCAGGGCGAATCTGCCCAATTATCCTGTAACATCACTTATATACTGGTGTGGTCACTGTCGGTATTACCATATACAGAAGCCAATCAAATAGTGCCACACCTAAAGTAGTTCTCTTAAAGGTGAACGGTTACACTCAATCGTTCCCTTAAAGGTAGACGGGTACATACACTACACTTCTCCTCACAGGAAAAGTGAGTATGACTTTCCCATCACCCTCAATCTGATCCCCATCTCCTCTCCTCACCAGCACTCAGCTTCGACAACCTCTTCCTCCACATCCCACTTGACACTGACATCCATGCACCCTTACCTATTCCCTGTCTCTCTATGGTCACATTCACCTAACTATTTGACTATGCAGCCCTCACACTCCCTATCGCTGTGATGCTATGAAAACAACTTACAACACACAGGGAGGGCCCTTGGCCTTGCCACCTCACTCCATCTTTGTCTCCTTCTAACCATCAATGATATGGATTCTCTACACTCACTTCTTCATTCTCACTCAAACTCCACTTGTCTCCCTTATTGCAGGAAAAGAGAGCTCCCAATAAGAGGGAAAGAGCGAGGACAGGAGGAGGGCCACCCTCAATAGCCCAGCTCACCCCCTGGGAGGAGGCGGACCTGGAGATCGTGGGAGTGGAGGAGGATGCGCAAGTTGGGGATGGACAGACGGGTGCATCAGAGCAAGCTGGTGACAGAATAGTTTATCATCTCTCTCATTGACATTGCATGAGTCACTGATAATGATTCTGATGCGCTAACAGATTGACTTTTGATCATCTGCATTATTCAATGTGCATGTAACCTTGGCCTCACATCTCTGTCTCTTTCCTTTACTCCCCCACAGGACCATCGAGAGCCCCCGTCCCCACTGTTCAGGAGGCAGAGTTTGAGCTTCCAGACTCCTCAGAGGAAGCTCCAACCTCTGAGGGCGCAGCATCAGCAGAATTCAGAGCACCCAGCACCAGCGCAGACACTCACACCTCGGTGGGACCCTGGCGAGATAGTGCAGTGTTGTCACCTGGTGTATCACAGCGCACAAGTGAGCATCAGCAGATGGCGGAGACAGGGACAGCAGTGGAGAGTCCTCTCGGAGGGCGCAGGACTCTGCCAGCTCGGCTCAGCTGCATGTCGACCCTGTGCCTACGGGTCCATCCAGAGGAAGAGTGGCGCTGGAACTCCAGGAAGAGGTGCAGGAGTCTCTGGCAGGTTTTGTCTCTAGGGTAGCTGCGAGTGTGGAGCGAATGGAGGTGTCCCTCGCTAGCATGAGCAGAGCCTTTATGGAGGTGTTGGCACATAAAAGCAGCACCGCGGAAAGGATGACAACCTCCGTGGAAAGGCTGGCTACGGCCATGGAGGCAGTAAGTCGCCAGAGTGAGGAAAACATGGTGAATGTTCAGAATAGACTGACATCTCTGGAGGAGTGATGGTCAGCTATTGAACAGAGAAACCAGAGTTCATGGAAGTCCTTCTGAGTAGGACTGCCAGTACAGAAACGGGTCCCCATGGCCCCCCTGATGTGCAGCAAGGTGCTCTCAAGCCACTTGCAAGTGCTGAGGGGGACCTGACCCATGAGAGGGAAGTTGGTGGCAGACATCAAGGAAGTGGGGGCTCCTCTCCAAGCGCTCACACTTCCATGCCACTGCAGAGCCCTTGGTCAGAGCCCCACCAGAGACCCCACCCAACTGAGATCAGCGTCTCAACCCCTGCACAGCCGCAGGAGCAGCAGACTGTTGACGAGCCCTCACAGGCTCGCAACCCTAGAGGGCGCCCGCCAAAGGTGTTGAGGCAGGAGCAGCAACAAAGTGAGCAAGGGGCCTCCACACCTGCTGAAGCCACAGGGGAAGCACCATGTAGGAGCACGCGTAAAAGAAAGATAATGCACAAGCAGTCACAAGGGTAGTCACTTGGGTGTAATTTTGTGCTTATTTTTAACATGCCATCAGTTGCATATTGTCATAAAAAATACTGATGGAAAACTGTTGCAGTTGTGGTGTCTGTCATTTCGCAAATGGGACTTCCACATTGAGGGCTTAGGGTGACTTGCAATTGTCAGTATGGTGGTCAGAGGATAGGAATCCGCAGGCTCTTGGCTATTGTCGATGGTTTGATAAGAAACTGTGAGGCAAAAGTGTTTGATTGTGCAGGCTAAGCAAATCTGGCCAAGTGCCTCCCTTGCATCCTGGGCAGCAATGTGGTTGCACGCTGGCGCCTTCTGGCCTGTGCAGCTTCAGGTGGGTGAGCAGCAGCTTGGCACTCCTGTTGATGCTGCTGCTGTTGGTGGTGCTGTTGTTCATGGTTCTGCTGCTGCCACGGCTGGTCTTCATCCAAATCTGATGTCTAGGAGGAAAGGAAATAAATGGTTCCCATGCTTCTGGTATATGCCTCAGTTGAGGAAGCGCTCAGTCAAGGTGGGGAGAGGGGTTTCCCAGGAGGTCACACTGGAGATGAGTGTCAGGCTCCAAACTTCCAGAACAATGAGTAGGCCTGTTAAAAGTTCGCCCAGACCTGAGACAACAAAGTTCTGCCACCTGCAAATGAAGATTGCTGAAAACTCCTTTTTAATGGTGGCGCTGCAGCTGTTAGTAAGCAATCCACTTGTGCTGCCACCAGGTTTCACTGACGTGTTTCAGAGGAGGCGTGGTAAAAGTGTTAAAATCAGAAAGGCCTCTCAAAATGGGATTATAGAGGCACCTAACCTCTTGGAGGCGGTATGGAGACGGGGTCAGAAAACTCGCATGTGGGAAAATTGCTCGGAGGCGGGATCAGGCCCGCCCGCCAGTTTTTGCGATTTTAACACCTCACACGCTTCCATTCCTGCCTCCTCGGGCCTGGTAAAATCGAGCCCTTTGATTCTCCTCACAACTTGCTTTCCCACCTATCTTTGTATCATCAGCAAATTTGGCTACAGTATATTCAGTCCCTTCATCCAGGTCATTAATATAGATTGTAAATAGTTGAGGCCCCAGCACTGATCCCTCTGGCACCCCACTAGTTACAGTTTGCCAACCTGAAAATGACCCATTTATCCCAACTCTCTATTTTCTGTTAGTTAGCCAATCCTTTATCCATGTTAATATATTACCCCCAACACCATGCGCTCTTATCCTGTGCAGTGACCTTTTATGTGGCACCTTATCAAATGCCTTTTGGAAATCCAAATACACTACATCTACTGGTTCCCCTTTATCCACCCTGTTCGTTATATCCTCAAAGAACTCTAATATATTTGTCAAACACGATTTCTCTTTCATAAAACCATGTCGACTCTGCTTGATTGTATTATGAATTTCTAAATGTCCTGCTATTACTTCCTTAATAAGGGATTCCAGCATTTTCCCAATGACAGATTTTTGGTTAACTGGCCTATAGTTTCCTGTTTTCTGTCTCCCTCCTTTCTTGAATATGGGTGTTACATTGTGGTTTTCCAATCCGCTGGGACCTTTCCAGATTCTAGGAAATTTTGGAAGATTACAACCAATGCATCCACTATCTCTGCAGCCACTTCTTTTAAGACCCTAAGATGCAGGCAATCAGGTCTAGGGGACTTGCCAGCCTTTAGTCCCATTGGTTTGTCTAGTACTTTTTCTCTAGTGATAGTGATTGTTTTAAAGTTCCTCCCTCCCTTTTGCCCCTTGATTTTCCACTATTACTGGGATGCTTTTAGTGTCTTCTACCGTGAAGACCGATACAAAATATTTGTTCAATGTCTCTGCCATTTCCTTGTTTCCCATTATTAATTCCCCAGTCTCATCCTCTAAGGGACCAACATATACTTTAGCTACTCTCTTCCTTTTTATATACTTGTAGAAATTCGTACTGTCTGTTTTTATATTTCTTGCTAGTTTACTCAATCTATTTTCTCCCTCTTTATTATTTTTTTAGTCATCCTTTGCAAGTTTCTAAAAAATTCCCAATCTTCTGGCCTACCACTAATCTTCACAATATTGTAAGCCTTTTCTTTCAATTTGATACCCTCCTTAACTTCCTTAGATAGCCACGGATGGTTCATCCGTCTCCTAGTCTTTCTCACTGGAATTTATCTTTGAGAGTTATGAAATATCTCCTTAAAAGTCTGCCACTGCTTATCTACCATCTTACCTTTTAATCTATATTCCCAGTCCACTTTAGCCAACTCTGTCTTCATATCCTTGTAATTGCCTTTATTTAAGTTTAGGACACTAGTCTCAGACCCATGTTTCTCAAGCTCAAACTGAATGTGAAATTCTATCATGTTATGATCACTCATCCCTAGAGGGTCTTTTACGAGTGGATCATTAATTAATCCTGTCTCATTACACATTACAAGATCTAAAATAGTCTGTTCCCTGGTTGGTTCCACAACATATTATTTTAAGAAATTGTCCTGAATACACTCTATGAACTCACCCTCAAGGCTACCTGTTCCAATTTGATGTGTCCAATCTATATAAAGATTAAAATCACCCACGATTATTGTGGTAGTTTTCTTACAAGCCCCCATTATTTATTGATTTATACTCTGTCTCACAGTGTAGCTACTGTTTGGGGGCCTATAGACCACTCCCACCAGTGACTTCTTCCCCTTATTATTTCTTATTGCCACCCAAACTGATTCTACATCTTGATCTTCCGAGCCAAGATCATTTCTCACTACTGTACTAATCTCATCCTTTATTAACAGAGCTACCCCACCTCCTTTTCCTTTCTGCCTATCCTTCCAAAATGTCAAATAACCCTGAATATTCAGTTCCCAGCCTTGGTCACCTTGCAGCCATGTCTCTGTAATGGCTATCAGATCATACCCATTTATGTCTATTTGTGCCGTTAAATCATCTATCTTACAAAAACAAAATACTGCGGATGCTGGAAATCTGAAATAAAAACAGAAAATGCTGGAAATACTCAGCAGGTCAGGCAACATCTGTAGAGAGGGAAACAGAGTTAATGTTTCAGGTCGATGACCCTTCCAGTTCTGAGAACGGGTCATCGACCTGAAACGTTAATTCTGTTTCTCTCTACACAGATGCTGCCTGACCTGCTGAGTATTTCCAGCATTGTCTGTTTTAATTCATCTATTTTGTTACAAATGCTGCGTGCATTCAGATAAAGAGCCTTTAAATTTGTTTTTTACCATTTTTCCCTACTCTGACCCTATTTGCTGGTGCATTCTTATGCTTGTATGCTCTGTCCCTTCCTGTCACACTCTGGTTATCATTACCCCTATCGCTACCCTGCACTATTGCCTTATCCTTTCTCTTTAACTTTCTAAGTTTCCCCTCACCTGAACCCCCCCCCCCACTATTTAGTTTAAAGCCCTGGGGAGTTATCCCAGGTGTCCTGGCCAATATTTATCCTTCAACCAACATAACAAAAGCAAATTATCTGGTCATTATTGATGTAATAAAACTCACTACGCACTTGGTTTGAGCATAAAGCAAGGCTTTAATCAACTTGTTTCAGAACATGGAGGTCTAGTTGTACTTCGCTAGTTCCTTGTCTTACAAAATGTCCCTGGCAAGTTGGGCCCACGCCCGAGTATTTATACTCCTTGGACAGCGCCACCCACTGGCCGTCCAGCGTTACTTCATGAGTTGTTTCTCGATGAATGATGAGATTTATAATAATTATCACATTGCTGTTTGTGGGAGCTTGCTGTGCATAAATTGGCTACTGTGTTTCCCACATTACAACAGTGACTCCACTTCAAAAGTACTTCATTGGCTGTAAAGCACTTTGAGACGTCCGGTGGTTGTGAAAGGCGCTATATAAATGCAAGTCTTTCATTTCTTTCTTTTGTTTGATTCTGGCACCAACTCAAGCGAATCCTAAGTGGCCAGCAACAATGATGTCATCAAGCTGGTTAAACAGCCAATCACATTGAAGAATTCTCACAGACAGCAAACCAGGAAGTAAAATACACAGATTCTAATTTACTTTTTATAAATTTTACAGAGAGCGAAATAAAGATTACGACATACACGGCAAACACTGACAGTTTCACCATCATTACCACCATGAATTCTGGGCCATTATCTGTCATGATTGCCCCTGTCCCCTCAGGGTCTGTGTTCAGATACAAAGTAGGTTGTAGGAGCAGGCTCAAGGGGCTGAATGGCCGACTGCTGTTCCTATGTTTCTGTGCAGGTGGGGGACACTGGTCCTGAAAGAGCAGATGAGGACTGAGTCACGTAGGTTCAGCATTACAGCCTGTCTCTGCTGATAAGCAGCTTTTGCACAATAAAGAATAATCGCTCTGATGTATTTGTTTGGTTACAGATTATAAACGTGACGTGACTTCTGGATAGCAAACCCATGACAGTCTATTAATGGACTTCACCCTCAGGAGATCAGTTCCGAGAGCAGCTATTCCGATATTTGGGACATGGCCTTATTTATCTAGAGTGCAACAGTTGACTTGTTTCTAAATTAATCAGATAGCAAAACGTATTCAAATTATGTATTTGCGGGGCTCTTTTGCGCTGACTGAATCTAAATGACAGCCGCAGCAACAGTTAACATAACGTGCTCTGCTTTCTGCAAAAGCAAACAGGAAGTGTAATTCTGTACACTGCAGCCTGCTGGTGGCACGCTGGGGTCTTGCACACTCAGGCGGGTAAGTTACTGTATCACTGTGGCAGATTTATTTACATGTGACACAGTGCAAGTTTTGCACTCCGAATTATGAACCATCCACATGTCTACCGTCAGACTCAGCTCACTCAGCCTGCAGGTGAAATTGATGTCATTGTCACACACTCTGTGGTGTATAAGGTGATGCATGTGGTGAGGCATAGTTACCTCACACCCACTTCTGTCTTGTTGCCATACTGGATCTCAGCCTGTCCTGAACCTCTGCAACTGGAGAACAGTCTGATAAAAGAAAGAAAGGAAAAAGACTTGCATTTATATAGTGCCTTTCACAACTTCTGGATGTCCCAAAGTGCTTTACAGCCAATGAAGTACTTTTGAAGTGTAGTCACTGTTGTGATGTGGGAAACGCGGCAGCCAATTTGCGCACAGCAAGGTCCCACAAACAGCAATGTGGTAATGACCAGATAATACATTTTTTAGTGATGTTGGTTGAGGGATAAATATTTGCCAAAAGAAGAACTCCCCTGCTCTTCTTCGAATAGTGCCGTGGGATCTTTTCATTCCACTTGAGAGGGCAGACAGGGCCTCGGTTTAATGATTCATCCAAAGACTGCACCTCCGACAGTGCAGCATTCCCTCAGTACCTCACTGGAGTGTCAGCTGGATTAAGTGAGCCTGAATCATTCTAAGTTTGGCATATAAATGGTCAATGGCTACTAATGAGTTGTACCTTGCATCTGAAAATGTGAGGAGATCACTCCCCTTCCCTTGGGTTCGGCATCCACTCAACCCAATCCCTCCCCCCATGTGCATTGCTGCAGTAGATGGAGTGGGTGGCAGGGAACGAATTGGGTTAAACAAAATCAGAATTCTGATTTATGTCTCATTCACGCACATGGCACTGGCATCAATCATTAACACATCGGAGTCTCTGTTGCTTGGAAACAGTTGAATGGGGATTCCTGCACGATCCTAGACTGGGTCCCTGTTCTGATGGCATGGGCCGAGTTGCTGATTACATGTAAAGTCAATGTGCAGCAAATGTAACTCTGGATTAAATGCAGAGTATTGATGGTGTATCTGTTGATAGGGAGCTTGTGATGGAAAAATAATCATTATTCAGTCAGTACTACAATCACCCTCGAGGAAAATGTCTGACGTAAATGGGGCTAAACTGAATGCAAAGTTGGGATCTCTGCAATAATGACAGATGTTTACAGGGATCAGGAACTGACATATTTCAGATCTCCTACAGCCATCTGCATCACACTATGGGCTAAAAATTCGGTGGCGCCGCGTTTGGGGCGCCAAGCTCGCCTGGGCGCCGGAATTTGCGCTCCGGCCAGAGCCGCTTGCGCCCTCGAGCTGCTCGAGGCTCCCCGCGTCCCGCTTGGGGCGCTCAAACTGAATATCGCCGCGCTACGTGCCACAGTGCCACATGCTGTGGCACGGCGCGCTGCTGTACTGCAGGCCTTCCTCCCCTTCTTAACGGGGAGGGGCCTGCACCAGCGCGATCACCGATCGCGAGTGCCAGCAAAAGAGCCCGACACCGAGGAGAAGTGCCGGGCTTTTGGGACACAGCCGGCACTGCCCGGGGGGTGGATCAGGAGGCCGGGGAGGGCGGCGCGAGGAGGTGCTGGCAGGCGGCCACCGGAAAAAATGGCCGCCCCGCACCTCCACCTTAATTTGCGCCACTACCGCCACAGGTAGGCCCTGTGAACCGGTCGCGATTTGCGACCGGCGTTACAGAGGCGGGTGCGACCAAATATCGCGATCGGGGCGGGAGCGGGGCGCTGCACACACCAATGACATCATCGGTGGCGGCGCAGCGCTACAAGCTAACGCCGCCATTAGCGCCCCGCTAAATATCGCGGGAGGCGTGGCCAGTGGCGCTAAAGCCACTGAGTGCCCTCTTTGGGCGCTAACTGGTGGCGCAGCCCACTGAATTTCTAGGCCTATATGTCTGACTAACGGAACATAAGGGTTTCCCCAAACTCCAAAACTGTAATAAAGAGCATACACGTTCTGCTTGATTTTTTGTAATAAATGTTTTTGATCGGAGAGTTGCTAAGACAGACGACGCATCCATCGAGTCATATGCTTTGTCCATTAGGGCATTTGTGATCTGATCTGAAAGGAGAGCCAACAGTTTTCTGCTCTGTAAACTTAAAATCTCAAAAATTGCAGACCGATTAGAGACTTGGAGGGAGAAATTCGGTTGGTTAGCGCTTCCTGTTAGTGCCTCCGGGGGGCGATAATGGGGCACTAACGACTTACGGCCCAGGCATGGCAATGTTACCGTTGCCCGCGAAATTCACCTGGCGGTTTACGACAGCGGTAACCCCTAGCGCCACGATCTCCTGTGCCCGGAGCAGCAGGAGGCGTTCATCGGGAGGCCGGGCGCTTCGGGGGCGATACTTAAAGGAGAGGTGGCCGAGGCAAGTAAAAAAAAAAAATCATGAAATGCTCTTTCTCTTTTGTTTTCCTTTGTCTTCGCCAGCACTCACTCAGCCCAGCATTCTGCTGCAGTGCATCGGGCTGATCAGGAAGGATCGCGGCTGCCCTCGGGGACCAGGTAAGTTTTCCCCTTGCAGAGCCTGCAACGATGGCCCTTCCCTTTAAAAGGAGGGAAGGAACCTTTGAATGCGGCAGCGCTGCACGGCCCAGTGTGCAGCGCTGCACACCTACTGCCCCGCCTGCTGCGCTCCAGGAAGGAAGTGGGGCGCTTGATTTAACGCTCCACTTCCTTCCTGGGCTGCTAAAACACAATTTTTAAAAAGCTGGGAATCATTTGCACCTGGCGCTAAGTTTCCCAGCTTTCAAAAGTTACCACCCCCAGACGGGGCGATACTGAATTTCTCCCCGAGGCGCTAACCAGCAGTTACATACATAAAAACAGTAATGCTGATAATGAAACAGAAATCTCAAATCCTTCCTCGTGACAGCATTTCTCCGATAATAAAAGGAGCTAGTGTTTTGACTCAATCGTTAAAAGTTGCCAGCAGAGGTTGCTCATTAAGAAACGGTATTTACATCATTAAATCAAAGAGCTAATGCAGTGGTTGCAGCTGGTTCATCTTTCATCGTGTCATAGTTATTGCAACATTAAAATATATCAAAGTGACTGGGTACAGCAATCGCCACCCATAACAAACAGGATATGTGACTGATAAAATTAATGCCAGAGAGCTGCAGTGAGCTAGATTTTTCTGTGTCAGCCATGGCTCAGCTGGTAGCACTCTCGCCAGAGTCAGAAGGTCCCACTTCAGAGATTTGAGCACATAGTCTAGGCTGAGGGAGTGCTGCACAGCTGAAAGTGCTGACTTTCAGATGAGACATTAAACCGACGCCCTGTCTGCCATCTCTGGTGGACGCAAAAGATCCCACAACACTATTTAAAGAAGAGCAGGTTCCTCAACCAACTCCTAAAATGATTATCTGTTCATTTGTTTGTTTGTGGGACCTTGCTGCCACATTTCCTACATTACAACAGTGACTACACTTCAAAAGCACTTCATTGGCTGTAAAGCACTTTGGGACATCTGGAGGTCATGAAAGGCGCTATACAAATGCAAGTCTTTTTTCCATAAGCATAAAAGTAGAATATTAATACTTACAATATCAGATCCAAAGATCCAAACCTAGCAGTTGATTTCATGAATTGGGAGGAATGAAGAAGAGTTATTGCTAACCCTTTTGGATCTCCTCACAACCTCGCTGAAATTTTTTCAAGGGACATGGATGTTGTTATTTCCCTTAAGTATACATTACTTTGTACTTGAATGTAGGGCCTTACATTACAACTTCATATATTTGCTAAGAATATATAAAATTCAGTCATTTTCACTGTAAGAACCATCCCACAAAGTATGGAAACAACAAATCTAGCAGCATAAAGCTGAAAGTTTTGTGGGATGCAATGGAGAAGAGGATGTCGGTGCTTGGTCGAGCTCACCGGGCAACCTCCCTGAAACTAACCCTGAACCTGGCAACCCTGTACATACATGTCAAACACAACAAACAGTGCTATTATTGTAACTGAAGTAAACATCATCTTCACTAATTCTGGTGAAAGGTCATCGACCTGAATCATTGACTCTGTTTCTCTCCACAGATGCTGCCTGACCTGCTGAGCATTTCCAGCATTTTCTGTTTCTATTTCAGATTTCCAGCATCCGCAGTATTTTGTTTTTGTATCTTCATTAATTGCTTGTCTTCATATGTTTTTCAGTGTACAACTTATTAAGTGATCATTTATCTGATGTACAATGCTATCACTTTAATAATATACAGACACTGGGAGGATTAGACACACACTCACAATCAGAATACAGAGCTCACAGGATTATCAACAAAAGATAATAAAACTGAATCCAAGTCTCTGCTTATCTGACTATGAATAAATCCCCAGCTTGTGCTTTATGCCTGATGCTGCTCCTCCCTCATCTGCTCTCTTTCTAGCTGTTCCACCTCACACACTCTTAACATCGACCATTTAAAAAAAAAATCCTTCTGTGTTGCTTCGCACATTTCTAAATGACTGAATTTCCTGACTACTGTAAGCTCCTTATTTGTTGGATCTCTACTGCTGTTCCTTCCCTTTTCTCTTCACGGTTTCTTTTCAGTGTCTATTCCCACTCGTTGTTTCAGTCTCTATTCCTGGTGGGTTTTTTCCTCTTCAAGATAAAGGGATGTTATCACTTTCCCATTAAGTATCAGCATCAATTGAGGTCAGCTGTTGCTTGGGCTTGATGAAGGGAAAAGGTCCCAGTGACCTGCCTAAACAGTATGCCTCTACCACAAGTTCAGAAAAGGACATTTTCTGTACAAGCGTGTCATTTCTGTTTCCCAAACCAGCAAACCGTGTGCTAAGTGACATTGCCAATCCAGTGGCAATTAGTACAAGAATGTTGAGTCGTTTAGAGCTGCAGATCTTGCATTCAATAGGTAGGGTTAGAACTGCTCAAACTTATTTAAACTCAGGAGTCATTCACCCATAAGAAAGAGGAAACTGTCATCCCATCAGTCTGAGATGATTCAAAGAGCACTATTCAACCTATTGTGCTCTCAGTCCTCTCTCTCCCTCTTTTTTTTTCTTTATACACTTTTTGTTTTGAATTTTTACTTCCAATTCTGATTTTACTAATTGTAAGATTTGCAAAATTTCTGCATTTCCCAGAAGGCTGTTATTAATAAACGGGACCCTGCGTGGACATTTTAAATCAAAAAGGGTACCCAAGATGGCGTCCATGCCTCATGGCAGAAAGCCCGTGGGATTTTAAAATGGACCGGGTAGCAATCGCTCTCTGTGTGTGCTGGTGCTGCTGCTCTCTCTGCTCTTCGGCCCCTCGCCCTCGTGGCTGCCACTCTTTCCCCGTCCCGCGCTTACCCCCTGGCCTTTGCCTGATCCTTTTCCCCACTCCATCTGGAATCGCCCCGGCACCGGGTCGGGTGGACACGGACAATTCAGGCCAAGCGAGGCGGGATGCGACGAGGGGAGGAGGGAAGACCACCGGAGGGAAGGCCACCTGAGGAAGACCGGCTGAAGAAGACCAACTGAGGAGATGAACTGAGGGGAGGCTTCGAATTATCGGGCCTTCGGCCTCGGCCGACCTTCGAATATCTGTACACCAACTCAAACTGGTGGCTGGCGACGAAGAATCATCCCTGCAAGGTAAAGTAAAGGCATAAGACTTTAACTTTGGGGTACTCAAACCTGGACAGCGCCCTTGCAGCACCTAGAGACCACGTGACGATGGCAGGCTCCAGGGAGCACCAAGAGCGAACCCCGAACCCAACCGCTGTTTTGAGTCGAACAAACCTTTTGATTGGTGAGCATGAAGTTCTGACCCCTCATAGCTTAATCTAGTTAGGTATAGGGGGTGGGATAAGGATAAGGGGTGTAAGAGTCATGAAAGTTTAAGAACGCGTAAAGAAGAAAGAAAATACTTTAAAATATTGGTTAAATATTATGGTATAGTATGTATGTACATTTGTTTATTATTGATGCATATTCTAGTATAATATAGTTAATTTACCTGACTGACTTATTTGTGGTGTATGTAACCGTTCCACCTTTAAGAGAACTATTTTAAGAGATGCACTACTTTATCTTGGCTGCTGTATACTGTAATACCGGTGGTGACCACACCGGTATATAAGTGCTGTGTAATGATTTATTGGGCAGTTCAGCCCTGACCTTTGACTAGTAAAGACCTGTTGAATTTTACTCTTGTGGCCTGTGTAGTAATTCTCACTATAACACACAGACTTAACAGTGGCGACGAGTACGATCTTACCCTGCGGCAGAGATACATCCAAGGCAGTTTAACGGGCGTTGAGAGGAGGCATCCGCCCTCATCATCCTGCTGAGAAAAGACGCGGGTCTGAAGAGCAAAGGAAGAATCCTGACACGAAGCCTTCCATCAGCAACAGGCAGTGATCATCCCTTCTATCACGGTGAAGATTGCGAGGATGCCTAAGCGTGGTAACATCAATGATTTTGATCCCAATGTTGAAGATTGGGCCACGTATGTAGAACGCATAGAGATTTATTGTAAGGCAAATAAAATATCAGATGAAGATAAAGCACTAACCTTACTAAACTCAATGGGTGCGAAGACATACGGGCTATTGAAGCATCTTCTATCACCAGCTAAACCGGCGGATCAGGCTTTCGCTAATATTGTTGCTGTCCTGAGAAATCATTTGAACCCCACACCGCTGATGTTAGCGGAACGATTTAAATTTTATGCGAGAACGCAACTGAAAGAGGAAAGCAACGCGGAGTATTTAATTGAACTGCGTAAGCTAGCGAAATACTGTCAGTTTGGGGAAAGACTGACAGAGGCACTGAGAGACAAATTCGTGTGTGGATTGTCGAAAGAAGGAACACAAAAGCGGCTGCTTGAAGAGAATGATCTTACACTTGATAAGGCTGTCACTATTGCAGCATCGCACGAAGCCGCAGTGGAAATGCAGCTGAAGGCAGCGGTACTCAGCGTAGATCAAATGGCTTTGGGTACAGCGAAATGTTATCGTTGTGGAAAGACAACACACGATCAGAACCAATGCTGGTTTAAAAACCAGGAATGTAGAAAATGTGGCAAGCTTGGTCACATAGCTAAAGTATGCCGGTCAGGAAAGAAGACCAGCAACAAAAAGTCACCGCAGGAAAAGTGCAGAAAGGTACATAAGGTGGCTGAGAAGAATTCGGATTCAGACTCCAACAGCAAGGAACTGGGTAGTCTGAGAATTCACAATGTGAGTAAGGAAGTTGACCTACAAACTATCTGGGTCACACTGCAGATAGCAGGAGTCCAAGTGAAGATGGAATTGGACACTGGATCGGCGTTGACGGTCATGAATAAGCAAGATTACAAAAGGTTATTCACACATATTCCCCTACGGGATATGGAGATAGTATTGCAGACATACACGGGGCAAAGAGTATACCCCATCGGAAAGATAAAAGTCAAGGTGATACACAAGGGCAAAGAACACCAAGGAATGGACTTATATGTACTACCTGAGGGAGGTCCACCACTTCTGGGACGGGAGTGGATCAGGAAAATAAATATGGACTGGCACTCCCTAAAAGCAATAACGGTAGATTCCGGAAAAAAAGATGTCAAACCTGAACGATTGTCCAGAATATTGGATGAGGCTAAAGAGGTGTTCCAACAGGGACTGGGAACACTGAGAGGAATTAAGGCAAAAATCAAGATTGCAGAACATGCAAACCCAAAATTTTTCAAAGCCAGACCAGTACCTTATGCGATACGACCTGCTGTGGAAGCTCAGCTGGAAGGGCTAGAACGTTCAGGAGTACTGCCTAAGGTGGACTGGAGTGAGTGGGCCACGCCCATTGTTCCCGTCATGAAGCGTTCATCGAGTAACAAGCCAGGGGAACCGGGGAAGGTCCGCATCTGTGGAGACTTCAAGATCACAGTTAATCCGGTGCTTCACACGGTGCAATATCCACTTCCGCGGATTGAGGATATCTTTGCTTCATTGTCTGGCGGGAAACACTTCACCAAGATAGACCTGGCGCAAGCGTACTTACAGATGGAAGTTGAGGAAGAGTCGCGCCAGTATCTCACAATCAACACGCACAGAGGCTTGTATCGATATAATAGACTGGTTTTTGGAGTGGCTTCGGCTCCAGCAATTTGGCAGAGGGCCATGGAGCAGGTATTATAGGGAATTCCAAACACTCAATGTTACTTGGACGATATCCTGATTACAGGAGATGACGATGAGGAACACCTTGCAAATTTGAAACTGGTGCTCACCAGATTGAAGGAATATGGACTTCGAGTTAATCGCCAGAAATGTGAGTTCTTTCAGAAACGGATCTCGTACTGTGGTCATGTCATTGACCAGGAGGGGCTGCACAAGTCACCTGACAAGATCGAAGCTGTTGTGAAGGCTCCTGCTCCGGAAAATGTATCCCAGTTGAGGTCGTTCCTAGGGCTGATTAACTATTACCATAAGTTTCTGCCAAATCTATCCATGGTGCTGCACCCGCTGAATGCTCTTTTGCAGAAAGAAGTACCATGGAAGTGGAGCGAGGACTGTAAGAAGGCCTTTCGCAAAAGCAAGGCATTGATCACCTCAAAGGAAGTGTTGGCTCACTTCAACCCAACGCTACCTATTCGTTTAGCTTGTGATGCTTCTCCTTATGGTATTGGAGCAGTACTCTCACACAAGTTGCCAAATGGTTTGGAAAGGCCAGTCGCATTTGCATCCAGATCATTGACCTCCGCTGAGCGCAACTATGCTCAGATAGATAGGGAGGCTCTCAGCCTTGTGTGGGGAGTAAAGAAGTTTAATCATTACCTGCAGGGCCAGAAGTTTACACTGCTGACAGACCACCAGCCGTTGGTATCCATATTCAACCCTAAAAAGGGCGTTCCCATTATGACAGCGCAAAGGCTACAGAGGTGGTCCCTTTTCCTAGGGGCACACCAATATGACATAGAATACAAAGGATCAAAACAGCATGGGAATGCTGACGGTTTATCGCGCCTGCCGTTGCCAACGGTAGAAGAGGCGCCTACAGTGGACCCAGTGGAGATGTTCCACTCAACCATTGTGGAATGTCTACCAGTAACAAATTCTACCATTGAAAAGGAAACGAGAAATGACCCGACTCGCTCATGAGTCTACGATTTAACGGTGACGGGATGGCCAGCACATGGCGAACCACTGTTGCCAGCATTCTCGCAAAGAAGAGAGCAGCTGTCAGTGTGCCGAGGAACCTTGATGTGTGGATCCAGAGTGGTGATTCCACCCAAACTCCAGTATAAAGTGCTAAAGGAGCTTCACGAGGGGCATCTGGGTGGAGTGAAAATGAAGAACCTAGCCAGAGCGTTTGTGTGGTGGCCAGGTATCGATGGAGACATCGAAGAAATGACCAAGAGCTGTCTAGGATGCCAGAAGGTCCAAAACGCCCCACCACAAGCCCCTCTACATCCATGGGAGTGGCCCTCATCTCCATGGCAAAGGATACATATCGACTTTGCTGGTCCATTTATGGACTCAATGTTCTTAATCGCGGTGGATGCACACTCCAAGTGGCCGGAGGTAATAAAGATGTCCTCCACCACCACGGAAAAAACCATCACAGTATTAAGGACCATATTTGCCAGGAATGGGCTGCCGGAACAGATCTGTTCTGATAATGGACCGCAATTTGTGTCCGAAGAATTCAGGAAGTTCTTAAAAAACAATGGGGTTAAGCACTACACGTCCACCCCATACCATCCCGCCACCAATGGATTAGCTGAAAGGTTTGTCCAGACCTTCAAGAAGGCCATAAAGGCCATGGGTAATGAAGACATAAATCTACAACATAAGGTAGATAACTTCTTGTTTGCGTACAGGAATGCAACACATGTGGTTACAAACCAAACTCCCGCCATGATGTTTTTCAATAGAAGACTAAGATGCCGGCTGGATTTGATCAAGCCAAACATCAGAAAGGACGTAGAGAACCGGCAATTTCAAGGCATGAATGAAAGGCCAACTAGAACCTTCCAGATAGGTCAACGAGTTTTGGCCCGGGACTACCGTACCGAGAAATGGCAGCCTGGAACTATTTGCACACGACTAGGACCGCTGATGTATACCGTGGACATTGGTGAAAGCATAATAAGGCGCCATGCTGACCAGATCATAGAGTCATCTGAAAAGGGACAACCTACACCACAACTCTATACGCCTAATGATGAAGCAGAGATACCCATAGTATCTACCTCCGATCCGGTGATACTGGAACCAGATGAACCCGACACTGGCATTCAAGCCGAATCGACCTTGCCAAAAGAACCTACTACACCACCGAAAACTACTACACCACCGAGGCGTTATCCGGACCGAGTCAGGAAGCCTCCAGAGAGACTGAATCTGTGAACTGTTTTTACATGAAGTTGTGTATATATGTTATTATGTTATGTTTAATGGGGAATATATACTGTTAAGCTAAAAAGGGAGGATTGTGGTGTATGTAACCGTTCCACCTTTAAGAGAACTATTTTAAGAGAGGCACTACTTTATCTTGGCTGCTGTATACTGTAATACCGGTGGTGACCACACCGGTATATAAGTGCTGTGTAATGATTTATTGGGCAGTTCAGCCCTGACCTTTGACTAGTAAAGACCTGTTGAATTTTACTCTTGTGGTCTGTGTAGTAATTCTCACTATAACACACAGACTTAACATTATTGTATTGAGAAACCCCCTCTTTTCTTGTTCCACTAGTATAGTCTGAGAGACCCCTTTTATTCTTGCTACAATGGTATGGTCCTTAAGCTTGTCACATGATATCCAGCCATTTTTACAGTTCAAGCTCCACGAGGCTGGAAAAGGTAGAAGCTTTGAGGGCTGTGGTGCAATACAGTTTTTGACCGTGTGCGTGTTAAACATGTTTTACTTTGAAATCCTATTTGAAATGTATTACAGTAAACAGTTAAAAGACAAAGTTACGTTTTGGAACGTTTTATTTTGACACACGTCTACTTGTTTCTAAAAGCCTCAAAGCTCAGTGGCTGTAAATTGGAAACTACGGAGCGCCACTATAAGGGGATTGTCAAGATAGTTGTTTCCCCTCAATGTGCCGTGTGTTCCCCATTCCCTGTATAAGTATAGTTATTATTCTTTTGTATTTTTGCCTGTAGAAGTGTACACTAGTAATTTTTCCATAAGATTGTATCAAGTTTTTCCTCTTCAATAAAATCTTGTTTTTTGTTTACATCCAACCACCTGTCTACTCGAGTCTTCTCTGTACTGCTGCCTTGTACCTAAGTCTGTCTAGAACCCAAGGGCGTGGGAGCGATTCAAACCGCTCACAAAACAGTCAGAGGCATAACTGACTGGGCGTACGCGCCAAACACCACCACACGCCAACCCCTACACTAATCTATTTCTACGTTTCCTGCTGGTCTCTGACAGACACACCTGCTACTCTTCCTTTTGTCTTTCTTTCTTGCAAACTGATCTTTCACCCTTTTATTCTCTCCTGCCTACTGTTCCCCATTGCCTGCATTAAAACATGTAGTTTTCGAACATAAGAACATAAGACATAGGAGCAGCAGTAGGCCATACGGCCCCTCGAGCCTGGCTCCACCATTCAAAAAGACCATGGCTAATCTGATCTTGGCCTTAACTCCACTTTCCCACTCGCTCCCCATAACCCTTGACTCCCCTTTAGCTCAAATATCTGTCTATCTCCGCCTTGAATATATTCAATGACTCCGCCTCCACAGCTCTCTGGGTTAGCGAATTCCAAATATTCACAACCGTCTGAGAGAAGAAATTCCTCCTCATCTCCATTTTAAATGGGCGACCCCTTATTCTAAAACTATGCCCCTAGTTCTAGATTCCCCCAGGAAGGGAAACATCCTCTCAGCATCTACCCTGTCATAAGTACATAAGAAATAGGAGCAGGAATAGGCCACTTGGCCCCTCGAGCCTGCTCCACCATTCAATAAGATCATGGCTGATCTAGGGCTCAAAGCCACTTCCCAGCCCACTCCCCATAACCCTTCACTTCCTTATCTTGCAAAAATGTGTCTATCTCCACTTTAAATGTATTTAATGACCCAGCCTCCACAGCTCTCTGGGGCAGAGAATTCCACAAATTTATGACCCTCTGAGAGAAGAAGTTCCTCCTCATCTCAGTTCTAAAAAGGCGACCCTTTATTCTGAGACTGTGCGCCCAAGTTCTAGATTTCCCCATGAGGGGAAACATCCTCTCTGCATCTACCCCCTCAAGCCCCCTCAGAATCTTGTATGTTTCAATAAGATCCCCTCTCATTTTTCTAAACTCCAATGAGTATAGGCCCAACCTGCTCAACCTTTCTTCATAAGACAACCCCTTCATCTCAGGAATCAACCTCGTGAACCTTCTCTGAACTGCCTCCAATGCAAATATATCCCTCCTTAAATAGGGAGAGAAAATCTGTACGCAATACTCTAGGTCTGGTCTCACCACATTTGTAGCAAGACTTCTCATACGCTCAGCCACTTAGGCTGCTTCCAATGTCTCCCCTCTCCCAGCTACTGGCCCAGTCACACTCATATGCTGCTTGTCTTGGCTTTCAGATACATCCAGCCTCAGGAGATGACCAAGATCCCTCACCTCCTAGCTTCCTCCATAATCTGCAGAGTTCCAAAATCCAGTTGTTGACTCATGTGATGCACTTTATCCAATATGACTATTTCTCTCATGTTCTGGAAACCTCACTATGCTTTCGCTGCTGAGGGCTTGCAAATAGACAGTTTAACTGGAGTTTGAATTGGAACAAACCAATTTCTGGCCAGCCTAACTCCAAACCTCAACTCTTTGAGTTGATCCCTAAGCTCACTCCTAGTAACACATTTGTGAATGGACCTCTGTTGAGTTTGCAAAGAAGCTGAGAAACTCGTTTAATATGAACACAAAAGTTACAATTCAAGTTTACATTAATAAAACAATGCAACTGAGTGAGATTTCATAAAACAAATCAAGGGTAGAAACAGAACTAATAATGAAATAAAAGAAAAAATAAACAAAGAAAGTGAGAAACAGGCAGATATATTTCAGCAGGTAAAATTAAGGACTCCTTTTGAGGTCCCCATCATCATAGAAGCCAGTCTTCAGCCAAATCGATTCACTCCACATGCTATCAAGAAACAGCTGAGTGCACTGGACACAGCAAAGGCTATGAGGCCCGACAACAATCCGGTTGCAGTGCTGAAGACTTCTGCTCCAGAACTAGCCATGGCTCTAGCCAAGCAGTTCTAGTATAGCTACAACACTATCCAACAAAGTGGAAAATTGTCCAGGTATGTCCTGTCTAGAAAATGGACAAATGTAATCCAGCCAATTACCGCCCAATCAGCTTACTCTCAATCATCAACAAAGTGATGGAAGGGGTTGTTGACAGTGCTATCAAGTGGCACTTACTCACAAATAACCTGCTCATCGATGCTCAGTTTGGGTTCCGCCAGGATCACTCGGTTGTGGACCGCATTACAGCCTTGGTCCAAACATGGACAAAAGAACTGAATTCCAGAGGTGAGGGGAGAGAGACTGCCCTTGACATCAAGGCAGCATTTGACCGAGTGTGGCATCAAGGAGCCCTAGTAAAATTGAAGTCAATGGAAATCAGGGGGAAAACTCCCCACTGGCTGGAGTCATACCTAGCACAAAGGAAGATGGTTGTGCTGTTAGAAACCAATCATCCCAGCCCCAGGACATCGCTGCAGGAGTTCCTCAAGGCAGTGTCCTAGGCCCAACCAGCTTCAGCTGCTTCATCAATGACCTTACCTCCATCATACGGTCGGAAGTGGGGATGTTCGCTGATGATTGCACAGTGTTCAGTTTCATTCGCAACTCCTCAGATAATGAAGCAGTTCGTGCCCACATGCAGCAAGACCTGGACAACACTCAGGCTTGGGCTGATAAGTGGCAAGTAATATTTGTGCCACACAAGTGCCAGGCAATGACTATCTCCAACAAGAGAGAGTCTAACTATCGCCCCTTGACATTCAATGGGATTACCATCATCAAATCCCCCAACATCAACATCCTGGGTGGGTCACCATTGACCAGAAACTTAACTGGACCAGCCACATATATACTGTGGCCAAAAGAGCAGGTCAGAAACTGTGTATTCTGTGGCTAATGAATGACCTCCTGACTCCCCAAAGCCCTTTCACGATCTACAGGGCACAAGTCAGGAGTGTGATGGAATACACTCCACTTGCCTGGATGAGTGCAGCTCCAACAACACTCAAGAAGCTTGGCATCATCCAGGACAAAGTAGCCTGCTTGATTGGCACTCCATCCACAACCTTAAGCATTCACTCCCTCCACCACCGGCGTACCATGGTTGCAGTGTGTACCATCTACAAGATGCACTGCAGCAACTCGCCAAGGCTTCTTCGGCAGCACCTCCCAAACCCGCGACCTCTTCCACCTAGAAGGACAAGGGCAGCAGGCACATGGCGACACCACCACCTCCAAGTCACACACCATCCTGACTTGGAAATATATCGCCATTCTTTCATCATCAAATTCCTGGAACTCCCTGCCTAACAACACTGTGGGAGTACCTTCACCATGCAGACTGCAGCGGTTCAGGAAAGCGGCTCACCACCACCTTCTCAAGGCCAATTAGGGATGGGCAATAAATGTTGGCCTTGCCAGCGACGCCCACATCCCATGAATGAAAAAAAAAGTGGTGAAAAGTAGGGAAGCTCATCGCAATGTTAACAGATGACTAACAAATAGGTATGAAATACAATTTTTATACTAAGAGGCAGTTGCGTATCTTTACATTCAATTCAGTAGCTAGTCTATCAAAAATAGGTGTAGTCTGAGTCAGAACATAATGTGCCATAATGTAAGCTCATTCATTCGCTTGTTCTTCATGGTGCTGTACTTCAAAAGTGATTTGTTAAGAACAGGGACGGATTTGAGCACATCTGATGCATTCATCATCTTCTCTCATGGCTACAATAATTAGGCAACTGGCCCTCAGACAGTAGTAACTAGACTCAGATATTAGCTGCGTGGGGCTACTGAATTCAAATCAATTTTGACTATAACACAATCTGTTATTCTATTTGTCCTTCTTCAGTTGGCCACTCCATGTAGCCATCATTGGTATTTATATCTTGTTTATATACACATTTCTACATTGGTTTTAAAGGATTAAGTCAAGATCAAGGCTATTAATGTACCCATGGATTAAATGCAATGGTATTCACATTAATGCTGAGAGGGTTTTGTTTTTGGATTGGAATTGTGGATTAGTTGTGTTTCTCTTTGATACTTTAATTCCACTTCCTGGAAAAAGTGCAATGTTAAACATTTTTCTGATTCATTTTCCATACAGCTCCAGTTGCGAACACGCTGCACTTATCAACGATGTTAAAAGTAGGATGCAATTAGGAACACAGACAACGATATTTAAAATACACCGGTAATAAATATTTTAGACTAACTGGAATGTGCTGAAAAGTGTTAAATGCACACAGTTACTACCAGACTGTAGTGTTTTACAATAACTTCACACACTGGGTTTGATTCATTCACATTAGGTCTGAAAGCAACAGAAGGTGCTCTTACCATAGGCAAGCCACTGGTTTGTAACTTTCATCGAAAAACAGATGAGACAGCAGAACATGATTCTCCAAACACCACTAAAATCCTGGAATCAAATGGAATTTGACACACTCGGTCACCAGAAACCAATAGCTCTAATTATAAACAGGCAGAATTGTTGAGTATGATTCCCTAAACACTGCAAATCTCATACAATGAAAACGTAGTTTAACATATTCCGTCACCATAGATCAGTGGCCTTGGCTTTGGGAGTGATGTCAACTGCACGCCAGAGTGTAAAAAAGCTTAGGTTCCAGGAATCTACTGCATCATGCAGGTCCACAATTCTGCTGTCAGGATGAACAAGTGAAAGAAAAAAGCTATATTTATACAGCCCCTTTCATGACCTCAGGACGTCCTAAAGTGCCTCACCGCCAATGAAGTACTTCTGAAGTGGTCACTGTTGTAATGTTGGAAACACGGCAGCCAATTTGCACACAGCAACCTCCCACAAACAACAATGTGTCAATGACCAAATAATCTGTTTTAATGATGTTGGTTGAGGAATAAGTATTTGCCAGGACACCAGAGAGAACTCTTCGAAATAGTGCCGTGGGATCTTTTAATTCCTCCTGAGAGGGCAGACAGGGCCTCGGATTAATGTCCCATCCAAAAGACAGCACCTCCAACAGTGCAGGATTCCTTCAGCTCACATCATGGAGTCAGGTTTCCAATCCTCCCACTTTGGACGGGAATGGGCGATTGGTCTTTCGAGTGCTGCTGCTGGCATCTCGGAAGAAACAGTCCTTGTACAAGCGGTTCACACATGCGCAGCACCCTGGCTGTCGTGGCTTGCAACCAAACTGCTTTGTCTGAGCCCTGCTAGTCCCCGACTATTTGGAATGCATTGCTTCATTGCCGGTTGTGGGAATGACGGCTTTGAGGCCAAGTGTAAGTTGCAGGGTGTTGTGTATGTACCTTTAAGAGAATAACTGGTCTCAGACTGCAGTACCAGCAGTGACCACCCCTGTATAAAAGGCACTAGAGAGCCTCTGTTGTTTAGATTCGTTATGGACTTCCACCAGTAAACATCTGTTTGTTTTCACTCCTGCTAGTCCGTGCCTAAATCATTCACGGACTTAACACTGGTGACGAGTAAAGAAACGAACTTACCTGCAACTCAGCAGCAGCTCCGACGACGATGTTGAAGGTCGGAGCCAGAAAAAAAAAAAAGAGGCCATCGAAACTCGAGAAACGGGCGTCGACCGTCAATCATCGGGTTCAAGGCTTTGCAGGAGCGACTTTCCAGAGCCAGGCTGGGTTCCTCGGTCCGTGGTTTCCCAGCTAATCGGGCTGGTGGCAGGTAGTGCTCTGATCCTTCCTGGGCTGCGGCAGGCTGAAGCTCGATCAGGTGGCCTTTCAACGGGGCCGGGCAGCGAGTCGGGAAGCAAGGAGAGAGAGAGAGGGTGGAGCACACAGGGCGCAGCCGGTGTTTCAAAGCTAGGCAGCGTTCGGACCTCAGAAGAGGGAGGGAAGTGTCCCAGAGGGTCCGCTCCACGACGGGAAGATAATAAAAGAAAACAAATTAATATTTAACGCGCAGGAAACCGTGGAAAGCAGCGCTAACAACAGCGGGGAAGAAGACAAAGCGCGGGAGGCACCATTTTGTTAAATTGGAGAAGAAGGCAAAGCGCGGGAGGTGCCATTTTAGATTTGCAAGATGCCGAAGACTGGCTGTATCACTGCTTTTGATAATACATTAGAGGACTGGACCACATATGTGGAAAGAGTCGAGGTATATTTCGAGGCAAATGAAATAGCGGAGGGGAAAAAGGCATCAATATTGCTAAACGTAATGGGCGCTAGAACGTACGGCCTACTGCGAGATCTGATTACTCCAGCCAAACCGAAGGCGAAGAGTTTTAATGAAATTGTTGCTGTTCTACAGGAGCACTTAAACCCTGCACCGCTGTTGATAGCAGAAAGATTTAAATTCCACAGGAGAACTCAGCACAAAGATGAGAGCATTGCTGAGTATCTTACGGAACTACGCAAGCTATCAAAGCACTGCCAGTTCGGAGCAGGACTGGCAGATACCCTACGGGACAAATTTGTCTGTGGACTCCTAAGTGAAGGAACACAGAAGAAGTTACTCGCAGAAAAAGAGCTGACGCTAGATAAGGCTTTCAGCGTGGCAGTATCGTATGAAGCAGCAGCCAGGGAAGCTGCAGAAATTCAACAAACCACAGGAATACGGCACCCACGAAATGACACGGGGATTTGCAAAATGTTATCACTGCGGCAGAACTAACCATGACCAGAAGGACTGCTGGTCCAAAGACAAAATATGCAGACAATGCGGGAAGATTGGACACATTGCACGAGTTTGTAGGTCTGGGAAGAAGACCAGCGACAACAAAAAGGCTACTAAGGAACCGTACAATAAAGTACAAAAGATGACGGACAGTAGTTTCGAAGACCAGATGAGCAATAGTGAATCCGAGAACAGGAGATTAAGCTCTCTCAAACTTCACAATGTAATTGCAAAAGAGGATCACCGAACCATTTGAGTCACCCTCATGATAGCAGGGTCCCAAGTTAAAATGGAATTGGATACAGGATCAGTGCTAACCATCATGAATTGACGAGACTATGAGCGGCTATTTTCACACATACCCTTGAGAGAGACATCCATCGTCTTGACGACGTATACGGGGCAAAAAGTATACCCCAGAGGAAAAATAAGGGTGCCTGTCGAATACAATGGCAAGAAAATACGGAAATTGTATCTCTACATACTGCCAAATGGTGGACCACCGTTATTGGGACGGGAATGGATCAGGAAGATAAACTTAGATTGGCATTCCATTCATGCAATGACGGTGGGCGGTAAAAAAGATGAAGACGTCACTCCTGGAGGATTGTCAACAATCTTAGCTAACGCCAAAGAGGTATTTCAACAAGAACTGGGCACGCTTAAAGGCGTAACCGCCTCGTTAAAAATAGAAGAGAATGCAGTTCAAGTTTTTCAAAGCGAGATCGGTACCATATGCAATTCGTCCAGCTGTCGAGGCAGAGCTGG
This sequence comes from Somniosus microcephalus, assembly GCF_052327205.1. NCBI lineage: Eukaryota > Metazoa > Chordata > Chondrichthyes > Squaliformes > Somniosidae > Somniosus > Somniosus microcephalus. The sequence goes on along the minus strand of NC_140997.1, from coordinate 163,145,876 downwards.
AGAATCTGGAGAAGGCGGGCGTGTTGTCTAAGGTCGACTGGAGCGAGTGGGTGACACCCATCGTTCCTGTCATGAAGAAAACGTTAAGCAATAAGTCCGGAGAGCCAAGGAAGATTCGCATCTGTGGGGATTTCAAGGTGACGGTGAACCCTGTCCTTCACACAGTACAATATCCTCTTCCAAGGATAGAAGACATCTTCGCCTCACTGTCTGGAGGGAAGCGTTTTACAAAAATTGACCTAGCACAAGCATATTTGCAGATGGAGGTTGAAGAGTCCTCTAGGAAGTATCTCACGATAAACACTCACAAAGGTCTTTACCAGTATCATCGATTGGTATTCGGAGTAGCATCGGCTCCGGCGATATGGCAAAGAGCGATGGAACAAGTCCTGCAAGGGATTCCGGGGACTCAGTGTTACTTGGACGACATCCTTGTAACAGGTGAAGGTGACAGTGAACACCTTAACAACCTAGAACAGGTGCTCACTAGACTACGGGAACATGGGCTGCGAGCCAACCGCCCCAAGTGCGAATCTTTTAAGAAACAGATATCGTATTGTGGCCACGTGATTGATGAAGAGGGGTTACATAAGTCCCCTGACAAAATTGAAGCGGTTGTTAAGGCCCCAGCGCCTGAAAATGTGTCGCAACTGAGATCATTCCTCGGGTTGGTGAATTACTATCATAAGTTTTTGCCGAATTTGTCGACAATTCTGCATCCACTGAACGCCCTGCTACGAACGGGGGTAGCATGGAAATGGAGCGATGATTGTAAACGTGCTTTTCAGAAGAGTAAGGACTTAATCACTTCGAAGGAAGTATTGGCTCACTACAACCCAGCACTGCCAATCAGGCTGGCGTGTGATGCGTCTCCCTACAGCATTGGGGCGGTACTGTCACATAAATTCCTTGATGGTTTGGAGAGGCCGATAGCTTTTGCGTCACGCTCGTTAACTTCTGCCGAGCATAACGACGCCCAGATTGACAGAGAGGCCCTCAGCCTAGTGTGGGGGGTGAAGAAGTTCAATCACTATCTGCACGGACAAAAAATTTACTCTACTAACCGATCATCAACCTCTTGTCTCCATTTTCAACCCTCAGAAGGGCGTACCGATAATGACAGCACAACGGCTGCAGAGATGGTCCCTTTTCCTAGGGGCACACCAATATGACATCGAGTACAGGGGAACTAAACAGCATGGAAATGCTGATGGATTGTCACGTCTACCGTTGCCGACGGTGGAAGAAGAAGACCTTGCAGTGGATCCAATGGAGTTATTCCACTCGACCATAGTCGAATGTCTCCCTGTGACGAATGCAAACATAGAAAAGGAAACACGGAATGACCCGACACTATCACGGTTCTATGATTTAACGGTGAAGGGATGGCCAGCACATGGCGAACCACTGCTGCCAGCATTTTCGTCAAGAAGAGAACAGCTGTCAGTGTGCAGAGGAACCTTGATGTGTGGATCCAGAGTAGTAATTCCACCTAAGTTGACGGATAGAGTGCTCAATGAGCTTCATGAGGGTCATCTGGGTGTGGTAAAAATGAAGAGCTTAGCCAGAGCGTTTGTGTGGTGGCCGGGAATCGATAGAGAAATCGAAGAGATGACCAAGAGCTGTGCAGGATGCCAGAAGGTCCAAAACGCCCCACCACAAGCTCCTCTGCATCCATGGGAGTGGCCCTCATCTCCATGGCAAAGGGTGCACATTGATTTTGCTGGTCCCTTCATGGACTCGATGTTTTTAATTGCGGTGGATGCACATTCAAAGTGGCCAGAGGTAATAAAAATGTCCTCAACCACCACGGAAAAAACTATCGCAGTTTTACGAACCATATTCGCCAGGAATGGGCTGCCTGAACAGATTTGCTCTGACAATGGACCACAGTTTGTGTCTGAAGAGTTCCGGAGGTTCTTAAAGAACAATGGTGTTAAGCATTACACATCTGCCCCATATCATCCAGCCACTAATGGATTGGCCGAGAGGTTTGTCCAAACATTCAAGAAGGCTATCAAGGCAATGTGTAATGAAGATATACCCCTACAACACAAGGTGGACAACTTCTTGTTTGCCTACCGGAATGCGACACATGTGGTTACCAACCAAACTCCAGCCATGATGTTCTTCAATCGAAGACTACAATGCCGCTTGGATTTGGTTAAGCCAAACGTCCGAAGAGATGTGGAGAACAGGCAGTTTCAGAATATGAATGAAAGGCCGACCAGGAGTTTTAAGATAGGTCAACCAGTTTTGGCCCGGGACTACCGCACTGAGAAATGGCAGCCAGGAACGATTTGTACACGACAAGGACCTCTCATGTATACCGTGGACGTTGGGGAGAGCATTGTAAGATGCCATGCTGACCAGATTCTAGAGTCACTGGAAAACATCAACTCCACACCACGATCTGATACACCTGGTAATGAAATCGACGTTCCAATTGCAGCTACCGCAGAACCGGTAATATTGGAATCAGATGAACCAAACAACGACGTTGATTCCGACTCAACATTGCCAGAAGAACCTGATACTCCAAAGAGGCGTTATCCAGACAGAATTAGGAAGCCTCCTCAAAGACTGAACTTATAATTGCTTAAACTTAACCAATGTATCTAGCAACAGTAATTGTGATTGTAATTCGTTATCATTAGTTGTTAAATGAATGTTATGTACTGTTCATCTAAAAGGGGAGGAATTGTTGTGTAAGTACCTTTAAGAGAATAACTGGTCTCAGACTGCAGTACCGGCAGTGACCACCCCTGTATAAAAGGCGCTAGAGAGCCTCTGTTGTTTAGATTCGTTATGGACTTCCAACAGTAAACATCTGTTTGTTTTCACTCCTGCTAGTCCGTGTCTAAATCATTCACGGACTTAACACAGGGTTCTCAAAATTCTCGCACTCCCCGAGTTATGGATCAAGGGACCCTGTTTTGGACAAGTTATTTAAAAGCAGGGTACCCAAAATGGCTTCTGTAAACCTCGTGACCAAAATTAACAGGATTTTTTAAAGCAAGACTCTGCAGGCAAGCAGGCTCAGGGATGATATTTAAAATGCAGGAATCTGTGAACAGGGACTCTTTGGAGCCTGCCAGACAGAGTAAACACAGAATACGCATTTATTCGACTTGAGTCCAATCAAAGTAGAATGGGCCTATAACCATGGCCATTAGCTTTCTGCATGTTTAATCGATAACAGCTCACAGTAGCCATCAAGGTAGGATGGGGACAATTAAGTTTTATCCATGACAAAGCAACCAGGACATCGGGGCCATTAGACCTGGAGACAACCACTCCTAAAGTCGTTAAAACAAATGGTTCTAATCATTTAAACCAAGCTCGCCAAAATTTAAACAATGGACTGACCTGATTTGGCGCGCAGATAAGGAGTGGAAGAACGGGTATAACTGTAGGCCCATCAGTAGCAATCGCTCTGCTTCTCTGGCGTTGACTTTTGCCTGTGGCCTTAGCCTGCTCCCGCTCGTACTCATGCCCTGGCCTCGTGGCGGGTTCTCTTCTCGCTCCCCGCACCGCTCATCAACCAAGGACGCCCATTACACCAGGACCAAATGTGGGAGGAGAACGAGACCCGAGTTCAAAGTCACACAGGACACACAGGCCACGAACGGGCAGACGAGACGAGACAAGACGAAGAAGAAGGTAACACCAACAAGAGTAGAGAAGGGCAGCAAAAGACGCATCGGTAAAAACCAAATGCCTAGTTATCAGCTAGCGTTTGGGGAAGAAATTAGCAGTGTATGCTTGGACAGTGAGGATAAGTTGGCATTTGAAAACTGCGAATAAACAGGCGTTAGACGCGCGTGTCCATGCCCGCGACGAATATGCTAGCGTTCAAACCATGGGTAGCAAAATCTTGTAAGCAGTGAAAACCGCCAACCGATCCATGACCGCAACATTACCGCCGACGACCGCCCGAGGGAGAAGAAGAAGAAAACCCATCGCAACGAGACGACGACGGTAGCTGAGGAGAGGGAAGGTGTGTCGCATCAACAACTCCAGCGCTGCGCCCTGAGGCCACGTGGTGAAGGAGTACCCCAAAGGACAGAAGACCAAATCTCAAAACTCACAATGTTAAAGCAATAGGTTTTGGATTGGTGAGCATGAATTCCTGGCCCCTCATAGCTTAATCTAGTTAGGTATAGGGGGTGGGATAAGGATAAGGGGGATTGTTAATGTAGTTGTTTTTCCCTCGATGTGCCGTGTGTTCCCCATTCCCTGAATAAGTGTAATTGTTTATGCCTGTATTTTATACCAGTAATTCTCTCAAGACTGTGTTTTATTCTGTTTTAATAAAATCTTGGTTTTCTTACACCAAACCACTTGTCTACTCGATTTTCTGTATCGCCACCTGTACCTATGTCTGGTGTCTAGAACCCAGGGGTGTGGGAGCGATTCGAACCGCACAAGGGACAGTCAGAGGCGAAGCCGACTGGGCACCACGAGACACCAGCCCCTACAGAAAATGGCGACCGCGACAGGACTCTGGCAACAGTGTTGCGATACAGTAGACAATGGTTCGGATGAGCAAACCATGATGGAGGAAAGGATTTCTGATTATGTGTTTAGCAAGGTGAATATCACTAAGAAGTGGATCACCACTCTGTTAAGGGCTGGGCGTCTGATAGATGCAGCAGCTAAGTGGACAGAGGGGAAGGCACACCAGAAGTCCTTAGAGAAGGCAGTCTGGCTGATGTGTTTCAAAAAGCAGGTCCAGCTTTTGGACAGGCTCATTGCAGCACAGGTAGCCGAGTTAAAGGAGTCAGCCCTGGAGATCCAGGACAAGGCTCTAGCAGGGGTGAAGTTAATGGTAGCATTGCAGGCCCTGAATCAGGAGAGGTTGTATATAATGGGAGAACACAAGGCCCAGTTGGAATACCTACAGTGCCAAGTCACCGAAGCTAAGGGTAACGAGTTAAGGTTGCGGGAAAATAACACCCACCTAGCAAGGCAAGTTAGGGAACAGGAGGAGAAAGTACAGGAGGTAAAGGCAGCCTATGAGTTAGCGAGCGAACAGGGGTTTGAAGATGCAGATCATGGCCCCTGCAAGGAATGGATAGAAAGTCTGAGCCTGGCCCTGAGGAAGGCAAAAGGCATGGTGTGCCTCATAAGCCTGAAGGCAGGCCAGGCGGATTTTATGGGGAACGAGGGGAGGACAGTTAAAACATCACCGGTAGTGCCCAGGGACGACCCGGTTGAGGAACAGGAGGTCTCATGACCGCCACCGGTAGTGCCAGGTTTCAGCGAGGTCTGGCAGCAAGGGGGTTTGAGCCAGAGGTGGGGGCAGAGGTGAAGCAACCCCCGCCAGAGAGGTCGGAGCTGGGACCGATGTGCCCAGCCCGGCATCGGAGGTTCGGCCCACCCGTTAATGGCGATGAAGAGGGACCCCTCCAAAACCAGTTCGTATTACCCTATAGCTCCCAACAGCTTAGGGCTATGGTGAGCCATATCCTGAAGCTCTCCGAAAAGGGGACCCCTCGATCCACTTCAGGGAAGTAGAGCAGGCAGCCAGCGTCAACGGCTGCAATGGAGCTGAGCAGGCCAAAATGCTGCTATTTTCCCTGGAGAGTAGGCTCCTCCAATCCCTCTTTGATGAGTGTAAGAAAGGGCAGTGCAGGTACGAGGAGCTCAGGGATGAAGTTCTGGAGGCCATGGGGATGAATGAGGGAAGTCCTTTCTCCCGTGTGGAGAAGATGGTCCAGCTCACAGGGGAAACCCTGTAAAGTCTGTAGGTTGTGCAGTAAATAACTTCAGAGACTTTAGAAGTACAAACAAAACAGGTCTTTACTATTCAGAGGTCTGGGCGATTTCTGCCCTAGTTAACGTATCACAACCCTTATATACTGGTGTGGTCACTATCGGTATTACAGTATACATGAGCCAATAGATAGTGCCACCCTAAAGTAGTGCTCTTAAAGGCGAACGGTTACATTCTATAGTTCCCTTAAAGGTAAATGGTTACATACACAACACTCCTCCCTTCCTAGCTTATTACTTACAGAATCCCGTTAAACATACAATCTTCAACTTTATATAAACAGTTTGCAGATATACTCTCGATGGAGTCAACGTCATATAACAGTTTACAAACATACTCTCAGTGGAATCAGTTTACAGGTTCAGTCTCTGTGGGAACAGTTCATAAATTCAGTCTCTGGTATTAATTCGTTCCAGACGGCATCCTCTATAGCCTTTGTTTTTAACAGCTTGTACTTTCGTCCTGTTGAACCAGCAGTGTGGACTTATACAACCCACTGGCTGTCTTGATAATGTCCCTGGATTTTTTTTACAAATTTAGCACCTTTCGTAGTGTTCGGACGGAGGTAGTAGAAGTAATAATATTTTAAACAGTTATTATTTTCTGCTTCTTCTTTTTCTTTTCTGCCTTTTTGAAACTCTCCGAGCTCTTTTCCCAGCTGCCATCTGTAGCGCCACCAACTCTCTATGTTCCTTAGACCTTAAGTGCTTCCTCAGGATTTCAGCACTTTGGGAGTTCCCATCACAATTTGGGCAGACCACATCCTCATAACATTCGGTGTCACTCAACAGGTCAAAACCCTTCTTCAAGCAATCATATTCATCCTGCTCTTCCTCGGATGTCTGCCCTTCCTTCCCTCCTGGCCTCATTTGTGCGTTCAATCCTTTCCCTTCCTTCAGGGATTTCGTTATCAGGCTATTTAATCCTTCTACTGAAGTAGCTGTTTCCCCATTCTCCTGTTCCCCTGGACGTAATTCAGCGTACTCCTCCATTTCATCCATCATTTTCTCCAATGCTTTCATCTTCTCTTCCTCTTGTACTTTGGCTTCCAGTGCTTGGAGAAGTTGCGCCTCGATGCTCTCTAGCTCATGTTCAGGGCCCATTCCCAGTTGAAACTGTTCTTCAAGTCGGTCAACCTCGGTAATTGCCGCCTCATATTTGTCTTGGGCTTCCTTCCATATTTTTATGAGTTCTGCCATGTCTTTCACCTCTACATCCTCATCTATGTATGGAACTTCTACCGATGAGTCTGTCTTGGCCCTGAGCTCCTCAATAATTTCCTGCAGCCTTTGGACTTCTTGCTCATGTTCAACCTTTAGTTGCTCATATACTTCCAACGAAACTAGCTTTTCGGAGGTTGCTGAGTTAACCCCCTCCAGAATTGTAGTCTGGGCCTGTTCATACTGTTTTTTCAACTTCTCGCACTCTGCTTGTAAGGAGTCGTAGAGAAGAACTGGAATAAAATCCTGGCTTCCTGAAGATTCCTCTTCATTTGTTTCTTTCGCAATTTCCTGTTGGAGTTCAGCCAAGGCTGCTATGCTATCTGCCTCTCGAAGTCTCACTGCCATCAACTCTTCTTTATTCTTGCAGTCCATCTCAGCCATTTCCCGTTTACTTTCATTTAACTGAGTGAGTAGTCCCTTATTTTGGGCTGAGAGATATTGCACCTTCTCATGTAGACCCTTGCACTCCTTCTCTGCTTGACATAGCTGATTACCGCTGATTTGGTTCTGCGTTTCAAGTTCCAACATCCTTTGCTTAGCTTCTTTCAGTTTCGCCCCTATAAGCTCCTCTTGCAACATGGCCACATTATTCTCATCAGGTAAAGAAGCGTTTCTCTTTTCCATGTCCAAGATTTGTTTCTGCATCTCCTTAAGAGCACCCTGTGATTCAACTTCTCTTAACTTTGCCTGCACTAGCTCCGTCTCTAATTGCAGAACAAAATCCTCAGTGCAGCGTGATTTGCCCTTCTGCTGTATCTCTAGATCATGCAAATATTCTAACCCCTGAACATCATCAGGGAGATGTGATCGGTAATTGGTCACGATGGCTCTATGGTCGCTCTCTGCTTGAGCCAGTAGGTTCTGTTGTCTTTCCAGACTCTCCCATTCGGTGTCATAGAACTTTTTCATTGTTTTCATCTCTTGTACGAGGCGGTAACTTAATTGTTCTAATTGTTGTTGTACTTTGAAATAGCGTTGAGTTCGAGCCCGGTGTTCCTCCGTAATGCATATGTCTGTAGCTTGAACAGACTCAGAATTCTCTGTTTTTATGCACGCCATCGATTTTCCAACCTTAGTCTGTGAATTAATGTTAACCTTGTTTTTCATACATAAGCTGGACTTATCGTCTTCCGGCTCAGAGTCTGAGCTGCTTGTCTGCACTGAGTCCTCACTCGTCATTGCTTGTCGGTAGTGCCATTCCATGTCTATTTTCTTGATCCACTCCCGTCCTAGAAGTGGTGGTCCTCCCTCAGGTAGTACGTACAAATTCATTCTTGGGTGTACTTTACCCCTATCTCTCACCTTGACTCTTATTTTCCCCATGGGGTATACGCGATGCCCCGTGTATGTCTGTAATACGAACTTGGTATTTCTTAAGGGTATGTGAGAGAATAGTCGGTGGTAGTCCTTTTGGTTGATGACTGATACAGCTGATCCCGTGTCCAGCTCCATTCGTACTTGGACTCCAGCTATTTTTAGTGTGACCCAGATCGTCTGTAGATCAGTTACTTTACCCACATTGTGGATTCTCAGACTATCCAACTCCTGGCTGTTTGGGTCTGAGTCTGAATTTTGTTCGTCTGAACTCTTTTCAGCCACCTGATGCACCTTGTTGTACTTTTCTTGTGGTGGTGGCTTCCTTTGTTTGTTGGTCTTCTTTCTGGACCTGCATACCTTCGCGATGTGACCCAGTTTGCCACATTTCTTGCACTCTTGATTCTTAAACCAGCACTGATTCTGGTCGTGCGTTGTCTTTCCACAACGGTAGCATTTGGAAATGCTTGCAGTCATGTGGTCCACCCCGAGTGCCGCCGCCTTTAGCTGCATTTCCGCCGTTCCTTTCACTGCGGCTTCGTGCGATGAAGCTATGAGGACAGCCCTGTCCAGTGTGAGGTCGTTTTCCTCCAGAAGTCGCTTCTGCGTTCCTTCTTTGGCCAAGCCGCATACGAACTTGTCCCGCAGCGCCTCTGTCAAATTCCCTCCAAACTGGCAGTATTTCGCTAGCTTACGCAGTTCGACTAAGTATTCCGCATTGCTTTCATCTTGCCTCTGGGTTCTGGCGTAAAATTTAAATCGTTCAGCCAGCATCAACGGTATGGGGTTCAAGTGATCCTTCAACACTGTTACGATCTCTTCGAAGGTCTGGTCCACTGGTTTAACTGGTGCTATTAGATGTTTCAAAAGCCCGTATGTTTTTGCTCCCATCGAATTTAACAAAGTTATTGCCTTGTTGTCATCCTCAATTTCGTTGGCTACGCAATATATTTCTATGCGTTCCACATACGTGGCCCAGTCTTCTATTTCTGCATTAAAGTCATTAATATTTCCTCGCTTAGGCATCTTCTTCTCTTTTTGAGAACAGTACAAGTATTACTTTACTTATTATTAATTTTCTTCTCTCTTCTTGAGAACACACCAGCCTTTCTGAAAAATCTTATTACTTTTCTGAAATTCTTAATAATTTCCAAGATGGCGGTTTCCCGCTTCTTCCTTCTTCTTCAGCGGTTTTCCCCGAAAAATGGCGGCTTTCCCGCGCTTCTCGTTCTCCCCGCCCACTTCAATGGCGGTTTTCCCGCGCTTGGCGGTCTTCACCCGGTCCCCCGACGCCGTCTGTCAGCCCGAGTGCGGCCCTTATCTATAATGCGATCGCTGGATCGCGAAGCGGCTGCCGGCCCTTATCTGTAGATCCGATCGCTCTCGCGGCTCTCGGCCCTTATCTGGAGATGCGATCGCTGGCTTGCAACGCCTCCCGCTCGGCTCTGGCTCCCCTGCTCGTGCGGCTCTCGGCTCTGACACTCCCGCGCCTACTCGCAGGCTCAGCGCTTCGTGGCAGCGGTTGCTGCACGGCTTCTCACATTGCCCGCGGTCCGGCTGTCACCCGACGCCGTTGGACCCGAATGCTTTGCCCTTCTCCTCCAAATACTTCTACCCCGTTTTTAAAAAAATTTATTTGTTTTAACTACTCACAGTCTCTTCGGCCGCCTTGTTTTAGGCTGATTGGCTTGCTCAAGATGTGGTAGCAGGGTAATCTGTGCCTGTTGCTGCCGCAGCTTTGCTGTTAATCTTCCAGCTTCCAGTAAGTACTATACTTTTAGTAGACGGAGCCTCGTGTTTTCTTTTTGAAGCTCTCTGCTACTGGTTAGTCTTGCCGCAGGGTACGATCGGACTCGTCGCCACTGTAAAGTCTGTAGGTTGTGCAGTAAATAACTTCAGAGACTTTAGAAGTACAAACAAAACAGGTCTTTACTATTCAGAGGTCTGGGCGATTTCTGCCCTAGTTAACGTATCACAACCCTTATATACTGGTGTGGTCACTATCGGTATTACAGTATACATGAGCCAATAGATAGTGCCACCCTAAAGTAGTGCTCTTAAAGGCGAACGGTTACATTCTATAGTTCCCTTAAAGGTAAACGGTTACATACACAACAAACCCCACAGGCTTTCGCGGACCGGTTATGGCCGGTGTACCGGAGTGCCTGTCCGGGGACGCCGAACCGGGCGTTCCTGAACGGGGATCCACTGGCCCATTGGCTCCGTTGCCTGGTGGCGAACAGCTTGCCACAGGTCCAGGCCAAGGCGGAAGTCTGGTTCGACCCCAAGAACCCCCAGACCACCGAACTTACGGTGATCAGACAGTTGACTCTAGCCTATAAAAATGGTAGGGGAACCGATGCACACCCACCCAAGGGGAAGCTGCATGAGGTAAAACCCGGACCGGGTAGGAAAGAGTGGCACCAGGAAGGGAATAACCCCCCCAACACAAAGACAAATTGTTATGGGTGTGGGAAGGATGGTCATTGGTGGAAGGAGTGCAAAAACCCTTGGAAAGACAACAAGGGAAAGAATTCCACAGCCCCAGCCCAAAAGGCAAAGGCGGGAATCCCTCCCGCAGTGATCGAGTCAGTGTTGGACGTCATGAGGTCCACATTGACTGGCCAAGGGAGGGTAGCAGCCACTACAGGTGCGCTGACCCCGTCCGCCCCATCCAACCCACAGCCATGACTAGAACCAGTGCAGCCTGTCGACCTGTGTCCCCCTGAAAATGATGAGGGGAGCAGGCCCTGTGTTACGATGCGGGTGGAGACGGTGCAGGGGAGATATTCGGTGGACACTGGGGCTTCCAGCACGGTGGTCCATTCGGAAGACCCGACCAAGCCACCCAGGTCTAACAAGGTCCCGTTTAGCTTAATGGGATCTACAGGGAATGAGCAGGCTGGGGAAAGGTCCAAACCTTTGGCCATAGTTTTAGGATCCTTCCCTACCACGTGGGAGGATAACCAAAGGACCAACGAGGTGACCAAGCAGGGGGCCAGGGAAGGAGAGTTCTGGGATCCCTGTAGAGTAGGCCCGGTAGCCGCAGTCTGGGACAAGGGAGGCACACAGGGGCTAGCTTTGGCCCCGGACCTAAAGCAGGTCCAAGCCCAAGGTCCCGTCTGTAAGGCCATCCCGGTAAGGAAAGAGAATGGGGAGTCCCTAGAAGGCCCATCGGGGCAGCGGATGAGGTTTTAAAACAGGCTGCTGGTTATATTAATCAGTGCAAACTGTTTAAACCCGAAAGGAGAAAACAACCAGTTGGGGGAGGGCCTGAGGATAGCGATCCTCAGCCTGCAGCAGGAGCGAGTCCACAGACTGCACAGGCAGGCGCTGTGGCTTGTTTAATGGGAGAGGCCATCCTGCCCACCGATTGGGACACTCCCGCACTCTTCTGGGATCTCGAGGAGGAGGGACCCGAGGGTGAAGACCCCGCCCCTGACCCAGGTTTAGAGGAGGAGGGACCCAAGGTCGAAGACCCCGCCCCGGACCCAGGTTCAGGACCTGGGGGCGGAGACTCTCAGCCTGCAGCAACAGGCTGCAAAGAGTTACCTGCCCCTAGTCCAGGTTCGGGAGAGGTGAAGCCTAAGGAAGAAGATCCCCGGCCAGCGGCAGTGGTAAGCCCACAGACCGCACTGGAGGGGACAGCGGTTCAGGTTAAAGGCCCACCAGCCAAGAAAACCCCACCCGCCAAAGTCCCTAGAAGGTTCCCACGGATGCCCCAACCAAGGAAACCGTGGTCACCAGCTCCCCATTTTAAAGGGACAGCCTCCCGAGTTAGGGGTAAGTCCAAAGACAGAGGTCCCCAGCCGGCAGCCACGGGCGGCGAGGGACCAACAGTGCAGGACAGTGCGGTCATGCCGGAGGAAGCGGTGGGCCGCAGTTCTAACAGACATTAGCCTGGCTCCCCGGAGACGGGCGGCGGATGTACATAGTTTAGGTCATTTTAAGTTTTGGTATTTAGCTTAAGTTTGGGTGTTTTAGCTTAAGTTAAGTAAGGTGATGGGTAGTTTTAATTAAGTAGTGGTCTGCTAAGAGTGTGTGTATTTGAGTCGAGGTCGCGAGACCCGACTATGCTTCACCCAAGCCAGAGAATCTCTTGGGGACCTGGCTGTATGTTTTGTATCTTTTGCAGAAGGACTTTCAGGATGAAGGGGAGCGTAATCCTATTCACCCTGATAGGACTGAGCCTGGGAAAAAGAGGCGACGTGGAGGACTCTCACATCGACGGGTGCTTGGGAGAGAGAGCACCTATAGCAACCGACGGAAGCAGCGAACAGGTTGTGGAGGAGACCGCAGTCTACGTCCACGAGGGAAGGTAGCCAGGGTGGCTGGGGTCCAATTCGTCTCGGTACTCCAGCCAGACCGGGTTCACGTACGGGGAGGCCTCCCTCCTGTGCCCCAGGGTACAGGTCGTTACCACAAGGGTCAGCGTCACCGTAGGGAAACGTGTATGTTTAACGTGCAAGGGACACATTCCTCTAGATAGGTGGTGGTGGCTCAGAAAGCTGAGCAAAGATATGAGAAATCCCGCAGTCGAGTGGGAACGGTTGGGAACAATACCCACCGGATGATGACAGGGACTCGCGGAGGATTAAGTTTGTGCTGAGACAAGTGGTGGGAACCGGACCAGGGGATTTATATCTGTATGTGGGGGTCAGAGAGGGTCTGCCCCGCAGGCATATCTATCATTTTCCACCGGCAGTGGCAAGACGCCGGGAAGGGGATGAAGTGGGATACCAGCCTGAAGGTGTGTGCGGTCCCATACTCCCCGATCCCAGTCAATGCCACTGAGCTTGTGCCCCGCCCACGACGCAGGCGGCGAGGTTACCCAGGGAAGGGTGCCCCACCACCACCAAGGGACCAGGGAATGGACTGGTACTAGTGCCTACCGATCAGGTACTGTACCAGGGGGTACACTACGCGGTAGCCTCCGTGATTTTAAATCTCACCGAGGTACATTTACCGGAATGGTGCCCCAAAGAAACAGAACAGGAGATGTTCAAGAAGTTTTATGAGTTCGATTTCGCCAATGTCGACAAAACCGAACTGTACACCACACCGTGAGTTCTTGGGTAATGCAGGGAGACAAAGAAGGGAAGTATGGAATGATCTTTTTACTGCGTTTAACACTGTCGTCAACAGTTTGGATGACATAGAGCTGCAGACCCAGATAAACGGTTTAAAAACACAGTTAAGGAAGATATTGATGGATGAGAACAAAGTAGTGGGCTCGGAGTTGCATGAGGACCAGGCCATGACGGTCCATTTAAAGGAGATTATAGCAGAGTTGGAAAAGCACGCAAAGACGGTAAATGCCCTCATAAAGGAGGACAGAAATGCTTCTGACCAGGCTGTGCAGAACGAGGTGTGTGTGCTGTAAGATTTGCAAAATTTCTACATTTCCCCGAAGGTTGTTATTAATAAACGGGGCCCTGCGTGGTCATTTTAAATCAAAAAGGGTACCCAAGATGGAGTCCGTGCCTCATGGCAGAAAGCGTGTGAGATTTTAAAATGGATTCTGCAACGCAGGCAGCTTGTGGCTTGAAACCAAAGCTGCAGTTGTCTGTGAAGAGAGACTTTGTATTTTGAAACCAGACAGGACTCTGAATTATGTATTAGACCGAATTGGAGATGAATCTAAATTCAGTTTAGGCCTATAATTAAGGCCATCAAGTAGTCTACATATATAATCGGAAACAGATTAAGAGAACCATCGAGGCTGGACAGGCCCATCAAGGAACATTCATGACAATACAAGTCAATTATCGGGCCGGTAGATGCGATTACCGGCCATCTAAAAAGAGTTAGTATGGATTGCTACCATTATTTAAAATAGCCCGCCAAAATTAAGACAAAGAACTAACCTGATTTGGCGTGCAGATAAGGGTTTTCGAAAAGAGTATAATTGAAGGCCCCCGGGTAGCAATCGCTCTCTTCTCTTCTCTCTCCGCTCTTCGGCCCTTCGCCCTCGTGGCTGTCACTCTTTCCCTGTCCCGCGCTTACCCCCTGGCCTTTGCCCGTGCCTTTTGCCACTCCATCTGGAAATCGCCCCGCACTGCATCGGGCGGACACAGACAATTCAGGCCAGGCGAGGCGGGGCGCGACAAGGGGAGGAGGGAAGACCACCTGAGGAAGACCACCTGAGGAAGACCACCTGAGGAGACGGACTGAGGGGAGACTTCGAATTATCGTGCCTTCAGCCTCAGCCGACCTGCGAATATCTGCACACCAACTCAAACTATCGGCTGACGACGAAGAATCATCCCTGCAAGGAAAAGTACCCAAACAGAGACTTTAACTTTTGGGTACTCGAACCTGGACAACGCCCTTGCAGCGCCCGGAGACCACATGATGACGGCAGGCTCCAGAGAGCACCAAGAGCGAACCCCGAACCCCGCCGCTGTTTTGAGTCCAACAAACCCTTTTGATTGGTGAGCATGAAGTTCTGACCCCTCATAGCTTAACCTAATTAGGTATAGGGGGTGGGATAAGGATAAGGGGATTGTTAAGATAGTTGTTTTCCCTCGATGTGTTGTGTGTTCCCCATTCCCTGTATAAGTATAATAATAGTTATTCTTTTGTATTTTTGCCTGTAGAAGTGTACACTAGTAATTTTCCATAAGATTGTATCAATTTTTCCTCTTCAATAAAATCTTGGTTTTTGTTTACATCCAACCACCTGTCTACTCGAGTCTTCGCTGTAACACTGCCTTGTACCTAAGTCCGGTGTCTAGAACCCAAGGGCGTGGGAGCGATTTGAACTGCTCATAAACAGTCAGAGGCATAACTGACTGGGCGCACGCGCCACCCCACAGGCCACCCCCTACAGAAATGGTGACCGCGGCAGGACACCGGCAACAAGGTTGCGATGCAGTAGACAGTGGTTTGGATGAGGAACGGATTTCGGATTACGTGTTTAGCAAGGTGAATATCACGAAGAAGTGAATCACCACTCTGTTAAGTGCTGGGCATCCGTTAGATGCAGCAGCTAAGTGGACAGAGGGAAAGGAACACAAGAAGTCCTTAGAGATGGCAGTTTTGCTGATGTGCTTTAAAAAGGAGGTCCAGCTCTTGGACGGGCTCATTGCAGCACAGGCAGTCGAGATAAGGGAGTCAGCCCTGGAAAACCAGGATAAGGCTCTCGCAGGGGAGAAGTTATTAGTAGCTTTGCAGGCTTTGAACCAAGAACAAGTGCATTTAGTGGGAGAACACAAGGCCCAGTTGGAACACCTACGGTGCCAAGTCACCGAGGCCAAGGGAAATGATTTAAGGTTGCGGGAGAAAAACGCCCGCTTGGCAAGGCAGATTAGGGAACAGGAAGAGAAAGTGCAGGAGGTAAAAGCCGCTTATAAGTTAACAAGTCAACAGGGGTTTGAGGAGGCAGACCATGGCCCCTGTAGAGAAAGGATAGAAAATCTGAGCCGGGCCCTCCGGAAGGCAAAAGGCATGGTATGCCTCATAAACCCAAAGGCAGGCCAGGCAGATTTTATGGGGAATGAGGGAAGGACAATTCCAACATCACTGGTGGTACCCAGGGATGACCCAGTTGAGAGAGAGTAGACCTCACGGCCACCACCCGTAGCGCCAAGATTCAGCGAGGTTTGGCAGCAAGTGGGGGTGGAACCGAGGGTGGAACCCGAAGTGGAGCCAGAAGTGGAGGCGGAGGTAGAACAATCCCCGCTCGAGAGGCCGGAACCGGGACCGATGTGCCCAGCGCGGTATCGGAGGTTCAGCCCACCCGCCAACGGCAACATTGAGGGACCTCTCCGAAACGAGTTCGTGTTACCCTTTAACACCCAACAGCTCAGGGTTATGGTCAACCATATCCCGAAGCTTTCGCAAAAGGAGACCCCTCGATCCACTTCAGGGAAATAGGGCAGACTGCCAGCCTCAACGACTGCGATGACGCTGAGAAGGCCAAGATGCTGCTATTCTCCCTGGAGAGTAATCTCCTCCAATCCCTGTCTGACGAGTGTAAAAGTGGGCAGAGCGGGTACGAGGAGCTTAGAGATGCGGTTCTAGAGGCCATGGGGATGGATGAGGAAAGTCCCTTCTCCCGCGTGGAGAAGACGATCCAGCTTTCTGGGGAAACCCCGCAGGCTTTTGCGGACCGGCTGTGGCCGGTGTACTGGAAGGCTTGCCCGGGGATGCCGGGCTGGGCATTCCTGAACGGGGATTCCCTCACGCATTGGCTCCGTTGCCTGGTGGCGAACAGCTTGCCACAGGTCCGAGCCAAGGCAGAAGCCTGGTTCGACCCCAAAGATCCCCAGACCACAGAGCTAACGGTAATTAGGCAGCTCACTCTGGCTTACAAGTGTTGTGTCGGTACCTTTCTACCGAGACACAATTTAGGACTCAGAACTCAGAGATTCAAACATGAAGTGCCTTATTGGAAGGAAAGGAAGTTCTGGCAAGTTCCGTACAAAGAGAGCTAGACTTAACCGAGAGAACACCCAGCCATTTATCTCCTGTGACAGTGCCACCACAGGTGGGAGGAGAACACACAATACATAACATTTCCTCCCCTCTTAAATGGAAGGTCCACATTATTCCTCAATAGGTAAGTTAATTTCAATGCACTCAACTAACCTAGGGTAGAGGTAGACTGCCTCAAACTCTGACTTTACCCTGGGGTTTATTCTGCCCCAGTCTTGTGGGTAAGTCACTAAGCCTACAGATTCAAGCGTCTTGGAGGCCGCCGCTCTCTGACAGGATACCGGCGGTCATCGCTGGCTTCCACAGCAGTAGGCATTGACACACGCCTGGATGGAGAAGGTGCCTGTGTCAGTTGAAAGTCAGGAGTTTGCACAGGTGGAACAGTCTCTTTGACTTCCTGTGTTGGAGAAGAGCACTGTGGCAAAGGATGCTGGTTTGCGGTATCATTCGGAAACAGTTCAGGCCAACCAGCCGTTGGAGCCTCTGTGGCTGTCTCTGCTCCTAGCAACAGTTGATCTGTGTGTCTTCTCCAGACGACGTCCTCAGCAGTCTCAACCGTGTAAGACACAGGGCCCGTCTGCGCGATCACCGTAGCAGGAACCCATTTCGGTCCAGTGTTGTAGTTTCGAGCTAGGACGTGCTCTCCCGGATGAAACTGTCTCTCCTTGGCTCTTTTCTCTCTCTTTTCAACTTGAGCTTGTTGTTGACGATGGACAACCTGCTCTGCCCTTGGAGGTTTGAGTAAGTCAAAACTTGTCCGCAACTGCCTCTTCATCATGAGCAAAGCGGGGGAAGTTTTGGTTGTGGCATGCGGCTCGTTCCTGTAGAACAACAGGAAGCTGTTCAGACGTTGGTGGATTGAGCCCTGACCTTGCGATGCCTTCAAGGCGTGCTTCAAAGTTTGCACGAACCTTTCTGCCTGGCCGTTAGTAGAGGGATGATAGGGCGCAGACCTGATGTGTTGGACACCATTCACATGCAGGAAGGTTGCAAACTCCTGTGATACAAATTGTGGACCATTGTCACTTACGAGTTGTTCCGGTGAGCCATAACGGCTGAACATCTCACCAAGTTTCTCAATTGTTTTCTCTGCCGTGGTAGACCTCATCACAGCGACCTCCAGCCACTTGCTACGAGCATCCACAACCACCATAAACATCTTCCCTTCGAAAGGACCGGCGAAGTCCACATGTACTCGCTGCCACACTTCTGCAGGCCAATCCCAGGTGTGTAGGGTTGCCAGCTGTGGAACATTCCGGACCCTTTGACATGGGGAACATGTTTTGGCTTTCTCCTCAATATTCCCATCGAGACCTGGCCACCAGAAGTAGCTTCTTGCCATTTCCTTCATCCGAACCATCCCACTGTGGCCTGTATGAAGTTGTTGCAGTATAGGTTCCCTCAGAGGTGGCGGAATGATGACACGGCATCCCCAAAGAAGACAACCTGACTGGACGGAGAGCTCATTTCTTTTTGAAACGTAAGGTTTCAAACTAGGAGAATCTCCTATCGCTCTCCCTCGAATGACATCGTCCATTACCTCAGACAGGACTGGATCGTTGCGGGTGTACCTTCGCACCTGAACTGCAGTGACAGGTGCTCCCTCCACTTGTCTAAAGTAGAAGATGTCTATCTGCCGAGGCTCTGGGGGAGTAACAGGCAAGGGTAGCCTCGAGAGACCGTCTGCGTTGCCGTGCAAGTCTGATTTGCGATATTTGATGTCGTATGTGTGTCCTGACAACAGTAAAGCCCACCTTTGCATCCTGCTTGCAGCGAGAGACGGAATTCCGGTGTGGGGCCCGAAGATTGAAGTCAATGGACGGTGGTCTGTCAGGAGTGTGAACCTTCTCCCAAGCAGGTACTGATGAATTTTTTGAATTCCAAAAACAATTCCCAAGGCCTCGCGCTCGATCTGCGCATAGTTACTCTCGGCCTTGTTCAAGGTGCATGATGCGAAGGCGATAGGTTTCTCTTCACCTGAAGGCATGATGTGGGATATGACTGCTCCCACACCATATGGTGATGCATCACATGCTAGCTGCACGGGTAGCTTTGGGTCGAAGTGTGTCAGGACCTCCGAATTCAGCAATGCTTTCTTTGCTTGGGTGAAAGCTTCATTGCACAGTTCAGTCCATTTCCATGTTTTGCCTTGATATAGCAACTGATGTAACGGCTTCAGCAATGTTGCTAAGTCTGGAATAAACTTCCCATAGTAGTTAAGTAGCCCCAGAAATGAACGTAACTGGCTCACATTCTGGGGTGCTGGGGCCTCCACGATCGCCTTGACCTTTGGCGGCGCCTTATGCAGGCCAGTAGCGTCAATCACATGCCCCAGGTACTCAACTGAAGACTGAAAGAATTCACATTTGTCTTTACGAACTCTGAATCCGTACTCTTTCAGTCGTTGTAGTGTCGCATCCAAGTTCAGAAGATAATCCTCCTCATTTGTCCCAGTGACAAGGATGTCGTCCAGGTAGCACTGGACTCCTGGCAGTCCACTCAAAATCTGATCCATTGCCTTTTGGAATAGAGCAGGTCCCGACGTAATTCCAAACGGAAGGCGGCAGTACCTGTATAGCCCCTTGTGTGTCACAATTGTCAGCAGCTCCTTTGATTTGTCATCGACATGCATTTGTAGATAAGCCTGGCATAAGTCTATTTTGCTGAACTTTTGCCCTCTGGCCAGGCCCGTAAAAAGATCATCAATGAGGGGCAGAGGGTACTGTTCCACAGACAGCACCGGGTTAATAGTCACTTTAAAATCCCCGCAGATTCGAACAGATTCATCCTTTTTCAGGACAGGAACAATGGGTGTGGCCCATTTGCTCACACTCACAGGCTCCAGGACTCCATTCTCGACTAAGGCCTCCAAGTTAGCCTCAACTTTTGGCCTAATTGCATAGGGTACAGGTCGGGCTTTGTGAAACTTCGGCTTGCTTTCAGGTTTAATGTCCAGTCTCACGCTAATCTTTTTCATGCTCCCAAGTTCCCCATTGAAGAGTTCTGCATGTTTGTTTAACACTGCAGTCAGACCTGACTCCCCTTTTGACATCATGCGGACTGCAGGCCAGTCCAGCGTGATTTTCTCTAGCCACGCACGTCCCAGTAGCGATGGGTAATTTCCCTTTACCACATATAGTGGCAGTTTTGCAGTCTGTCCGTTCAATTTAACTGTCACCTCAATGACGCCTCTCATGGCCACAGGTTCGCAGGTATATGTCTTTAGCACAATGTTTGTTGGCTGAAGGGTAAGATGCTTTAGCATTTTGTTGTAGACAGTGTCTGAAACAAGGGACACAGCCGCGCCTGTGTCCACCTCCATCCGCACTGATTGTCCCTCCACCAGTGGTGACACCCAGTAGCCATTTGAACCACCTGCAACCGTCAGTATATGCACCTCTTCCTCCTCAGAGGTGTCGCTCCCCTCTGTTTTGCTTGTTCCATCATACTGCACTGAATGAACACTCTTTGTCCTCTCTTGTCCAAATACTGACATTTTGCTTCCGTGCTTCCCAGCTCTGTCTGTTCTTTTTTTACCTCTACAGGCGCATTCAATGTGACCCTTTTTGCCACAATTTCGGCATTCCAGCTCCGTACACCAGCAGTCATTAGCGTGATGGCCCGTTTTCCCACAACGTTAACATGTGCCGTTCCACGCACCTTTAGGCTCAGACGACACCTTGTGAACTCTCCCTGTTGAGCTCAACTGGTGAGCCTCCTTTTCTGCCATCTCCATGGAGACACGAACTTCAATGGCCTTTTCAAGAGTAAGGTTGTCCTCAATGAGAAGGCACTTCAGTGTGGCTGCATTTTGCAGACCACACACAAGTCTGTCTCTAATGGTGTCATTCAGCACCTCCTTGAACTGGCAGTGTTCCAACAACCTTTTTAAAGCAGCAATAAACATCGTCACTGATTCCCCCTCCTCTTGATTCCGTTTGTGAAATCTAAATCTCTCAGCAATAACCAGAGGTTTTGGTGAAAAATGTGCTCCAAGAATTTCCACTAGTTGCTTATATGTTTTAGTTCCTGGCTTATCTGGCTGCACGAGGCTGCGAAGTAAATTGAAAGTCTTCGGCCCGATTACACTCAAAAAGGTAGGCACGACCTTTTCATTTGCCACCGCATTCGCCAATACAAAATAGTCAAAACGTTTCATATATGCGCTCCATTGCTCCACATTTTCATCAAAATCACCGATGTTTCCTAATATCGTAGCCATCTCACGTTTCAAATTAAATTTTCTGTTTACTCACTGCACCCGTAACGTACGCAGATTCATCCGCTCCTCGTTGCCACTTGTTGTGTCAGTACCTTTCTACCTAGACACAATTTAGGACTCAGAACTCAGAGATTCAAACATGAAGTGCTTTATTGGAAGGAAAGGAAGTTCTGGCAAGTTCAGAACAAAGAGAGCTAGACTTAACCGAGAGAACACCCAACCATTTATCTCCTGTGACAGTGCCACCACAGGTGGGAGGAGAACACACAATACATAACAACAAGAACGGCAGGGGAACCGATGCACACCCACCAAAAGGGAAGGTGCATGAGGTAAAACCAGGAGTGCAGAGTAGAAAGGAATGGCATCAGGAAGGGAATCACCCTCCCCATGCAAAGACCAATTGTTACGGGTGTGGGAAGGATGGTCACAAGCGGAAGGAGTGCAAAAACCCTTGGAAGGATAACAAGGGAAAGCAGCCCACAGCCCCAGACCAAAAGACAGGGGTAGGGACCCCTTCCGCAGAGGTCGAGTCACTTTTGGACGCCAGGAGGTCCTTACTGACTGGCCAGGGGAGAGTAGCAGCCATCACCGGGGCTCTCACCCCGTCAGCCCCATCCAACCCACAGCCGTGACTAGAGCCAGCGCAGCCTGTTTATCTGTGTTCGCTCCGATATGATGAGTGGAAAAGACCCCTTTTGGAGATGGAGGTGGAGAAGAAGACGAGGACTTACCTGTTAGACACGTGGGCATCATGCACCGTTGTCTACTCAGTTAACCCCATCGCCTCACCTCTCTCCAGCGGGGTCCCATACAGTCTATCGGGGTTCACGGGTAGGGAACAGGCTGGCTCGTTTTCCATCCCACTCGCCATTCAGATAGGACCGCTCCGTTCCAAGTGGACGTGTGTCCTGATGAAATGGGACATGGAGGGTGGAAGAGGGGTCCTGGGGGCTGACTTTATTGTGGGCCACGGGATCCTAGTGGAATTGAGGAATCACTGCCTTTGGGGGGCAGGTAGAGTAAAGAACGGTGAGATCGTAGTAATCCCAGGAAAGGAAGGGAATGGGACCCTCTGCACCATGAAGCCCAAAGAGGATTATAACCTCGGGCTCATGGTCAGCAACACCCCACCAGATTTCTAGGCATTTGTGCAGGCCCACCTGGCCACATTTGCCACTCACAAACACGACTGCGGGAGGCTCACAGGGTTTGAGGTCAGCGTAGACGGGGATCCCATGGCCCAACCACAGAAACAGTATAACTTCCCCAGGGAAGCAGAACTGGACATGGATGCAGCCATATCCTCGTTAGTGCAGCAGGGAGTTCTGAGACCGATAGCGACCCACGTGAATTCTCTGTTATGGCCGGTCAGAAAGCCGGACAATTCCTAGAGGGCCACGGTGGACTATTGGGTGCTCAATAGCAACATCCCAGCCTGCACACCCACAGCAGCAGCAGTTGCCGACCTCATCGGGAGTATTCCAGCATCCGCAACCACTTTCACGGTGCTGGATATTTCAAATGGATTTTGGTCCATCCCTGTACGGAGGGAGGATCAGTACAAGTTTGCCTTTACGTGTAAAGGGCAACAGTACACTTGGAACTGTTTGCCACAGGGCTTCCACAACAGCCCCAGCATTTTCCATCAGTGCATGGCCGACAGTTTGAACGATTTTAGCCAGCACAGACATTTGGTTCAATATGTGGATGACCTGCTCCTGTTCACTGATTCGAAAGAGGAGCATGGCCCGCTATTGGCCAAACTGCTGGAGCTGTTAGGACAGAAGGGTTTCAAGGTAAATCCTAAGAAGGTGCAGATCGGCCAGCAGGAGGTGAAATTCCTCGGCCTGACCGCGCGCGCTGGAGAAAGGGCCATAGATAAGGCCAGGAGGGAGGCGGGTTGCCAAGCAGAATTTGTCAGGCTCAAGAAGGACTTGCAGACCGCGCTAGCTTTAGGGGCCATAGATGGGGGGAAAGAGTTTTTCCTGGAGGTAGCAGCCAGCGGGGACAGCCTCAGTGCTGTGCTGCTCCAAGAGCGGCACGGCTGGCTGCGGCCGGTGGTCTACTCCTCCAGGATACTCACCGATGTGGAAGGAGCTATTCCAATTGTGAGCGGCATTTTTTGGCCACACATTGGGCTGTGAAAAGATTATTGATCTTCACAGGCACCTCTCTCATCACCCTCCTCACCCATCACACACCCACCCAGATGCTCCTGGACGGGAGGATCAAGGATGGAACAGTGAGCAGTGCCCGCATTGCTCGCTGGATCTTTCTCCTCTCACAGATGGATCTGAAGGTGAACGGTCTCTGTGAGCCGAAGCTCGCAGCCAACCTGGTATATCCTGGAACAGCCCACTGGTGTTCCATTGAAGGGGTTTGGGAAGTAAACATAGGTTTACGGGCTGGGATACATCCCACAGACCGCGAGATCTATGTAGACAGTTCCAGCACGGTATCTGCTGGCGAGCGTCTCACGGGGTGTGGAGTTTCCGACCCAGCGGCAAACATTGCCCTGGCGATTAAGCTCCCCAGCACCATGAGCGCCCAGCAGGCTGAACTGTCCGTGGTGGTGTACATCGTTACACACCCCGAAATCTTCCCCACCCCCTACACGATTTGCTCAGACAGCATGTTTACGTGCAATTCGTGTATGGAGTACCTAGCCATCTGGTCCCGCCGCAGATATACCTCCGCTGACGGGAGACCCCTCACAGTAAAGCCCCTGCTGGAAAAGATCCTGGCAGCAGTGGGGGAGGAAGGGAAGGTTTTCATCCATAAGGTGAAGACCCATTCCTCCACAGAACCCCACGGCCGAGGCAACCAGCAGGCTGACTTGCTCGCCAAGGAGGGTGCCCGCACAGGCACTTTCTGGGACCCATTTGGGTCCAGACCCATGGCGGTGGTCAGAGGTAGGGACGGGACCCAAGGGAGTGTAGGAGTAGCGTTAGCCCCGGACCTAAATACGGTCCAAGCCGAAGACCCCATCCTAAAAGCAGTCCTCAGTGCAGTCGTTGAGGGAAAGGGAATAGAATGTCCGTACGGCACAGCGACTCGCTCTGTTAAAGAGGGTATGCTGTTCCAGGGGGAACAGTGGGTTGTGCCACAGCAGCACTGGAGGGAATTCCTTCAACTGGCCCACGAGGGTCCAGGAGTGGGACACTCCGGGCCTGAGACTGTAGTGTATGTAACCTGTACTACCTTAAGAGGATACCTTAAAGTGATGGACTACTTTTTAATGGCTCCTGTACATTGTAGTACCGGTGGTGACCACCCCGGTATATAAACCCTGCGGAGCAAGTGTACCTCAGTTCCCGCCTTGACCCTCAATCACTAAAGACCTGTTTACTTACTTCTGTTGTCTGTGTCCTGTTATTCATCATAACTGCACTTGTAAACACAGACTCAACAGTGGCGACGAGTCTGATCGTACCTAGCGGCAGTTTTGCATCACCTCCCCCAGTACTGACTCTGGGGTCCATTCCAAGGAGGATCGCACGGGAGGCCATCGAGAACCCGGTTTGGTCTTCTGGCCACGAACTCCAACATCAGCAACAGGCAGTGATCATCCCTTCTTCGACAGCGGCGGGTAAGCCCGATCAAGCAGCACAGGGGGGAAGTTGGCCGAGTTGTCAGAGGGAGAAGGGGAGGAAAAACAAAGAGAAAGGGCGGGGGACACGACCGCAGCCGGTGTCAGGGGACGGACTGCAATCGGGGCAGATACGCGCAGCAGCCAGAAAGGCGCTTTATTGCCACAAGGACCACGGGAGCGGCGGGACAACAGCGCAACAGCGCAGAAGAAGCGCTGAAAAGCAGTTTTTAAATAAACTGCAATCGGGGCAGAGACGCGCAGCAGCCAGAAAGGCGATTTATTGCCTCAAGGACTGTGGGAGCGGCGGGGCAACAAGAGCAGCAGTGCAAGGAAGCATATACACGGGAAAAGAAAGGCAGGAAGGACAGCTGGGAGGCGTGGACAGCAACAGCGTGGAAATCGCCATCTTGAGTCGGCGGGGCAAGAAGACAAGCGCGGGAAAAGCCGCCAAGCGTGGGAAAAGCCGCCATCTTTAATTTAAAAAATGTCATCATATTAAATAATATCCGAAGGGAAAGAAGAAACTCAGCAAGGATGCCGAAAACGGGTAACATCACTGCCTTCGACAACGATGTGGAAGATTGGGCCATTTATGTGGAATGCATCAAAGTTTACTGTAGTACGAATGATGTACCGGATGATAAGAAAGCACTAACCCTATTAAACTCGATGGGTGCGAAGACGTACGGGTTATTAAGGAACCTGGTAACCCCAGACAAACCGGTAAAAAAGAGTTTCGCGGATATTGTTACTATCCTGCAAGAGCATTTAAACCCCACACCGCTGTTGATAGCGGAACGGTTTAAATTCTGCAGAAGAATTCAACATAAAGAAGAAAGCAACGCTGAATTCCTAACAGAACTGCGCAAGTTAGCAAAGTACTGCCAGTTCGGAACAGAACTAGCAGACGCGCTGAGAGATAAGTTTGTGTGTGGGCTCCTAAGGGAAGGAACCCAGAAGCGACTGCTAGAAGAAAAGGATCTTATGCTGGACAAAGCTTTCAGCATTGCAGCATCCCACGAGGCAGCAGTACGGGGCACTGCAGAGATACAGCAAAGGCCACTGGAATTCAGCACCAATGAAATGGCATTGGGCGCAGTAAAGTGCTATCGTTGCGGAAGGACAACGCATGACCAGAACCAGTGCTGGTTCAAAAACAAAGAATGCAGGCAATGTGGCAAACTTGGTCACATAGCGAGAGTATGCCGGTCAGGAAAGAAGACCAGCAGCAAAAAGTCATCACAGGAGAAGTACAAAAAAGTACACAAGGTGACAGAGAACAGTTCGGATGAACAGAAGACGGATTCAGACTCCAGCAGCACGGAACTGGGTTGTCTGAAAATACATAATCTGGGTAACACAGCAGACCACCAAACTATCTGGGTCATGCTCCAGATAGCAGGAGTCCAAGTGAAGATGGAGCTGGACACAGGGTCGGCATTAACGGTCATAAATAAGCAAGACTACAAAAGGTTATTCTCGCATTTTCCCCTGAGGGATACGAAGATTGTATTGAAAACATACACGGGGCAAAAAGTATACCTCAAAGGAAAAATAAAAGTAAATGTGGTAAAGAAAGTCAGAAAATGGACTTGTACGTGTTACCTGATGGAGGTCCGCCACTACTAGGACGGGAATGGATCAGGCGAATAAAATTGGACCGGCATTCCATAAAAGCACTGACTGTGGATGCCTGTAAGGAGGACGACGTCAAACCTAAACGACTGTCCAAAACCTTAGACGATGCTAGGGAGGTGTTCCAACAGGGACTGGGAACACTGAAAGGAATTACTGCAACCATCAAGGTTGAAGAACAAGCAAACCCAACATTTTTCAAAGCCAGACCGGTGCCCTATGCGATACGACCTGCTGTGGAAGCAGAGCTGGAAGGGCTAGAACGTTCAGGGGTACTGTCGAAGGTGGACTGGAGCGAATGGGCTACACCCATTGTTCCTGTCATGAAGCGTTCGTTGAGCAACAAGCCTGGGGAACCTGGGAAGGTTTGCATCTGTGGCAATTTCAAGATCACTGTTAATCCAGTTCTTCACACGGTGCAATATCCGCTTCCGCGGATCGAAGATATCTTCGCATCGCTGTCTGGCGGAAAGCACTTCACCAAGATAGACCTGGCGCAGGCGTACCTACAGATGGAAGTTGATGAAGCGTCACGACAGTATCTCATGATCAACACACATAAGGGCTTATATCAGTATAATAGGCTGGTTTTTGGAGTGGCATCGGCTCCAGCGATTTGGCAAAGGGCCATGGAGCAGGTATTGCAGGGAATCCCAGGCACACAATGCTACCTGGATGACATCCTGATTACAGGAGATAACGATAATGATCACCTCGCGAATTTGGAGCAGGTGCTCATCAGATTGAAAGAATATGGGCTAAGAGCTAATCGCCAGAAATGCGAGTTCTTTCAAAAGCGAATCTCGTACTGCGGCCATGTCATTGACCAGGAGGGGCTCCATAAGTCCCCTGACAAGATTGAAGCTGTAGTCAAGGCTCCAGCACCGGAAAATGTATCCCAGTTGAGGTTGTTCCTCGGGTTGGTTAACTATTACCAGAAGTTTCTTC
Organism: Somniosus microcephalus; assembly: GCF_052327205.1. NCBI lineage: Eukaryota > Metazoa > Chordata > Chondrichthyes > Squaliformes > Somniosidae > Somniosus > Somniosus microcephalus. The sequence continues at coordinate 163,118,721 of NC_140997.1, read as the reverse complement.
CAAATTTATCCACGGTGTTACACCCACTAAACACTCTTTTGCAAACGGGAATACCATGGAAGTGGAGCGATGATTGTAAGCGGGCTTTTCAAAAGAGCAAGGCATAGATCACCTCTAAGGAAGTGTTGGCTCACTTTAACCCAACGCTACCTATTCGCTTAGCTTGTGATGCATCTCCATATGGTATCGGGGCAGTGCTCTCACATAAGTTTCCAGATGGCTCGGAAAGGCCAGTCGCTTTTGCATCCAGATCATTGACCTCCGCTGAGCGCAATTATGCTCAGATAGATAGGGAGGCTCTCAGCCTTGGGCTGGGGAGTTAAGAAATTTAACCATTACCTGCACGGCCAAAAGTTAACGCTGCTGACAGATCACCAGCCGTTGGTTTCCATTTTTAACCCTAAGAAGGGTGTTCTGGTAATGACGGCGCAGAGGCTGCAGAGATGGTCCCTTTTCCTAGGGGCACATCAGTATGATATTGAGTTCAAAGGTACAAAGCAGCACGGTAATGCTGATGGGTTGTCGCGCCTGCCACTACCTACAGCGGAAGAGGCACCGGCAGTTGACCCTGTCGAGATATTTCACTCGACCATCATCGAATGCTTACCAGTCACCAATGCGGGTATTGAGAGAGAGACCTGAAATGACCCGACACTGTCTCGGGTCTACGATTTGACAGTGAAGGGATGGCCAGCACATGGCGAACCACTGTTACCAGCATTCTCAGCCAGACGAGAAGAGCTGTCCGTATGTCAAGTAATATTGATGTATGGAACAAGGGTGATTATTCCTCCTAAATTAAGGGAGAGAGTTCTAAAATAATTGCACGAAGGTCATCTGGGGGGAGTCAAGATGAAAAGCCTTGCTAGGGCTTATGTGTGGTGGCCAGGTATAGACAAACAAATAGAGGATCTGACTAAAAGCTGCTCAGGGTGCCAAAAAGTTCAGAACGCACATCCAATTGCACCGCTGCATCCGTAGCAATGGCCTTCAGCCCCATGGCAACGTGTGCATATCGACTTTGCAGGTCCATTCATGGATTCCATGTTTTTGATAGCAGTAGACGCACATTCTAAATGGCCAGAAGTGATTACGATGTCGACCACTGCCTCTGAGAAGACGATTGCAGTTCTAAGAACCATATTTGCAAGGAATGGATTGCTGGAGCAAATATGTTCAGACAACGGACCACAGTTCGTGTCAGAAGAATTCCAGAAATTCATGAAAAAGAATGGGGTGAAACACTATACATCTGCCCCATATCATCTGGCTACAAATGGGTTGGCCGAGAGATTTGTACAAACGTTCAAAAAGGCAATAAAGGCCATGAGTGAAGATCATATTCCACTACAACACAAGCTGGACAATTTCCTAATGGCGTATCGAAACGCCACGCATGCAGTGACAAATCAAAGCCCTGCCATAATGTTCTATAACAGAAGGTTGCGGTCCCGGTTGGATTTGTTAAAACCCAATGTGCGATGGGAAGTCGAAAACAAGCAATTCCAGCATGTAAATAAAAAGGCCACTCGTAGTTTTGAAATAGGACAACCAGTGATGGCCAGGGACTATAGGGATGATAAATGGCAACCTGGAACAATTTGTGCACGACAGGGACCTTTGATGTACACGGTAGACGTTGGAGAGAATGTAATACGACGTCATGCTGACCAACTTGTGGAATCGAGAACAAGGGTCGACCCCATGTCTACAGCAGAGACACCAGTTGAAGAACTTATTGAGCCTGTAGCATCTACCTCAGACTCGAACGTATTGGATGATGTTGAATCCATAGGAGATCAATTGGATGAGTCACCCCAGCAACGGGAACCAGAGATCCCTGAAAAGCGTTATCCGGGCCGGATCAGGAGGCCTCCTCAGAGACTGAATCTTTGAACAGTTCTTGTGTGTAAATTATATATATGTATATTATTCATGTAGTGTATTAATTGGGGTGTCCACTGTTAAGCTAAAAGGGGAGGAATTGTAGTGTATGTAACCTGTACTACCTTAAGAGGATACCTTAAAGTGATGGACTACTTTTTAATGGCTCCTGTACATTGTAGTACCGGTGGTGACCACACCGGTATATAAACCCTGCGGAGCAAGTGTACCTCAGTTCCCGCCTTGACCCTCAATCACTAAAGACCTGTTTACTTACTTCTGTTGTCTGTGTCCTGTTATTCATCATAACTGCACTTGTAAACACAGACTCAACAGAGACCACCTGGCAGCAGATGGAGCAGGCGGGATGGTGGCCGGGACTCAGGGACAATGTCCACGAGTTCCGTGCAGGCTGTCTTGTGTACGCTGCGAACAACCCTGACCCCCCACAAAAGGAAGGTCCCTATGGGACACGTCAGGAGGGTAGAGGGACCATGGCAGTCGATACAAGTCGACTACATCGGGCCCCTGCCCACCGCTCAGGGAGGGTATAAGTACTGCCTAGTCCTGGTGGACGTGTTTACCAAGTGGGTGGAGGCCTTTCCCTGTAGAACTGCCACAGTTCTGGCTACCATCAGGATCCTAGTCCGGGAAGTGTTCTCGAGCTGGGGACTACCACAGTTTGTGCAGTCCGACCAAGGGAGCCACTTCACCAGACAGGTGATGCAGAACACCCCGATGCTGCTAGGCATCGAAGGGAAGTGTCACGTGGCCCACAACCCCCAGTCATCCGGGATTGTAGAACGCATGAATCGGACCCTAAAAGAAAGTTTAAGAAAGGAAACGGTCGACTCGCCCCGTAAATGGGCCGAAGTCCTACCGTTGGTTTTGATGGGGATCCGGGCCAGCCAGTCTAAAAGCATGGGGTACTCCCCGTACGAGCTAATGACCGGCAGAGTTATGCAGATCCCCACCCATGTACTAGCCCCGGTGCTCATGGAGGGTCAGCTCAGGGAGGTGAACTGGGACAGGTTTGCCCGAAACCTCTTCTAGCACCTGAAGCAGGTCCATGAGCGGGCGGCTGGGAACATGGGAAGGCAGCATCGGAGTAACCGATTGCTGCTCGAACCGAGAAATCACCACGAGTGGCAGGTAGGAGATCAGGTTATGGTCAGAAATTATGCCCGAGTAGGTAGTTTGGAGTCATTGTACATGGGGCCCTACAGTATTGTAGATAAAGCCAGCCCCATGGTATACGCCGTGAAGATGCCCCGGCGTACAAAATGGTTCCATATCAACCAGTGTAAGCTGTTTACATCTGAAAGGGGAAAGCAGCCAGTTGGGGAAAGGTCTGAGGATAAAGATCCTCAGCCTGCAGCAGGAGGGAGTCCACAGACCGCACAGGCAGGCACTGTGGCTTGCTTGAAGGGAGGGGCCATCCCGCCCATCGATTGGGACACTCCCCCACTCTTCTGGGATCCAGATGAGGGGGAGGGACCTGAGGGAGAAAACCCCGCCCCCTAACCCAGGTGTAGAGAGGGAGGGACCTGAGGTCGAAAACCCCGCCCTGGACACAGCCATGGGACCTGGGGGCGGAGACTCTCAGCTCGCAGCAGCAGGCTGCGAAAAGTTACCTGCCCCCAGCCCAGGTTCAGGAGGGGTCATGCCTGGGGGAGCAGCGGTTCGGGTAAAAGGCCCAGCGGCCAAGAAAGCCCCACCCGTCAAAGCCCCTAGAAGGTCCCCACGGATGCCCCAGCCGAGACAGCCATGGTCACCCACCCTCTAGTTACCAAGGGCCGCCCCTCGAGTCAGGGAGAGGTCCAAGGACACAGGTCCTCAGCCAGCAGCCACGGGCTGCGAGGGACCAACAGTGAAGGACGGTGCGGTCACGCCGGGGGTAGCGGCGAGCCACAGTCCGACCAGGGATTAGCCTGGCCGTCCGGAGACGGGCGGCAGATGTATATAGTTTAGTTTAAGTTAAGGTTAAGTAAAGTGTAATCATTTGGCTTAAGTTTGGGTGTTTATAATTTAAGATAAATAAGGTGATGGGTAGTTTTAAGTTAAGTAGTCTGTTAAGAGTGTATCTTTGGGTTGAGGTCGCGGGACCCGACTATGCTTCACCAAGCCAGAGAATCTCTTAGGGACATGGCTGCATGTTTTTTTTTCATCTTTTTGCAGGAAGATTTTCGGAATGGAATGGATCGTGATCCTATTCGCCCTGATCAGGATGAGTGTGGAGAGGAGGGGCGATGTCCAAGACTCCCACATCTACAGGTGTTCGGGAGACAAGGCGCCCCTAGCGATCGATGGGAACAGTGAATGGGATGCTGAGGAAACAGCCGTTTACTTCCACGAGGGAAGGTGGCCAGGATAGCTGGGGTCCAATTCGTCTCAGTACTTCAGCCAAACCTAATTCACGTACGGGGAAGCCTCCCTCCTGTGCCCCAGGGTATGAGTCGTTACCACGAGGGTCAGCGTCACCGTTGGAAAGCGAATATGTTTGACGTGTGAAGGACACATTCCACTGGATAGGTGGTGTTGGCTCAGGAAGTTGAGCAAGGACATGAGGAACCCCGAAGTCGAATGGGAACGGTTGGGAAACAACACCCATCGGACGATTACCGGGACTCATGGAGGACTAAGCATGTGTTGGGACAAGTGGTGGGAACCGGATCAAGGGATTTACATCTGTATGTGGGGGTCAGAGACGGTCTGCCCTGCAGGCATATCCATTATGTTCCACCGGCAGTGGCACGACACCAGGAAGGGGATAAAGTGGGGTGCCAGCCGGAAGGTGTGTGCGGTCCCATTTTCCTAGATCCTAGTCAACGCCACTGAGCTGGTAACCCGCCCCCGTAAGCCAGGCGGCGAGCTTATCCAGGGAAGATTGCCCCACCACCACCAAGGGACCAGGGAATGGGTTGGTACTAGTCCCCACCGATCAGATGCTGTCCCAGGAGGTACACTACGCGGTAGCCTCCGTGATTTTAAATCTCACCAAGGTACATTTACCGGAGTGGTGCCCCAAAGAAACAGAGCAGTTATACCAGGCCCTATTAAAGGACATGTTCAAGAAATTTTACGAGTTCGATTTTGCCCACGTGGACAAGACCGAACTCTACACACCAAGAATTTTTGGGTAATGCGGGGAGGGAAAGAAGGGGTGTATGGAATGATGTTTTTACTGCGTTTAATACTGGGTCCGCTGTCATCAACAGCTTGGATGACATAGAGCTGCAGACCCAGATAAATGGCTTAAAAACACAGTTAAAGAGGATATTACTGGATGAGAACAAGGTAGTGGGCTTGGTGTTGCATGAGGACCAGGCCATGACGGTCCATTTAAAGGAGATCATAGCCGAGTTGGAAAAGCACACAAAGATGGTAAATGCTCTCATAAGGGAGGACAGAAATGCTTCTGACCAGGCTGCGCAGAATGAGGTGTGCATGTTATACGGGGCGTGGTTACTGGGCGAGGGCCGCAGTAACCTGGAGGATTTAAAACAGGGTTTGGTACCCTCCTGGATTAGCAACAAACACCTTGCAGCCCTCCACCCTTTTGAGAATGCATTGAGCCTGTGCCAACTCCGGCTAGCCTCCGAAGTCTATCCATTCCCCGTGGATTGTGGGTGGTCAAAACACACAATCATGGAGTAGTAGTTAGGATGCCGGTCATGGGTAGGACAGCCCGACCCGCGCCGGTATACAGGGTTGAGAACATTGGAGTCATTCAAGGGGGTGCACACATTTGTTTCACAGCGGTCCCGCCTTACGTCATTAAGTGTGAGCATGCTATTACAGGTACTGACCTCTCAGGGTGCCGGAGCCGGGGAGCACACATAGTCCTGTGTCCCCAGCACTTGAATACCTATTTGAAACCGCAGTGCGGGTTCAGAGCTGCTGACGCAAAGCCTATAAATTGTACCATGGAGGCAATGGGACAAGGCCATGTTCCCCCGCAGGTAGCATATATAGGAGGTGGGTCATATTGTGTCACCACCGGCGTGTCCCACTACCAGCATGGACAGCATAGTTGGTGTCCGGTTAGTGACAGCAGTTTCTGTTTTAAACCCGAGGCAGAAATTCAAGTGGCCCAGGAGAGAATTGTCCCTATTCCTGAACCCTCCACTGTTCACCTCACTATGAAGGAGAATTTTACGGATTTGCAGAAGTACGTAGCACACCTTGGCTATGAAATTCCCCCTCTCCCTGAACACCTTACTGTAGTGTATGTACCTTTAAGAGAGAACTACTTTTACAGCTCCTGTATACTGTAGTACCGGCAGTGACCACACCTGTATATAAGCCTTGAGCATGCCTCTGTACTGTCAGTCTTTGGACTACCCTCCTCCAGTAAACACCTGTTGATTGTTAAGTTACAGCCTCCATGTAGTTATTGGAAAACATCATACTTTAAGAATCACGGATTCAACAGTGGCGACGAGGTCGATTCGAATCTACCTGCAACTCTGCATTTCCCTTCAAGGATTCGCTCCGGGAGGGCGGTGGAAGAAAGTCGAGGCCAGAAGCATGGGCGTCGACCACGAGCAACCGCCCAGTCATCCGACAGAGAGTGAACATCACAGGGGAGGCTGTTGAGAGCCGGGCTTGGTTCCCCAGCCACGACGATCCAGCAACAGACTGGCAACAGGTACAGCGCAGAGCCTTCCTGGACAGCGGCGGCTGGAGCCGACCGACGGCGTAGAAAAAGCTGAGCAGCGTCGACGGGGTAAGAGAGAGGGTGAAGCGCACAGGGCGCGGCCGGGGGTTGAAAACCGAGCGGCGTTGAGGAAAAACAAACAGAGAGAGAGAGAGGGTAAAGCAGCAGCTGGGTTCAGGACCGAGCGACGGCAACGGGAAAGGTGCACAGGAGAGCGCGCAGAGCACAGCCAGGGCTCAAGGGCTGAACCGCATCCGCGGGGAGAAGAAGGGAGAGCGCGGGAGACACCATTGTGCCACGGAGAAGAAGGGAGAGCGCGGGAGACGCCATTTTAGAAGCCGCAGCGGAGAAGAAGGGCGAGCGCGGGAAGAAAGGAAAGTGCGGGAGACGCCATTTTGTGCCAGCGGAGAAGAAGGGAGAGCGTGGGAGACGCCATTTTAGACAGTTAAATCGCACTCAGGGATGCCGAAGAGTGGCTGTATCACTGCGTTCGACAATGAAGTCGAAGATTGGGCGACATATGTGGAACGCATTGAGGTGTACTGTAGGGCGAATGAAGTGCCAGATGCTAAGAAAGCACTGGTTTTGTTAAATTCCATGGGTGCAAAAACTTATGGCTTACTGCAAAACCTAATAACCCCAGAGAAGCCAGTGGATAAGAATTTCGAAAGCATAGTGGAAATTTACAGGACCACTTAAACCCCACACCGCTGCTGATAGGAGAAAGATTTAAATTCCACAAAAGGAACCAGCATAAAGACGAAAGTAATGCTGAGTACTTAACGGAACTGCGCAAACTATCGAAACACTGCCAGTTTGGATTGGGACTAGCAGATACGTTAAGGGACAAGTTTGTGTGTGGGCTTCAAAGTGAAGGAACCCAGAAACGGCTTCTATCAGAAAAGGATCTTACGCTGGACAAGGCTTTCAGCATGGCAGTATCACACGAAGCAGCCGCAAGGGGCGCTGCAGAGATAAAATGGAGACCGCAAGAATATGGCACCAATGAAATGTCATATGGAGCAGGGAAGTGTTATCGCTGTGGCAGAACAACACACGACCAGAAGGATTGTTGGTTCAAGGACCAAGTGTGCAGACAGTGTGGAAAAGCAGGACACATAGCAGGAGTCTGCAGGTCAGGGAAGGAAACCAGCAGCAAGAAATCTCCACAGGAGAAGTACAAAAAGGTACATAAGGTGATGGACAGTAGTTCAGACGAACAGAAAAGTGATACAGATTCCGGAAGCAAGGAGCTGGGGTATCTGAAACTACATAGGGTAATCAAAATGGAGGATCACCAGACTATCTGGGTCATGCTCAAGATAGACGGAGTCCAAGTGAAAATGGAATTGGACACAGGATCAGCCCTAACAATCATAAACCAAAGGGACTACAAGCGGCTATTTTCACATATAGCCTTGAAAGCGACAGAGATTGTCTTGAAGACATACACAGGGCAAAAAGTCTACCCCAAAGGAAAAATAAGGGTGAAAGTGATGTACAAAGGCCAGGAAATACCTAAAATGGACCTATATGTATTGCCAGATGGAGGACCACCACTACTAGGACGTGAATGGATCCGGAAGATACAATTAGATTGGCATTCCATACAGGCACTGAAGGTTGAGGCCAAAAGGGATGATGACGTCACACATGGACTACTGTCAAAAATGCTAACTGACGCACAATAAGTGTTCCAGGAGGGACTCGGAACACTAAAAGACATAACAGCAATGATTAAAATAGAGGAAAATGCAAGCCCAAAGTTTTTTAAGGCCAGACCGGTGCCTTATGCGATCCGACCAGCCGTCGAAGCAGAGCTGGAAGGGTTGGAACGTTCAGGAGTACTGTCCAAAGTAGACTGGAGCGAGTGGGCTACACCCATCGTTCCTGTAATGAAGAGGTCGTTGAGTAATACGCCTGGGGAACCAAAGAAGGTCCGCATCTGTGGGGATTTTAAGGTGACAGTGAACCCAGTCCTTCATACGGTACAATATCCGCTTCCACGGATTGAGAATATTTTCGCCTCGCTATCTGGAGGTAAACGCTTCACCAAAATTGATCTGGCCCAGGCGTACTTGCAAATGGAGGTAGAAGAACCCTCGACACAATACCTCATGATCAACACTCATAAAGGTCTCTACCAATACAACCGTCTGGTGTTCGCGGTCGCATCAGCTCCGGCTATTTGGCAAAGGGCGATGGATCAAGTCCTGCAAGGGATTCCAGGGACCCAGTGTTATTTGGACGACATCCTGGTCACGGGCGAAAATGACTGTGATCACCTCGCCAACCTGGAGAAGGTGCTCACTAGATTAAAGGAATATGGGCTACGAGCTAATCACCACAAGTGCGAGTTTTTCCAGAAGCAGATCTCGTATTATGGCCACGTTATTGATGAAGATGGGTTACATAAGTCCCCTGAAAAGATTGAGGCAGTAGTCAAGGCTCCAGCACCGGAAAATGTGTCACAACTGAGGTCGTTCCTCGGGCTGGTGAACTATTACCGTAAGTTCTTACCAAATTTGTCTACAGTATTACACCCACTGAACATCCTACTGCAAACAGGGGTACCATGGAAGTGGAATGACGAATGTAAACGAGCTTTCCAGAAGTGCAAAGAATTGATCACATGAAAAGAGGTGTTGGCCCATTTCAACCCAGCACTACCAATTCGGTTGGCATGTGATGCATCACCCTATGGTATTGGAGCGGTGCTGTCGCACAAATTCCCAGACGGGTTGGAGAGGCCAGTAGCCTTTGCGTCTCGGTCACTAACCTCAGCCGAGTGCAACTACGTCCAGATCAACAGGGAGGCGCTCAGCCTAGTTTGGGGAGTAAAAAAATTCAACCACTATCTGCACGGGCAGAAGTTCACCTTGCTGACTGACCACCAACCACTTGTTTCCAACTTTAATCCAAAGAAGGGCGTTCCGGTGATGACTGCACAACGGTTACAAAGATGGACCCTTTTTCTAGGGGCGAACCAATATGAAATAGAATATAAAGGCACGAAACAGCATGGAAACGCTGATGGGCTATCACGCCTGCCATTGCCTACTGTGGAGGAAGCACCAGCAGTGGACCCTATCGAGATATTTTATTCATCAATAATTGAACGATTGCCAGTAACTAACGCGGATATAGAGAAGGAGACCCGCAATCATCCGACACTGACTTGGGTATATGATTTGACGGTGAGGGGATGGCCAACACATGGCAACTCACTGTTGCCAGCATTCTCATCCAGAAGAGAACAGCTGTCAGTATGCCAGGGGACAGTGATGTGTGGATCCCGAGTGGTAATTCCACCCAAGTTAAGGGAGAGAGTGCTCAATGAGCTTCAAAAAGGTCATCTGGGAGGGGTGAAAATGAAAAGCCTTGCTAGGGCTTATGTGTGGTGGCCGGGGATCGATCAACAAATCGAGGACCCAACCAAGAGCTGCTCAGGATGCCAGAAGGTCCAAAATGCACCACCACATGCCCCTCTACACCCATGGGAGTGGCCCTCCTCTCCATGGCAATGGGTGCATATTGATTTTGCTGGTCCATTCATGGACTCAATGTTCTTAATAGCAGTGGATGCTCACTCGAAATGGCCTGAGCTGATAAAAATGTCCTCAACCACTACAGAGAAACCGATTGCAGTCCTACGGACCATATTTGCCAGGAACGGCTTGCCAGAGCAGATTTGCTCTGATAATGGACCACAGTTTGTGTCCGAAGAGTTTCAGAAATTTATGAGAAGGAATGGGGTAAGGCATTACACATCCGCCCCGTATCATCCAGCCACAAATGGATTGGCTGATAGGTTCGTACAAACCTTTAAAAAGGCGATAAAGGCCATGTGCGATGATGAAATTCCACTACAGCATAAGGTGGACAATTTCCTGTTAGCCTACAGAAATGCGACACATGCAGTTACCAACCAGACCCCGGCCATGATGTTCTTTAACCGAAGGTTGAGATCTCGTCTGGATTTGCTCAGACCAAATGTGCGAAGAAATGTTGAGGATAAACAATTCCAGCACATCAATGAGAAGCCGACAAGGAGCTTCAATGTAGGACAACCAGTCTTGGCCCGTGACTACCAAACAGAGAAATGGCAACCCGGAACGATATGCACATGGCAGGGGCCATTAATGTACACAGTGGATGTCGGGGAGAACGTTGTGAGACGCCACGTCGACCAGATCTTAACGTCACAGGAACGAGTCAACCCCATGTCTCGCGTCCCTGGGGATGAACCCGACATACCGGTAGCATCTACCTCAGAAACAGTAGCAGTGGAAACTGATGAAATAACCGACGAAAAGGGCCAGAATCGCCTCCGCACCAAGAACAAGAACCTCAGGAAAGGCGCTATCCAGAAAGGATCAGGAAGCCGCCCCAATGACTGAACCTATAAATGGACTATTTCAATTTAATGTGCATGTTAACGTGTTAATTGTTATTTGAATATTATGGGTACTGCTAATCTAAAAGGGGAGGAATTGTAGTGTATGTACCTTTAAGAGAGAACTACTTTTACAGCTCCTGTATACTGTAGTACCAGCAGTGACCACACCTGTATATAAGCCTTGAGCATGCCTCTGTACTGTCAGTCTTTAGACTACCCTCCTCCAGTAAACACCTGTTGATTGTTAAGTTACAGCCTCCGTGTAGTTATTGGAAAACATCATATTTTAAGAATCACGGATTCAACACTTACCAAAATACTCAAAGCCATTATAGTTTCGCAGAAACATTTTTATGCACTCAAACAGAAAACAGTAGAGATAGGAACTAAGATATTGGATATTGTAACTCCACCCTGGTGGAACATTTTCAGTAATATAGGGGTCCCTTCGTGGATCAGACTGGCTTCCCACATTCTCGTGGTTTGCCAGTTAAGGATAGTGTTGTATTTAGTTTGTATCCAGTGTAAGGGAAAAGGTCGGTGGTCAGAATTCCGAAACCAGAGAATTTGGAAGGAACATTATGTAAAGGTGGAGGGAGATATGCCGGTTTAAGTCTTTTCCCCTGTATTTTGATTAAAGGATCGTTTCTTTGTGTTTGTTATTTTTAATAAAGGTTTTCTTTTGTTTTTTGTTGTGACGCGGTTTAATAAAGATATATGTACCAAGTGGTGCAGGGGTGTTGGACCCCTCCATGCTTGGATGTGTGTGTAAAGTCTGTAATTGTACTCTCTGTATGCTAATGTACACTACATTTTCGCGGAATGGGAAGTGCATGTGTCGTGGGTATATTAGATAGGTAATTACAGGGGAAGGTTGAATATGGAAGGTCAGAAACATTTTGCTCACCTTATAAGTATGATACTTCAAGCAAGTTTTAGTATCACAGGGGGGATTGTAAGATTTGCAAAATTTCTACTTTTCCCCAAAGTTGTTATTAATAAACGGGGCCCTGCGTGGACATTTTAAATAAAAAAGGGTACCCAAGATGGCGTCCGTGCCGCGTGGCAGAAAGCCTGTGAGATTTTAAAATGGATTCTGCAACACAGACAGCTTGTGGATTGAAACCAAAGCTGCAGTTGTCTGTGAAGAGAGACTTTGTATTTTGAAACCAGACAGGACTCTGAATTATGTATTAGACCGAATTGGAGATGAATCTAAATTCAGTTTAGGCCTATAGTTAAGGCCATCAAGCTGTCTACATATATAATCAGAAACAGATTAAGAGAACCATCGAGGCTGGACAGGGTCATCAAGGAACATTCATGACAATACAAGTCAATTATCGGGCCGGTAGATGTGATTACCGGCCATCTAAAAACAGTTAGTATGGATTGCTACCATTATTTAAAATAGCCCGCCAAGATTAAGACAAAGAACTAACCTGATTTGGTGCGCAGATAAGGGTTTTCGAAAAGAGTATAATTGAAGGCACCCGGGTAGCAATCGCTCTCTTCTCTTCTCTCTCCACTCTTCGGCCCCTCGCCCTCGTGGCTGTCGCTCTTTCCCTGTCCCGCGCTTACCCCCTGGCCTTTGCCCGTGCCTTTTGCCACTCCATCTGGAAATCGCCCCGGCACTGCATCGGGCGGACACGGACAATTCAGGCCAGGCGAGATGGGACGCGACAAGGGGAGGAGGGAATACCACCTGAGGAAGACCACCTGAGGAGACGGACTGAGGGGAGGCTTCGAATTATCGGGCCTTCAGCCTCAGCCAACCTGCGAATATCTGCACACCAACTCAAACTGTCGGCTGACGACGAAGAATCATCCCTGCAAGGTAAAGTACCCAAACAGAGACTTTAACTTTTGGGTACTCGAACCTGGACAACGCCCTTGCAGCGCCCGGAGACCACGTGACAACGGCAGGCTCCAGAGAGCACCAAGAGCGAACCCCGAACCCTGCCGCTGTTTTGAGTCTAACAAACCCTTTTGATTGGTGAGCATGAAGTTCTGACGCCTCATAGCTTAACCTAGTTAGGTATAGGGGGTGGGATAAGGATAAGGGGATTGTTAAGATAGTTGTTTTGCCTCGATGTGCCGTGTGTTCCCAATTCCCTGTATAAGTATAGTTATTCTTTTGTATTTTTGCCTGTAGAAGTGTACACTAGTAATTTTCCATAAGATTGTATCAATTTTTCCTCTTCAATAAAATCTTGGTTTTTGTTTACATCCAACCACCTGTCTACTCGAGTCTTCTCTGTACCACCGCCTTGTACCTAAGTCCGGTGTCTAGAACGCAGGGGCGTGGGAGTGATTCGAACCGCTCATAAACAGTTAGAGGCATAAATGACTGGGCGCACGCACCACCCCGCAGGCCACCACCTACAGAGCTGTATGGGGCATGGTTGCTGGGCGAGGGCCGCAGTAACCTGGAGGGTTTAAAACAGGGTTTAGTCCCCTCCTGGATCAGCAACAAACACCTCGCAGCCCTCCATCCATTTGAGAATGCATTAAGCCTGTGCCAACTCCGGCTAGCTTCCGAGGCCTACTCAGTCCCAGTGGATTGTGGACGATCTAACCACACCATCATGGGAATAGCAGTTAGGATGCCAGTCATGGGTAGGACAGCCCGACCCGCGCCGGTATACAGGGTTGAGAACATTGGAGTCATTCAGGGGAGTGCACACATTCGTTTCACAGCGGTCCCACCTTACGTCATAAAGTGGGAGCACGCTATGACAGGTACTGACCTCTCAGGGTGCCGGAGCCGGGGAACACACATAATCCTGTGTCCCCAGCACTTGAGTGCCTATTCAAAACCACAGTGTGGGTTCAGAGCTGCTGGCGCAAAACCTATAAATTGTACCATGGAGGCAATGGCACAAGGCCATGTTCCCCCACAGGTAGCATATATAGGAGGTGAGTCATATTGTGTCACCACAGGTGCGCCCCACTACCAGCATGGACAGCATAGCTGGAGTCCGGTAAGTGACAGCAGTTTCTGTTTTAAACCCGAGGCAGAAGTTCAAGTGGCCCAGGAACGAATTGTCCCCATTCCTGAACCCTCCACTGTTCACCTCACTGTAAAGGAAAATTTTACCAACCTGCAGAAGTATGTAGCGCATTTTGGCTATGAAATCCCCCCTCTCCCAGAACACCTTACCAAAATACTCAAAGCCATTATAGTTTCACAAAAACATTTTTACACTCTAGAGCAGAAAACGGTAGAGATAGGGGCTAAGATATTGGATATTGTGATTCCACCCTGGTGGGACATTTTCAATAACAGAGAGGTCCCTTCGTGGATCAGACTGGCTTCCCACATTCTCGTGGTTTGCCAGTTAGGGATAGTGTTGTATCTAGTCTGCACTCAGTGCAAGGGAAAAGGTCAGATGCTAGAATTCTGAAACCAGAGGATCTGGAAGGAACATTATGTGAAGGTGGAGGGAGATACACTGGTTTGAGTTTTTGTATTTTTGATTAAAGATTGTTGTTTTTTTGTGTTTTGTTGTTTTAATAAAGTTTTTCGACGCGTTGCTTTAATAAAGATGTATGTGTACCAAGTGGTGCAGGGGTGTTGGAACCCCTCCATGCTTGGATATGTGTAAACGACTGTAATTATTCTATGTATGCTTATGTACACTACATTTTCGCGGAATGGGAAGTGCATGTGTCGTGGGTATATTAGATAGGTAATTACAGGGGAAGGTTGACTATGGAGGGTCGGAAATTTTGCTCACCTCATCAGGATGATACTTAAAGCAAGTTTAGTATCAACAGGGGGGAGTATAAGTTGCAGTGTTCTCAAAATTCCCGCACTCCCCGAGTTATGGATCAAGGGACACTGTTTTGGACAAGTTATTTAAAAGCAGGTTACCCAAAATGGCTTCTGTAAACCTCGTGACCAAAATTAACAGGATTTTTAAAAGCAAAACTCTGCAGGCAAGCAGGCTCAGGGACAATATTTAAAATGCAGGAATCTGTGAACAGGGACTCTTTGGAGCCTGCCAGACAGAGTAAACACAGAATACGCATTTATTCGACTTGAGTCCAATCAAAGTAGAATGGGCCTATAACCATGGCCATTAGCTTTCTGCATGTTTAATCGATAACAGCTCACAGTAGCCATCAAGGTAGGATGGGGACAATTAAGTTTTATCCATGACAAAGCAACCAGGACATCGGGGCCATTAGACCTGGAGACAACTACTCCTAAAGTCGTTAAAACAAATGGTTCTAATCATTTAAGCCAAGCCCGCCAAAAGTTAAACAATGGACTGACCTGATTTGGCGCGCAGATAAGGAGTGGAAGAACGGGTATAACTGTAGGCCCATCAGTAGCAATCGCTCTGCTTCTCTGGCGTTGACTTTTGCCTGTGGCCTTGGCCTGCTGCTGCTCGTACTCGTGCCCTGGCCTTGTGGCGGGTTCTTTTCTCGCTTCCCGCACCGCTCAACAACCAAGGACGCCCATTACACCGGGACCAAACGCGGTAGGAGAACGAGACCCGAGTTCAAAGTCACACAGGACACACAGGCCACGAACAGGCAGACAAGACGAGATGAGACGAAGAAGAAGACACCAACAAGAGCAGAGAAGGGCAGCAAAAGACGCATCGGTAAAAACCAAACGCCTAGTTATAAGCTGGCGTTTGGGGAAGAAACTAGCAGTGTATGCTTGGACAGTGAGGATGAGTTGGCATTTGAACACTGCGAATAAACAGGTGTTAGACACGCGTGTCCATGCCCGCGACGAATATGCTAGCATTCAACGCATGGGTAGCAAAATCTTGTAAGCAGTGAAAACCGCCAACTGATCCACAACCGCAACGTTACTGCCGACGACCGCCCGAGGGTGAAGAAGAAGAAAACCCATTGCGGTAAGACGACGATGGTAGCTGAGGAGAGGGAAGGTGTGTCGCATCAACAACTCCAGCGCCGCGCCCTGAGACCACGTGGTGACGGAGTACCCCAAAGGACAGAAGACCAAACCTCAATACTCACAACGTTAAAGCAACAGGTTTTGGATTGGTGAGCATGAATTCCTGGCCCCTCATAGCTTAATCTAGTTAGGTATAGGGGGTGGGATAAGGATAAGGGGGATTGCTAATGTAGTTGTTTTTCCCTCGATGTGCCGAGTGTTCCCCATTCCCTGAATAAGTGTAATTGTTTATGCCTGTATTTTATACCGGTAATTCTCTCAAGACTGTGTTTTATTCTGTTTTAATAAAATCTTGGTTTTCTTACACCAAACCACTTGCCTATCGATTTTCTGTATCGCCGCCTGTACCTAAGTCCGGTGTCTAGAACCCAGGGGTGTGGGAGTGATTCGAACCACTCAAGGGACAGTCAGAGCCAAAGCTGACTGGGCTCCACGAGACACCTACAAATGAAAATTGCCTGGAAACTCCACGACTCCTGAGAGAGCAACTGGGGGACGGAGAGAATAACACACATTGGAAGAAGGAGAGAAACACAAACTGGGGAAGGAGAGAGTGAGCAGCACAAACTGGGGGAGAGAGAGAGAGCAACACCAACTGGGGGAGAAAGAGCAACACATACTGTAGGGAGGGAAAATTCATGTCAGCCTATGATGTGCGTGATTGTATCATATGTGTTATTATCGGAGTCAGGCAGCTTTGGTGCTACTCCCCGAGGACTGAGCTTCATCTCCCTGAAGATGGGCTTCAGTGGTGGGGTGTGGGAGTCAGTGAATTGAATTAGGTTTGGTTTTCGTTTTATTTATTATTTTTATAACTTTCTGTGTATTGTAAAAAGTTATAAAATTGTACAAAAAGTTTCAAATGTATTTAAATCGACGATGTTTTTGGATGTTGTCGGGGTACAGTAGTATAGTGGTTACGTTATTGGACTAGTTATCCAGAGCCCCGATCCGGAGACATGAGTGCAAATCCCACCATGGCAGCTGGGGAATTTAAATTCAGTTAATTAAATAAATCTGGAATAAAAAGCTAGAATCAGTGATGGTGGCCATGACTGTCATAAAATCCCATCTGGTTCCACTAATGTCCTTTAGGGAAGGAAATCTGCTGTCCTTACATGGTCTGACCTATATGTGACTTAAGCCACAGGAATGTAGTTGACTCTCAACTGCCCTCTGAAATGGCCTAGCAAGCCACTCAGTTGTCACCACCACTTTTGCAAGGGCAATTAGGGATGGGCAATAAATGCTGGCCAGTGACACCCATAGCCTGTGAATAAAAAGAAATTGTGATTGATACTATAGAAGCATCACAGAAGTAGATTTTATCTAAACATTACTTATCCATAAATCGTTCTATTCTTTTGTGTTCTTCTTTTGATTTATAAATTATGCTATTCGTCTCACTATAAAACAAAAAGTCAAATATTTTATTCAGGGCTTGGTAATACTGAAACTCTCAACTAAGCTCCTATTTTAAATGGGATAGTTAACAAATCAACTGTAAATTAATAAATCTCAACTAAGCTAAATGCAATAACATTTGCAAAAAGTCACGTGATCGAATGTCATGTGATTAAGCATCACATTAGCATTGTCACGTGATTGAAAACCATGTGATCAAATGTCACATGATCAATTCTCCAGGAATTCGTAAAAGCAGAGCTGGCAAACCGACTCTGGAATGGGACTTGAACCCACAACCTTCTGACTCAGAAACAAGAGTGCTAACTACTGTGATGATCAAAGATCAATAAAAGATTGCTCAAAACAATTATTGGAGATAAAAATGTAGTTACAATGCAAAATAAATTACTTCTGATGAAAATGAAGTTACCCCTACCCACTTCATGTGCTCTATGCTAGAGTAATGACCTTGGGCATCAAGGATAAGCCAGTCCTCAAAGAATGCTGGGACATATTTAGGTAAATTGAAAAGTTCCTGAGAGAAAATTCTCTCTCAATGCTCTAGGGTATCACTATGGCATAATCAGCGCTTTAAGATTGGCAAGGAGCCTACATAGTTCAAAGGATGGGTTAGTTGGAGTACCTTATCAAATATTTTTTCCACAATCTCCTTTCATGTCAAATCTATAAATACCTCCAGATTCTGTGTGTCCTGTCCAATTACACTGGGTATTCCTGAAAGAGCAAGCCAATCAGAAGAGACAAATGTTCAGTTTATATAAATACCTGCTGGTGCATGATCCTAATCATGAATGACCTGCAGCTGGTCTGGGACAGGGATCTGAATTTCAAGATATCTGTAAAGCAGTGTGGCCGACTGAAGGAGAACTCAAATCAACTACTGGCGAGGGTTAAACAGAGATTATTTGGCATGAAATTGTGCCCTAAGTGCTCATCTGCTTTACATTAACTGACCTATCCCACACAGGCAAATGAAACCAGCAAATGCTGGAGTTACTCTTCAGGCCAGTTCTGATATTACTCAACCTCCTGCGCATTCCCAGCATGCAATATAAATGCAAGTTCTTTCTTTTCAATTTTTACCTCAGATTGTCAACATTTGACATTTTTTCTCCACACAGATCTGTTGGACATGCAAATTTGACAGGAGGGCCTTTACAGAGGTACAGGTAGACTATCCTTTATCCGAAAACCTCGGGACCAGCTGTGTTTCGGTTTTCGGAAAATTTCGGATTTCGGAAGGTATTTTATAAGACTGGGAAATTTGTCGGGGGTGGGGGTCGGCGGGGGGTCGGGGTCGGCGGGGGGGTCGGGGGTGGGGGTCGGTGGGGGGGTCGGGGGTGGGGGTCGGCGGGGGTCGGGGTCGGCGGGGGGGTCGGGGTCGGCGGGGGGTTGGCGGGGGGTCAAGCGGGGGGGTCGGCGGGGGGTCGGGGTGGGGGTCGGCGGGGGGTCGGGTGGGGGTCGGCGGGGGGTCGGCGGGGGTCGGGGTCGTGCGCACGACTTACGCTGAACGAAAACACTTTCGGTTTTCAGAGGATTTCGGTTTTCGGAAGTGCGGATAAAGGATACACTATCCCTTATCCGAAAGGGTGGGGGTCGGCGGGGGGTCGGGGGTCGGGGGGGGAGAAAAGAATATCGGACAGGCCGCTGCAGCTATCGGACGGGCGGCTGTATTGTTGGGTTCACTCTCCCGGTATACCTCCTTCACACTGCCCGGCTCGGCCTGCAATCTCCTACCCAGGAGGGAACTCAGTGACCCTCTGCCCTGCTCAGTGTAAGTTGTGCGCCACTCTGGTCATGTCGTGCGCACGACTTACGCTGAACGAAAAAACCTTCGGTTTTTAGAGGGTTTCGGTTTTCGGAAGTTCGGATAAAGGGTAGTCTACCTGTACTAGTCTCTTGACTTTAATTATTGGAATGCCTGCTTGATGGATATAGAATAGATTGCTGCAGATGTTCCATTATTGCTCATGCTGTGTCGTCCACCAGCTGTTCAGAATTGTCCAAATGCACCATGAGGCTTCTCCAACTTGCCAACTAAGTGGGTAAGTAAAGTATTAGTGGAATCCTAGCCTGCCATTGGAAAGAGATTGGGCTGGATTTTCATTGAGGAGGCCTGTAGGAGGCGGGACTACAACTTTCGGGGTTGTAGTCCCGCCTCCATTGAGTTGTGGCCAACACACGCGATTTTCACTTGATTGACCTTGTTGAGCCCGCCCAGCGGGCTCAGCAGGCCAATTAAGGGCCACCCGGCAACATGTGATGTCACAGATTGAAATTTCATCTGTCAAAAGCTTTTGACAGATGAAATAACAGTGTTTGACAGCTCTTTGAAGCTGTCAAACACTGACAATCTGTACACTAAGTTAATTCCTTCCTCTGAGGCTGATTTAGAGATCTCTCCAGAACAGAAAGCTGAATGCTGCAACTATTGACAGCTCGCGGCCATTCTGCTTTCTGTACCGGTGAGATGAGGGACTCCCAAGACCTGAAGGAAGGAAGGCTGTAAAGGTAAGTAAATATAAGTAAAACTTCCTTAAATACTTTACACACACCAAACACACTTACCTCTGAACTCATGCACCCATTACTCACCTGAACACCGGACATCTCGAACTCTCCAAGCCCTTCAGCCCGACGGCCCGCCTCGCTAACTTGGCGTGGTTTGGAGCTGTCGGGAATCCCACACTTCAGCAATAAAAATAGGGATTAGGTTAAAAACTGCCTGTTAACTACCTGTTAACAGGCAGTTAATTGGCACTAATCCCTTTCCTGCCTCGGGGAGGCAGGTCCCAGCACAGGTCGGGTATCCGCCTCCTTTGAAACTGGCCTGGAGGCGGGTTGGGGGCGGGATGGGTTCGTGCCCCCTGATTTCAAGACTTTAACCCCCCACATGCCTCCAATCCCGCCTCCATGGCCCAATGAAAATCCTGCCCATGTGTGACTGGCATACGGAACTGTGTCTTGTGAAAGATCACTGTGCAAAACTAGCTGACATGTACAATGGCTCTACACCTCTCATAATATAAATACTGTACAACACCAGTACATTACCATAATGGGCCTATATTTAGGACTTTAAACTTCCATACAGTTAGAGGCTTTTCACTTCCAAAGCATCTCCAGCAGCGGCTTCTCACTCCGCCCTCGCACAGTTACTTCCGGAGTCCTCCAAGGGTCTATCCTCGGCCCCTTCCTTTTCCTCATCTACCTTCCGTCCCTCGGCAACATTACCCAAAGACATAGTGGCAGATTACACATGTATGCTGACGACACCCAGCTGTACCTCTCCACCACCTCTCTCAACTCCTCTACTGCCTCTGTGCTGTCTGCCTGCTTGTCCGACATCC
Source organism: Somniosus microcephalus (assembly GCF_052327205.1). NCBI lineage: Eukaryota > Metazoa > Chordata > Chondrichthyes > Squaliformes > Somniosidae > Somniosus > Somniosus microcephalus. The sequence continues at coordinate 163,098,061 of NC_140997.1, read as the reverse complement.
AGTCCTGGATGAGCCTCAATTTCTTCCCATTAAACATTGGGAAGACCGAAGCCATCGTTTTCAGCCCTGCCACAAATTCTACCCCCACCACTGATTCCAACCTCCTCGCTGGCCACCATCTCAGGGTAAAATAGACTGTTCCAAACCTTGGCATTCTAATAGACCACAAACTGAGCTGCCGACTCTATATCCTCTCCATCACAAAGGCTACATACTTCCACCTCCGTAACATCACTCATTTCTACCTCTACCTCAGCCCAACTGCTGCTGAAACTCTCTTCAGAACTTTGTCACCTCCAGACTCAAATATTCCAATGCTTTCCTGGCAGATGTCTCATCCTGCAGCTCCATAAACTTCAGCTTATCTAAAACTCTGCTGACCAAGTCCCAGTTACCTATCACCCCTGTGCTCACTGTTTGACATTGGCTCCCAGTCCCCCAACACCTCCAATTTAAAATTCTTATTCATGTGCTCAAATCTCTTCATGGTCTCACCCATCCTTATCTGTGTAACTGCCTCCAGCCCTACAATTCTGCAAAAATTCTGCAGTCTTAAAAATCTTGACCCTTCGTTGGTAGTTGTGCTTTCAGCCATCTGGACCCTAAGCTCTGGAAAATCCAGAAATTCGGGTCTCCGCGGGTGAGTACGCACGGGGTACTCACCTGTGGGCCCGATGGAAGTGCTGGTTTCCTGCATGCACTGCGCATGCGCAGGAAACCGGCACTTCCGTTCCTCTGAACAAAGAGGTTCAGAGGTCGAACGCGTGCGCGGGGGCGGCTGCGCGTGTGCAGGTTTTCCCATGAGGGTAAGCCTGCAGAATTTAGAAATATAAAAAGCAGGCGTAAGGCCTGCTTTTTACAAGGTAAGTGGTGAATTAATTAAAATTAAAACATTTTTTCCACAGGTTTATTATTTTTAAATACTTTAAAGCAAGGTAAGTTTATTTTTAGCCCCGTTAGAATATAAAATTATTTTTTTCAAAAATTTAAATTATTGTTTAAAATAGTTATTTAATGTAATTTATAGTTTATTTAAAAATGTGATGTTTTTTTAAAATTTATTTGAAGATTTAGTGCTATTTTGGGGCCGTAGTATTTATAAGTCTTGACAGCACTTCCCATCAGACTTATGAATGGAGCATTCCCTGCCCATTGGCTGCCCATGGCCCATGTGATCTCATCGAACTAACTGTGCCCCTGGGATACGCAAGCACTGCGCGCCGGCAGCTGGACCAGGCCCTGGATCGGAATTCCACGGGGCCATACAGCTCAACGGCCGGCGCGCAAGGTAAGTGCAAATCGGGGGCTTGCACCCGCGGGAAGCCCCCGACCTGAATTTCTGGGCCATTATCTGTATGCCATTGTTGATCTTGCTACAGATAGATAAAATGTTCTCAGTCTGCTGTTCTACTTGTCTTCTGTAAAGAAAAATATCAATAAATATAAAGAATATAATAACTCCCTTCAATGCCACAATCTAAGTCACTGCACCAGATGCATGAATCTTCCGCACTTGAGTGGATCAGTCTAGCCCGAGTCAGCATGCAGAAACAAACTTACTATACAAGGAGTGATCCCGTTTTACTGAATCCGAAGTTGAGCTAATGCAGTAAGTCACTAAGAGAAAAAAATAAATGTTCAGTAAAATGTGACAGCAACCACCAGACCAATTAGGTCTTCAATTCTTTTCAATTTGTTACCATGAGAAAAATGCATTTGTACGACAATTCATGACACATCTGTAATTGAGACGACATTTCCATAGCACATTCATGTACACTGTGGAGGATGTCGTGATGTTAAGAAGCCAGGGCTGCATTAATAAATTACACAACAGACTTTGCATTGCCATCTTTTGAGACATGATGTACCTCAGTTGTTTTTTTGGGTAGGAGTAGAGGGATGAAGCGATGGAGTCAACATTGATAATTTCAGGTCACAAGAACAGTACAATGAGCTCCTATTAAAAAAAAAATTCTTTAAACCGCCAGATTCACCGCTAGATCTGGCTGGACCACATAAAGCATTATCGGGCCCTGCTCTTGTCTGCCAAAACTGCTCACTATTCCAGGATCATTCTGGAATGCAAAGAGAACCCTCGGCTACTATTCTCTACTGATAACCGTCTTCTTAAACCCCTCTCCCCTGTCTCCTCCTCACTCACCTCAAACAACAAGGGCGAGGAGCTCATGGATTTCTTTGTCTCTAAGATTGAGACTATCCATTCAGCTGCCTCAGCCACTTCCCTTCCTTCCCCTAGCCCACCGGGCCAAACTTCCTCTAAGGTTCCCCCCTGCCCTAGCCGTGAACTCGCATCTTTCTCTAGCTTTTCTCTGATCTTCACTCTTGACCTCTCCATGCTCATCTTGTCCATGAGACCCACTTCCTGCTCCCTCGACCCTATTCCCACTAAACTGCTGACCACCCAACTTCCTTTTCTGGCTCCCATGTTAGCTGACATTGTTAACAGTTAGCACTCCTCAGGTACTGTCCCCCTCTCCTTCAAATTTACCATCATCACCCCTCTCCTCAAAAAAACAACCCTTGACCCTTCCATCCTTGCAAACTACTACCCCATCTCTAACCTCCCTTTCCTCTCCAAAGTCCTTGAATGTGTTGTCTCCTCCCAAATCCGTGCCCATTAATCCCACAACTCCATGTCTGAATCCCTCCAATCAGGTTTCCGCCCCTGCCACAGTACTGAAACAGCTCTCATCAAAGTCACAAATGACATCCTTTGTGACTGTGACACTGGTAAACCACTCCATCCACCTCCAAGCTCTTTCCACCATCGTCCAGCTGGGTGGGACTGCACTCGCCTGGTTCCATTCTTATCTATCTAATCGCAGCCAGACAACCACCTGCAATGGCGTCTCTTCCCACTCCCGCATCGTTACCTTTGGGGTCCCCCAAGGAGCTATCCTTGGCCCCCTCTTATTTCTCATCTACATGCTGTCCCTTGGCGACATCATCCGAAAACACAGCATCAGTTTCCAAGTGTACGCTGACGACACCCAGCTCTACCTCACTACCACTTCTCTCGACCCCTCCACGGTCTCTAATTTGACACCATGCTTGTCCGACGTCCAGTACTGAATGAGTAGAAATTTTCTCCAATTAAATATTGGGAAGACCGAAGCCATTGTCTTCGGTCCCCACCACAAACTCCGTTCCCTAGCCACTGACTCCATCCCTCTCTCTAGCATCTGTCTGAGGCTGAACCACACTGTTCGCAACCTTGGTGTCATATTTGACTCTGAACTGAGCTTCCGACTACATATCCGCAGCATAACAAAGACCGCCTATTTCCACCTCCGTAACATCGCCCAACTCCGCACTTCCCTCAGCTCATCTGCTGTTGAAACCCTCACCCATGCCTTTGTTCCCTCTAGACTTGACTATTCCAACGCACTCCTGGCTGGCCTCCCACATTCTGTCCTATGTAAACTTGTGGTCATCCAAAACTTGGCTGCCCGTGTCCGAACTCACACCAAGTCCTGTTCACCTCTCACCCCTCTGCTCGCTGACTTACACTGGCTCCCGGTTAAGCAATTCCTCATATTCAAGATTCTCATCCTTGTTTTCAAATCTCTCCATGGCCTTGCCCCTTCCTATCTCTGTAATCTCCTTCAGCCCCACAATCACCTGATATATCTGCGCTCCTCTAATTCTGCCCTCTTGAGCATCCCCGATTATAATCGCTCAACCATTGGTGGCACTGCCATCAGCTGCCTAGGCCTTAAACTTCGGAACTCCCTTCCTAAATCTCTCTGCCTCTCTACCTCACTTTCCTCCTTCAAGATGCTCCTTAAAATCTACCTCTTTGACCAAGCTTTTGGTCATCTGCCTTAATTTCTTATGTGGTTCGGTGTCAAATTTTTATCTTACAGCACTCCTGTGAAGCACCTTGGGACGTTTTGCTACGCTAAAGGCGCTATATAGATACAAGTTGTTGTTGTTGTAAAGAGGAGACTTTTCCACCCTGGTCACAAAGGGTGATATAACAATACACAAAACAAGGCCATGAGCCAGCCTAGCAAGCTGCCATCTGTCTCAACGTGACTAGGAAGTCGAAATTGGCACAGAATGAACGAATCATGCCAGGATCCTAGGAAATTAGCAAACGCATGGGTGGTAATGTTCTGAGGGTCACTGACTGCTTGTATGTACACAGAACACAATCTTTTTCGATCGCAGAATTTCATCGCACTTAGGGTATGTGTGTATATTTCCAAATGCTATTCTGTGGACTTCAAGTAAAGCAGATGTGGTATGGAAATTGCATGATTTTGATGGTGCTTACTTTAATAAGGTGATCTGTCACTCTCAGCAAAGCACCTGTCACCTGGTTTAGACTGTGATAGAAAGTAGATTAGCTGAGCCCTGCAATATCACCTTCAGGGGTGTGAAATATGGCAGAAACATGGAAGGCAGGAACAGCTGTTACAGTTTCTTCAGCAAGCCAAGCTGCGCTGACTGTAGAATTTGAAATCAGCCCTCAACTCCTGATGGAGACCTGGGGGGTGGGGGCGGGGGGGGGGGGAGATCTCCTCTGTGAACTGTGTGTAGCGAAATCCAAAACAAATTCTTTATAAACCGTCTTCTTACTTTGTTACAGCTAACACACAAAAGGGATCTTTCCCCCGTAAATTTGGTTTCACAAGCAAAATATCGACAGACATTGACCAGCTGAGACGAGAGGTTTGGGCTGATCACCCTCAGTGAATGGTGACTCTACCTCCACTTAACTTCGTTCCTGTGCAACCCCATCATTTCAGAGGAAAATAAAAGCTCTGCTGTTTCCTCTAGTGCAATCTACTTTACTACTGCAATTTACATGGTGCACAAATTATGGCCTAGTTTGATCAGGCGAATAGGTGCTCACAACTTGCACATAAAACTGGGCTGAAAAATTCAACCAAAAGTGTGTGAGATGACTTGTTAGAGCCCAGTAAGTGCATCATGTTTCCTATACCTCTCTGCCTGTCTACCGCTTTCTCTCCTCCTTTAAGTCATTCCTTAAAATCTACCTCTTTGACCAAGCTTTTGGTCACTTAACCTAATATCTCTTTATGTGACTCAGTGTCAACAGTTTTCTGATAACACTCCTATGACACGCTTTGGGATGTTTTGCTACATTAAAGGCACTATATAAATGCAAGTTGTATTTGTTGTTGTTGGCTACCTTTAAATGCACATGGAGAAGACTGAACACAACACAAGCAAACAAATAAATTAGGAAATGTGCTTTATAGCGAAGTGTGCAAAGAGCACTTGCAATGTCTATGAGGGGAAAATGGAGGCTTTAATCTACCGATAGCTTATTATCTGTGATTCAGATACATTCAATGACAAGGTTATGCAAATCACAGAATCACACAGAATCACAGAAACCCCACAGTGCAGATAGAGGCCATTTCGGCCCATCGAGCCTGCACCGACACATATCCCACCCGATCCCCGTAACCCCACATATTTTAATCTCCCTAACACTAATGGTCAATTTATCATGGCCAATCAACCTAACCCGCACATCTTTGGACTGTGGGAGGAAACCGGAGCACCTGGAGAAAACCCACGCAAACACGGGGAGAATGTGCAAACTCCACACAGACAGTCACCCGAGGCCGGATTCGAACCTGGGTCCCTGGCGCTGTGAGGCAACAGTGCTAACCACTATGCCACCGTGCTGCCCCAATATAAATATCGAGCTTCTGACAGATTAGTGGGCTAAGGCACGAAAGAAGTTCATGAAAAAAGATTTTTGCCATCCTATTTTTTTGGGTAACCAATTTTCTCCAATAATTTTTCACCTCCCCAACTCTCCTGAAGGTGCTGACTGATGATGGGCTATGGTTCCATGAGCACTGGTTACCCCGTGGTACTTCACCCAAGGTGGACATTTTTCATGACTGAGCTCCAATATGCCAATCCCCAGCCAGATGTGGCTATTGGCGCTAATTGCATTTCTGATAGTAACTTAAAAATGAGTAATAGTCACCGTCATTAGGTATGTGGTTTCGATACTCGTATTTGCACAGCTTATGCATGTGTACTTTAATCTTTTTGTGCATTTGTAAGTAAAATGGTAAGAGGAAAAGTGTGTGAGTGTTTTTTGATCTTTGGGAATACTTTACTTCCTTGCTACTAAACGGTGGTAGATGTTTGTTAAGTACGCATACACACATTGGGCCAAAAATTCGGGTCGAGGGCTTCCCGCGGGTGCAAGCCCCCGATCTACACTCACCCTGCGCGCTGACATCTGAAGCCCGGGCCTGCTTGCATTTCCTGTCACAGGCCCGGTTCAGATGTCAGCACGCAGTGCTTACCTGATCCAGCGGCATAGTTAGTGCGATGTGCCGGCTGGGATCAGGTGAGCACTGTACAAACAATCAGGGGAGGGGATGGTTCATTCATGAGTTTGAGAGTAAGAACTGTCAAACTCATGAAAACTACGGGGGCCCAAAACACTATTTAAACGTTAAATAAAAAATTTTTAAAATCCCAATCATTAAATTAAGTATAAATAAGTTAAAAAAAATAATTTAAACAATAATTTTTTTTTTTGAAAAAAATAATTTTTTAATAAAAAGGGTCTAAAACTAAACTTACCTTATTGTAGATTCTTTAAAATAATAAACCTGTGGGAAAAAATTCTAAATTACACTAAAACACCACTTAACTGTAAAAATAAATACTTACGTGTGCTTTTTACAAGCGTAAAGACCGGAGGCCTTTACACATGCGCAAATCCCCCAAAAGAGAGGAAATCCAAGACGCACACGCTGCCCCCTACAGCGCACGCGCTAGCCTCTTCAACTCTTGGGTTGGAGGAGAGGAAATGCCGGTTTTCAGCGCATGCGCTGTGCATGCTGAAAACCGGCATTTCCTCCGGCCAGACGCGTGAGTACCCCTTCCGTACTCACGCGTTTGGGGAGGAATTTCTGCCCCATTACATTTACTTGTATGGTGTGTGTAAGGCTTATAGCTCATCGGCAATTCCTATTGGACAACACAGGCCAAGGCGACGTCAGTCGACCTCATGGCCGTGGGGCATCATAGCCAAGCAAGATTCACACCCGATGTCTACACGTGCCCTCCGAGCGGGGCTCTTGCCGTTCAAGAGTAGGACACCTGACCAACGCTCCCCTTTCCTAATCCAGAGGTGCTGAGTTGATAGCACTTCTATTACCAGCCAGCCTGCGATCAGCTAACTCAGCATGGACGGAGAAAGAACCTGGGACCTTATACTGCTCTGTAGAGATCAGCAACTTATGGTGTGATTTGCTGAGACATCTGAGGAACAGAACACTACTTTCCTCAGCAGAGCTTTAGCAGCACTGGGGCTTCACCCAGCCCATGGGTAATGTGAGTCAGACAGTTTTCCATGACCAGCATCCTGTGGGACAATTGGTTGGCAGCAGAGAAAGTGCTAATGCAGGAATTCAGGGAAAAGGCAGATGAGAGGATTTGGGCTCGGGGGAGAGGAGACTGCTCTCAAGCAATTGGGTTCTGTTTTTAAATACTGACGCTGAAATAAAACCGAAAGAGAGAGAAAAAATGATTGGAAATGAAATGATACTGAAAACATAATGAAAAGATGTAAGGAAAATGGAGTGCAGGAAAGGAAAAATATATTGCAACAGATATATGGGCCAAGAGTTTTCGCTTTGGGTGCAATCAGTGATCCGGGTGCAAATTGTGCTCAGAATTGCACTAGTTTTGGAAAGTGAATTATTTGCTCAAGTTTCCGCTCAAACTCATTTGCATAGCGCCAAATGTAAACTCTTCCACGAATCAGCACAATCGAGCAGCGTTTTAGAACGTAATTTTTTTTAAAATTGCATTGAAAGATATTCCTTGATATATTTAAGCATGGTAACCTGGTGCAGTTTGATGAATACAGCTGAAAGTGGGTTTATCACAAAAAATAGGCATCTTTAATCAGAGTGTCTAGTCCACCACCTGTGAGTAACCCGATTTAAAAAGAAAACTATACAAAACCATTTGTTAGTTACATTGTTGTACAGCAGTCAGTTTCATGGTAAATTAAAAAGATATTGGAAAGCTTTGAAAATGTGCCCGTTAGCGCCTTGGCATCTAAAGAAACAGTTTAATTTTAAGAGCCTCTGGTGCAATTAGCGGAGCTCGCCATGGTGATTAATTCAATCTGGGGGGCATGGCCGGTTTTGTGGGCTTGGCCGGCCTCCAGCGCGATGTTTTTTAAATCAGCGCAAAAGATCACGGAAACTCGATATGCGTGGGCATAATTTACGCTTGAAATTCCTTGACCTTTTGTGCTGGGTTGGCTGATATTGGGGAATTGCGTTGGAAATACCAGCGCAACCCAACGGAAACTCCATGCCATGATGTAGAGAGACTACGTGAGAGGAAGCCTTTGAAATCTTTAAAAAACAGCTGTTTACTGATTATGAAATGCCTTAGACAAGTGCATGAAGTGGCTTAAATAGTCAATTTATAAATTTACACATACCTTACAAGTGGGGTTGATGTTGGTAATATGACAAAAAAGCATAATGAGCTGGTGAACTGGGTTCCTGTTCCATCTGAGGGCAGAGTAATTGGACCGCTGAAATCTAGCACCTTAAGGTTCTGGAGCACTCTGAAATAGGGTTTAGATACTGTTTAATGGAGAGGAGAGACACATGGAAAATTAATTGAAAATTAAAAGAATGGCGAAACTGGGAGAGCTGAAAAGCGAAGCAGCAACTTAACAGATGGTGTTGTGGTGTTGAGAGAGCAAGTGCTTCGAGAATTCTGCCACTGGGCCATTGGAGTAAATCTGGCAATGCAAGATGTTACAAATGAACGAGAAAATCTGTTCTGTCTTCACTTTTGCTTAATCGTGTGTTAGGTTATTTATCTGTTCTGCAACACAAATGAAGAAGCTTGCTTGCAATTTTCCATTACTTTCTTTTCTCAAGCACAGCTTTATAAGTTGTGCAGCACATTCGCTATACTTTCTATAAAGTATTTTTTCTCATTACTAAGTGGAAGCTTGGAGGTTTTTCGCCTTTAAATGAAAACACAAAAGGGAAGCAAATGTGGTTTCAGTTCAGCTGAATGACTGCATCCCAAAGATGCCCTTATACTAAGGACCAAATAGTCAAATGCATATAGAAAGAAAGACAGAGGGGGATGTGTTGAGGTTGAGTGTGGCTTTGTACTCACTTTTCCAGATCTAATGAGATCATTGAAACGTTTGCGGCACTGCACCCAGGTCTTCCTGACCACATCCCTGCTGTTGACCTCCTCTGCAATTGGCAGCCAGGCTCTTTTTGTCTCCTGGGGAGGTCTCTTCCACCCATTGGAAGGGAAGAGGACCTCCCTGTGTGCTCTGACTCCCCCCACAAGCATATGGAGGGAGTCATCAGAGAACCTGGGTGTAGCCCTGCCCCTCTGCGCAAGCATCTCTCCAACTGTTTGGAGCAATCAAAGCCTTCAGTGTGCTGCCTGCACACTCCTAGATGAAACCTTCAAATGCAATGTGGTCATGGCTCCTTTAAATATCCCGGCTGAAAACATCATCAGACCTACATCATTTAATAGGACCGGGTAATGTGCAGGGCAGGCTTAATAGGCTCTATTAGCGCAAAGTCGATTTCTGCAGCGGGATGGAAGCAACAATGGGGTAGCGACCTGCCACTCCACCGCCTGCACCCAACTCACCTAGGTACAGATACTTCAGGCCATAGAAAGGGTAATAACCCAGGCAGAATGCTAAACAGGTAACATTTTCCAAAGATGGTAAAGTTCCCACATTTCTCAGCAAAAGGAACAACTGGACATCTAAAATAAAGGAATAACTATTCAAGATTTGGTACTTTCTGCATTAACATCTGCTTCTTAGAGTATCACCCATCTAATGCAAGTTATAGCCTTTTTGGATAAACTCTCTCAAACAAATCACAGGCAAGAAAGAAAATGATGCACATTAACAGCTTCATTAATAGGGCTGACGATTTAGTCCTGATCCTCTAAGAGATGTTTTGGAGTCCGATTTGTATAGAAGCTGGGAAGGTGCGATGCTGTCTTTCTTCAGCTCAAATAGTAGGAGGAAAATCCAAATACATTTACTAAGTCTTTACTGTTCCATGTTTTTGATGTAACGTGAGTTCACATTAGGTATTTGTGCCAGCTCCTGGGATCTTTTCCATTCAGAAGGCAACCATTACTCAAGCCAATTTGAGAATGCATTGTAAGACCAAGGGAGCCCTAAGCTCCTTTGGTCATACAATGCATTCTTAAACTGGCATGAAGTCAGACTTTTTGGAACTTCCAGTTCCCTCAGCAAAGCAGCTAGAGCAAATTCATCAGGCTCTTATTGCAATCCTTATAATTATAAGGTATCTATGCAAGATGGAAACCAAGTAATATGAATACTGCTGTCCTCAGGATGGGTGATTCACCATCAAATAGGTCACCTCTTCAACAAAAGCACTTTAAGCCATGATTTGAGTTTGCTACAGCAGTCAAGCCTTCTTGAAGATTGTGTGCAGGGCAATGCTTCAGATACCCTCTGAAACATGAAGGGAATGGTGCAATTATGAGCTCAGGCAAGGGACGAAAACTTTGAACATATAAAGATGCAAAGAGTCGTCTGACTCAGCAGCCCAGTGTGGCTGAGACCAACAAGGATGAAACTAACTGTAGGGGGTGGCGTGCGCCCAGTCAGCTTCACCTCTGACTGTCTCTGAGCAGTTCGAATCGCTCCCACACCCCTGGGTTCTAGACACCAGACTTAGGTACAGGTGGCAATACAGAAAATCGAGTAGACAAGTGGTTTGGTGCAAGAAAACCAAAATGTTATTAAAGGTAGAATAAAACACAATCTTACTGAGAATTACTGATAGAGTTACAGGCATAAACAATTACACTTATATGGTAATGGGGAACACACGGCACATCGAGGGAAACAAATACATTAAAAATCCCCTTATCCTTATCCCACCCCCAATACCTAACTAGATTAAGCTACGAGGGGCCAGGAATTCATGCTCACCAATTCGAAACCTGTTGTTTTAACTGGCTGTGGGTTTTGCGGTTCACTCTTTTTGTCCTTTGGGGTTCGTCGTCGTCACGTGGTCACACGGCGCAGCGATGAAGTTGTTGGTGCGAAGCACCCTCCTATTCCTCCGTTAATGTCTTCGTTGGATACTTTGTCGCGATGTGTCTTCTTCTTCTTCGGGCGGTCGCCGACGGTATTACTGCGGTTGGGGTTCGGTTGGCGGTTTTTACCGTTAATGATTTTCCTATCCAAGCTTTGAACACCAGCTTATTCTTAACTGGGCTTTTATTGTCCATGCATCCAACGCCAACTTATTTATCAAACGCCAGCTTATAACTAGGCTGTTTGTCCCCCAACGCATCTTCCCGCTGCCCTTCTCTGCTTTCACCGGTTTTACCACTCTCCTCGTCTCGTCTCATCTGTTTGTGGCCCCATGTGTCCTGTGCTTTTTTGATTCGGGTTCTCGTTCTCCTCCCGCGTTTGGCCCCGGTGTAATGGGCGTCCTTGGTGTTGAGCAGCGCTGGGAGGGAGAAGAGGGCCCACCACGAGGCCCGGGAACGAGAGGCAGGAGCCCGGAGCAGGAGGCAAGCGGCAAGAGCTGAGAGATAAGAGACCGATCACTACCAGTGGACCTACAATTATACCCGGTTCTTCGCCCCTTATCTGCGCGCCAAATCAGGTCAGTCCTTTGTCTAACTTTTGGCGGGCTCGTTTAAAATGATTACAGCCATTTACTTTAATGACTTCTGGGGCGGTTGTCTCCTGGTATAATAGCTTCAATATCCTGACTGTTTATCATTTATGAAACTTAATCGGGTTTACTGGCTTGGCAGCTACCTATGAGCTGTTACTGATTATTTATGTGAACAGTTGATGGCTTTCAGATTAGAGCTATCCTGGCTTGATCTGTTCCAAGGTGAAGAATGCATATTCTGTGTTTACTTATCTGTCTGGCTTTACAAAGTCTTTTTACAGATTCCTGCATGTTAGGTTTCATTTCAGGGCCTGCCTTTTTGCAGGGCCTTGCTTTTAAAATCCTGTCGGTTTTGGTCACAAGGTTACAGAAGCCATTTTGGGTACCCTTTTTTATTAACTTGTCCATACAGGGTCCCTTTATCCATAACTTTGGGGAATGTGGGAATTTTGAGAACCCCACACTCCACCCTGTTGATAGTAAACTCGCTTTAATTATCATCCTGACAAGGTGAGCAAAATTTCTGACCCTCCGTAGTCAATCTTCCCCTCTAATTACCTAACTAAGATACCCATGACACATTATTTTCCCATTCAGTAAAAATGTAGTGTACATAAGCATATATAGAATAACTACAGTCATTTACACACATCCAAGCATGGAGGAGGTCCAACACCCCTGCACCACTTGGTACACATACATCTTTATTAAAACAACAAAACACAAAAAACAACAATCTTTATTCATAAATACAAAAAAAACTCAAACAGGTGTATCTCCCTCCACCTTAACATAATGTTCCTTCCAGGTCCTTTGGTTTCAGAATTCTAGTATTTGACCTTTTCCCTTGCACTGAGTGCATACTAGGTACAATACTATCCCCAGCTGGCAAACCACGAGGATGTGGGAAGCCAGTCTAATCCACGAAGGGACCTCTATATTATTGAAAATGTCCCACCAGGGTGGAATCACGATGTCCAATATCTTAGACCCTATTTCTACCGTCTTCTGCTGTAACGTGCAGAAATGTTTCTGCGAGACGATAACTGCTTTGAGTATTTTGGTAAGATGTTCTGGGAGAGGGGAAATTTCATAGCCAAAATGCATTACATACTTTTGCAGGTTGGTGAAATTCTCCTTTACAGTGAGGTGAACAGTGGAGGGTTCAGGAATGGGGACAATTCGTTCCTGGGCCACTTGAACTTCTGCCTCAGGTTTAAAGCAGAAACTGCTGTCACTTACCAGACACCAGCTATGCTGTCCATGCTGGTAGTGGGGTGCACCTGTGGTGACACAATATGTCCCACCTCCTATATATGCTACCTGTGGGGGAACATGGCCTTGTGCCATTGCCTGCATGGTACAATTTATAGGTTTTGCGCCAACAGCTTTAAACTGCACTGTGGTTTTGAATAGGCATTCAAGTGCTGGGGACACAGTATTATGTGTGCTCCCCGGCTCCGGCACCCCGAGAGGTCAGTACCTGTCATAGCGTGCTTCCACTTTATGACATAAGGTGGGACCGCTGTGAAACGAATGTGTGCACCCCCTTGAATGACTCCAAAGTTCTCTACCTTGTATACCGGCGCGGGTCGGGCTGTCCTATCCATGACCGGCATTCTCACTACTATACCCATGATGGTGTAGTTGGACCGTCCACAATCCACTGGGACTGGGTAGGCCTCCGAAGCTAGCCGGAGTTGACACAGGCTTAATGCATTTTCAAATGGATGGAGGGCTGCGAGGTGTTTGTTACTGATCCAGGAGGGGACTAAACCCTGTTTTAAATCCTCCAGATTACTGCGGCCCTTGCCCAGCAACCATGCCCCGTACAGCACGCACACCTCATTCTGTGCAGCCTGGTCAGAAGCATTTCTGTCCTCTCTTATGAGGGCATTTACAGTCTTTGCGTGCTTCTCCAGCTCAGCTATAATTTCTTTTAAATGGACCATCATGGCCTGGTCCTCATGTAACTCCGAGCCTACTACCTTATTCTCATCCATCAATATCTTCCTTAACTCTGTTTTTAAACCGTTTATTTGGTCTGCAACTCTATGTCATCCAGACTGTTGATGACAGAGGATGACAGAGGACCCTGTGTTAAATGCAGTAAAAACATCATCCAATTCTCCCCTTTTTTGTCTCCCCGTATTACCAAAGTATTCGCGGTGTGTGGTGTACAGTTCGGTTTTGTCTACATTAGCGAAATCGAACTCGTAAAACTTCCTAAACATGTCCTTTAACAGGGCCTGGCATAGCTGCTCTGTCTCTTTGGGGCACCACTCCGGTAAGTGTACCTCAGTGAGGTTTAAAATCACGGAAGCTACTGCGTAGTGTACCCCCTGGTACAGTATCTGTTCAATCGGCACTAGTACCAGCCCATTCCCTGGTCACTTGGTGGTGGTAGGGCACCCCTCTTTGTGTGTTCTTGCTGCCTGAGTCGTGGGCAGGGGCTTTCGGGGGCAGGTCACAAGCTCAGTGGCATTCACTGGGATCGGGGAGTATGGGACTGCGCACGCCTTCAGGCTGGAATCCCACTCCATCCCCTCCCCGGCATCTTGCCATTGCCGGTGGAAAATGGTGGATATGCCTGAGGGGCAGGCCTTCTCTGCCCCCCACATACAGACATAAATCCCCTGATCCGGCTCCCACCACTTGTCCCAGCACACACTCAATCCCCCGTGAGTCCCTGTAATCGTCCGATGGGTATTGTTCCCCAATCATTCCCACCTGACTGCGGGGTTTCCCATATTTTTGCTCAGTTTCCTGAGCCACCACCACCTATCCAAAGGAATCCGTCCCTTGCATGTTTAGCATACATGTTTCCCTATGGTGACGCTGACCCTTGTGGCAATGACCTGTACCCTGGGGCACAGGAGGGAGGCCTCTCCGTACGTGAACCCGGTCTGGCTGGCGTACTGGGTCGAATTGGACCCCAGCCATCCTGGTCACCTTCCCTCGTGGAAGTAAACGGCGAGCTCCTCTGCATCCCGTTCGCCACTTCCGTCGGTGACTATAGGTGCTCTCTCTCCCGAGCACCCATAGATGTGGGAGTCCTCCATGTCACCTCGCTATCCAACGCTCATCCCTATCAGGGCGAGTAAGAGTACACCCCCCTTCATCCTCAAATCCTTTCCTGCAAAGAGGCACAAGAGCTTATAGCCAGGTCCCAAGGAGATTCTCTGGCTTGGGTGAAGCATAGTCAAGTCTCACGGCCTCGACTTAATATAAACATTCTTAAAATACTACTACTGTATTAAAACTACCCATCACCTTATTTAAACTTAAACTAAACACACAAACTTAACAATACAAACTTACGTAAAACTATGTACATCCACCGCCCGTCTCCGGGCGGCCAGGCTAATCTCTGTTCGGGCTGCGGCACACCGCTCCCTTTGGCGTGGCCGCACTCTCCTGTACTGTCGGTCCCTCGCAGCCTGTGGCTGCCAGCTGGGGACTTCTGTCCTTGGACTTCCCCCTAACTCGGGAGGCTGTCCCTTTAAAATGGGGAGCTGGTGACCATGGTTTCCTTGGCTGGGGCGTCCGTGGGGACCTTCTGAGGACTTTGGCGGGTGGCGTTTTCTTGGCTGGTGGGCCTTTAACCCGAACCGTTGCCCCCTCAGGTGTGGCCTGTGGGCTTACCACTGCCGCTGGCTGGGGGTCCTCGCCCTCAGGTCCCAAATCTGGGTCCGGGGCGGGGTCTTCGACCTCAGGTCCCTCCCCCTCTAAACCTGGGTTAGGGGCGGGGTCTTCGCCCTCGGGTCCCTCCTCATCTAGAGCCCAGAAGAGTGGGGGAGTGTCACAATCGGTGGGTGGGATGGCCCCTCCCCTTAAGCAAGCCACAGCGCCTGCCTGTGCAGCCTGTGAACTCACTCCTGCTGCAGGCTGAGAATTTCTATCCTCAGACCTTGCCCCAACTGGCTGTTCTCTCTTCTCGGGTTTAAACAGTTTACACTGATTAATATGGAACCACTTGGTGCGCCGAGGCATCTTAATGGCATATACCATGGGGCTTGCCTTGTGTACAATGCTGTAGGGCCCCATGTATAATGGTTCCAGACTCCCTGCCCGGGCAAAATTTCTCACCATGACCTGATCCCCTACCTCCCACTCATGGTGTTTTCGGGGTTCTAACAGCAATCGGTTACTCCGATGCTGCTTTCCCATGTTCCCAGCCGCCTGCTCGTGGACCTGTTTAAGGTGCTCGAAGAGGTTTCGGGCGAACCTGTCCCGGTTTACCTCTCTGAGCTGATCCTCCGTGAGCACCGGGGCTAGTACATGGGTGGGGGTCCGCATAACCCTGCCAGTCATCAGCTCGTACGGGGAGTACCCCGTGCTTTTTGACTGGCTGGCCCGGATCCCCATCAGGACCAACGGTAGGACCTCGGCCCATTTTCTAGGCGAGCCCACTGTCTCTTTCCTCAGCCTTTCCTTTAAGGTCCTATTCATCCTCTTCACAATCCCTGATGACTGTGGGTTGTGGGCCACGTGCCACTTCCCCTCGATGCCTAGCAGCATAAGGTTATCTGCATTACCTGCCCGGTAAAATGACTCCCTTGGTCGGACTCCATATACTGTGGTAGCCCCCACTGCGAGAACATTTCCCGGACCAGGATCCTGGCCGTACCCAGAGCTGTGGCTGTTCTGCAGGGGAAGGCTTCTACCCATTTCGTGAACACACCTACCAGGACTAGGCAGTACTTATAGCCTCCCTGGGCGGTGGGCAGGGGTCCGATGTAGTCAGCCTGTATCGACTGCCATGGTCCCTCTACTCTCCTGATGTGTCCCATAGGTACCTTCCTTTTGTGGGGGTCAGGGTTGTTAGCAGCGCACACAAGACAGCCGGCGCAGAACTCGCGGACAGCTTCCCTGAGTCCTGGCCACCATCCCGCCTGTTCCACCCGTTGCCAGGTGGTTTCAGGCCCGGGATGTCCCGCTCCTGGACCCTCATCAGCCAGTTGAAGGAATTCCCTCCGGTGTTGCCGCGACACAACCCATTGTTCCCCCCGGAACAACATGCCTTCTTTCACGGAGAGGGTTGCTGTGCCGTAAGGACCCTCTACCCTTTTTCCCTCAGTCACTGCGCTGAGGACTGCCTTGAGGACGGGGTCTTGGGCTTGGACCGTCTTAAGATCCGGGGCTAAAGCTACCCCTGCACTCCCTTGTGTCCCATCACTACCTCTGACTGCTGCCATGGGTCTGGACCCATATGGGCCCCAGAAAGTGCCTGTGCGGGCACCCTCCTTAGTGGGCATGTCAGCCTGCTGGTTGCTTTGACTACAGGGTTCTGTGGAGGAATGGGCCTTCACCTTATGGATGAAAACCTCGCCTTCCTCCCCCACTGCTGCTAAGATATTTTCCAGCAGGGGTTTCACTGTGAGGGGTCTCCCGTCGGCGGAGGTGTATCCGCGGCGGGACCAGATGGCCAGGTACTCCGTACACGAATTGCACGTAAACATGCTGTCCGAGCAAATCGTGTATGGGGTGGGGAAGATTTCGGGGTGTGTAATGATGTACACTACCGCGGACAGTTCAGCCTTGCTGGGCGCTCATGGTGCTGGGGAGCTTAATTGCCAGGGCAATGTTTGCCGCTGGGTCATAAACTCCACACCCCGTGAGTCGCTCACCAGCAGATACCGTGCTGGAGCCGTCCACATAGATTTCGTGGCCCGTGAGATGTATCCCGGCCCGTAAACATATGTCCACTTCCCAAACCCCTTCTATGGAACACCGGTGGGCTGTTCCAGGATATACCAGGTTGGCTGCGAGTTTTGGCTCACAGAGACCCTTCACCTTTATGTCCATCTGTGAGAGGAGCAGCATCCAGTGAGCAATGCGGGCACTGCTCACGGATCCATCCTTGATCCTCCCATCCAGGAGCATCTGGGTGGGTGTGTGATGGGTGAGGAGGGTGATGGGAGAGGTGCCTGTGAAGATCAGCGATCTTTTCATAGCCCAATGTGTGGCCAAGAGATGCCTCTCACAATTGGAGTAGCTCCTCTCCACATCCGTGAGTATCCTGGAGGAGTAGGCCACCGGCCTCAGCCTGCCATGCCGCTCTTGGAGCAGCACAGCACTGAGGCTGTCCCCGCTGGCTGCTACCTCCAGGAAAAACTCTTTCCCCCCATCTATGGCCCCTAGAGCTGGTGCAGTCTGCAAGTCCTTCTTGAGCCTGACAAATGCTGCCTGGCACCCCTCATCCCACGCCCACTCCACTCCCTTGTGTAGGAGTCGAAGCAGAGTGGCTGCTGTGGCTGCATAGTCTTCAATGAAGTCTCTACAGTACCCGGTTAGCCCTAGAAATGACATCACACCCGTGACTGTGTTGGGGACTGGTAACTCTTGTACCGCTTCTCTCCTAGCCTTATCTATGGCCCTTTCTCCAGCGCGTACGGTCAGGCCCAGGAATTTCACCTCCTGCTGGCCGATCTGCACTTTCTTGGGGTTTACTTTAAAACCCTTTTGCCCGAGCAGCTCCAGCAGTTCGGCCAGTAGTGGGCCATGCTCCTCTCTCGAATCGGTGAAGAGAAGCAGGTCATCCACATACTGTACCAACTGTCTGGGCTGGCTGAAATCCTTTAAACTTTTTGCCATGCACTGATGGAAAATGCTGGGGCTGTTGTGGAAGCCCTGAGGCAAACAGTTCCAGGTGTACTGTTGCCCTTTACACATAAAGGCAAACTTGTACTGATCCTCCCTCCTTAAAGGGATGGACCAAAACCCGTTGGAAATATCGAGCACCTTGAAAGTGGTCGCGGAAGCTGGGATACTTCCTATCAGGTCGGCAACTGCTGCTACCGTGGGTGCACAGGCTGGGATGTTGCTGTTGAGCACCCGATAGTCCACCGTGGCCCTCCAGGAATTGTCCGGCTTTCTAACCGGCCACAGTGGAGAGTTTACGTGGGTGGCTATCGGTCTCAGAACCCCCTGCTGTACTAAGAAGGACATGGCTGCTTCCATGTCTGGCTCTGCTTCCCTGGGGAAGTTATACTGTTTCTGTGGTCGGGCCATGGGGTCCCCGTCTACGCTGACCTCAAACCTGTTGACCCTTCCGCAGTCGTGTTTGTGTGTGGCAAATGTGGTTAGGTGGGCCTGCACAAATGCTTGGAACTCCTGTGGGGTGTTACTGACCATAAGCTAGAGGTTCTAACCCTCTTTGGGCTTCATGCTGCATAGGGTCCCCATCCCTTCCTTTCCTGGGATCACTACTACCTCACCGTCCTTTCCTTTACCTGCCCCACATAGGCAATGATTTCTCAAATCTACTAGGATCCCGTGGCCTACAATAAAGTCGGCTCCCAGGACCCCTCTTCCACCCTCCACTCCCCACTTCATCAGGACACAGGTCCACTTAGAGCAGAGCGGTCCTAAATGATTGGCGAGCGGGATGGAAAACAAGCCGGCCTGTTCTTTGCCTGTGAACCCCAACAGACTGTATGGGACCCCGTTAGATAGAGGCGAGGTGGTGGGGTTAGCTGAGTAAACCATGGTGCATGATGCCCCCGTGTCCAACAGATAGGTCCCCGTCACCTTTTCTATCTCCATCTCCAAGAGGGGTCTTTTCCATTCATCGTACCAGAGAGAACACAGGTAAACAGGCTGCGCTGGCTCTAGTCAGGGCTGTGGGTTGGATGGGTCTGACGGGGTCAGAGCACCGGTAGCTGCTGCTACTCTCCCGTGGCCAGTCATTAAGGACCTCATGGTGTCCAAAAATGACTTGATCGCGGCGGGAGGGATTCCTGCCTCTGCCTTTTGGGCTGGGGCTATGGAATTCTTTCCCTTGTTATCTTTCCAAGGGTTTTTGCGCTCCTTCCTCCAGTGTCCGTCCTTCCCACACCCGTAGCAATTCATCTTAGTGATAGAAGGGTTATTCCCTTCCTGATGCCACTCCTTCCTACCCAGTCCGGGTTTTACCTCATGCACCTTCCCCTTAGGTGGGTGTGCATCGGTTCCCCTACCATTCTTATAGGCTAGGGTCAACTGTCTGATCACCGTAAGTTCGGTGGTCTGGGGATTCCTGGGGTCGAACCAGACTTCCACCTTGGCCCGGACCTGTGGCAAGCTGTTTGCCACCAGGCAACGGAGCCAATGGGCCAGCTGACCCTGGTTCAGGAATGCCCGGTTTGGTGCCCCAGGACAGGCGCTCCTATAAACCGGCCATAACCTGTCCGCAAAAGCCTGCGGGGTTTCCCCTGTGAGCTGGACGGTCTTCTCCACACGGGAGAAAGGACTTCCCTCATTCATCCCCATGGCCTCCAAAACTTCATCCCTGAGCTCCTCATACCCGCACTGCCCCTTCTTACACTCGTCAGAGAGGGATTGTAGGAGCCTGCTCTCCAGGGAGAAAGCAGCATTTTGGCCTGCTCAGCACCATCGCAGTCGTTGACGCTGGCTGCCTGCTCTTCTTCCCTGAAGTGGATCGAGGGGTCCCCTTTTTCGGAGGGCTTTGGTATATGGCTCACCATAGCCCTAAGCTGTTGGGTGCTATAGGGTAGTACGAACTGGTTTTGGAGGGGTCCCTCGTCGTCGCCATTAATGGGTGGGCCGAACCTCCGATGCCGGGCTGGGGACATTGGTCCCGGCTCCGGCCTCTCTTGCGGGGGTTGCTCCACCTCCGCTCCCACCCCTGACTCCACCCCCCCTTGCTGCCAGACCTCACTGAAACCTGGCGCTACGGGTGGTGGTCGTGTGACCTCCTGTTCCTCAACCGGGTCGTCCCTGGGCACTACCGGTGATGTTTGAACTGTTCTTCCCTCATTCCCTATAAAATCTGCCTGGCCTGCCTTCGGGCTTATGAGGCACACCATGCCCTTTGCCTTCCTCAGGGCCAGGCTCAGATTTTCTATCTGTTCCTTGCAGGGGCCATGATCTGCATCTTCAAATCCCTGTTCGCTTGCTAACTTGTAAGCTGCCTTTACTTCTTTTACTTTCTCCTCCTGCTCTCTCACTTGTCTTGCTAGGCGGGCGTTCTTTTCCTGCAACCTCAACTCATTGCCCTTGGCTTCAGTGACCTGGCACTGTAGGTATTCCAACTTGGCCTTATGTTCTCCCATTAAATGTACCCTTCCCTGATTCAGGGCCTGCAATGCTACCAGCAACTTCTCCCCTGCTAGAGCCTTGTCCTGGATCTCCAGGGCTGACTCCCTTATCTCGGCTGCCTGTGCTGCAATGAGTCTGTCCAAAAGCTGGACCTGCTTCTTGAAGCACATCAGCCAGATTGCCTTCTCTAGGGATTTCTTGTGCTCTTTCCCTTCTGTCCACTTAGCTGCAGCATCTACCGGACGCCCAGCCTTTAACAGAGTGGTGATCCACTTCTTCGTTATATTCACCTTACTAAACACATAATCAGAAATCCTTTCCTCCATCATGGTTTGCTCATCCGAACCATTGCTTACTGTATCGCACCCCTGTTACCGGAGTCCTGCCACGGTCACCATTTCTGTAGGGGGTGGCGTGTGCCCAGTCAGCTTCAGCTCTGACTGTCTCTGAGCGGTTCGAATCGCTCCCACACCCCTGGGTTCTAGACACCGGACTTAGGTACAGGCGGCGATATAGAAAATCGAGTAGACAAGTGGTTTGGTGCAAGAAAACCAAAATGTTATTAAAGGCAGAATAAAACACAATCTTACTGAGAATTACTTATATATAATTACAGGCATAAACAATTACACTTATATGGGAATGGGGTACACACGGCACATCGAGGGAAACAAATACATTAAAAATCCCCTTATCCTTATCCCACCCCCAATACCTAACTAGATTAAGCTACGAGGGGCCAGGAATTCATGCTCACCAATTCGAAACCTGTTGTTTTAACTGGCTGTGGGTTTTGAGGTTCACTCTTTTTGTCCTTTGGGGTTCGTCGTTGTCACGTGGCCACAGGGTACGGCGATGAAGTTGTTGGTGCGAAGCACCCTCCTTTTCCTCCGTTAACGTCTTCGTTGGGTACTTCGTCGCGGTGTGACTTCTTCTTCGGGCGGTCGCCGATGGTATTACTGCGGTTGGGGTTCGGTTGGCAATTTTTACCGTTAATGATTTTCCTATCCAAGCTTCGAACACCAGCTTATTCTTAACTGGGCTTTTATTGTCCATGCATCCAACGCCAACGTATTTATCAAACGCCAGCTTATAACTAGGCCGTTTGTCCCCAACGCGTCTTCCCGCTGCCCTTCTCTGCTTTCACCAGTTTTACCGCTCTCCTCATCTCGTCTCATCTGTTTGTGGCCCCGTGTATCCTGTGCATTTGCGATTAGGGTTCTCGTTCTCCTCCCGCGTTTGGCCCCGGTGTAATGGGCGTCCTTGATGTTGAGCGGCGCGGGGAGGGAGAAGAGGGCCCGCCACGAGGCACGAGAGCGAGAGGCAGGAGCCCGGAGCAGGAGGCAAGTGGCAAGAGCTGAGAGATAAGAGACCGATCACTACCGGTGGGCCTACAATTATACCTGGTTCTTCGCCCCTTATCTGCGCGCCAAATCAGGTCAGTCCTTTGTCTAACTTTTGGCGGGCTTGTTTAAAATGATTACAGCCATTTACTTTAACGACTTCTGGGGCGGTTGTCTCCTGGTATAATAGTTTCGATATCCTGGCTGTTTGTCATTTATGAAACTTAATCGGGTTTCCTGGCTTGGCAGCTACCTGTGATCTGTTACTGATTATTTATGCGATGAGTTGATGGCTTTCAGAATAGAGCCATCCTGGTTTGATCTGTTCCAAGGTGAAGAATGCATATTCTGTGTTTACTTATCTGTCTGGCTTTACAAAGTCTTTTCACAGATTCCTGCATGTTAGGTTTTGTTTCAGGGCCTGCCTTTTTGCAGGGCCTTGCTTTTAAAATCCTGTCGGTTTTGGTCACGAGGTTACAGAAGCCATTTTGGGTACCCTTTTTAATAACTTGTCCATACAGGGTCCCTTTATCCATAACTTTGAGGAATGTGGGAATTTTGAGAACCCTACATACCATAATATCACTTCATAACCCAACTACTCCAAGATCTGTTCATCCAGCTTGTAGGAACTTTTATGCTTGGCTATAGAAAAGAAAAGAGAAATGAATAAATTTGTATTTACACAGCACCTTTCGTGTTCCAAAGCACTTTATAACCAATGGATTATTTGATGTGCGCACACCTCTGACAATATAACACTCTCTCAGTACAGCATTGAAATGTCAGCCTACATTAGGTAATCAGGTGACAACCCCCACCCACCAAAATAACCTTCTAAATGTGAAGTAAATGCCTACTATAGTAAGTCCTGCACACTTTGGCCTAGTTGTTCAGGCAATGAGCGGCTTTCTGATGCTCCAATATTGCAGGCAGGAACGCACATTCATTACGAGCCAGAAGTGCACCGTCCGCCATATTGGTAAAGGCCAAGAACAGTCAGGTGGTCTCGCCTGAAGCAGGCCTCAGGCCCTTTGCATATGCAAATGAGGGGCCTACCATCTGTTTTCAACCCCCACTGCAGGCCTGGTTTGCACTGCGATAGCCAGTGCCAGCCGCACACAAGGAAACCAAGTTTACCTGCGGCCTATTAGGTGGTCCTGAAAGGGAAAAGCTGCTGGCCACAACCAAGAACATAGGCCTATAAATTCGGTGACGCCCCGCCAGCACGTTTGCGCCGGAAATTTAGCGCCCGCCGCCGAGCCAGTTGTGCCCGCCCCAAATTCACTTTCAGCGCCCCAAAGCGGAAGCGGGCGTTGGTACAGGGTGTGCCCGCCCCGCTTGGGGCGCTGAAAGTGAATTTCAGCGCTGCCGGTCCCGCTGCGCCACCCGATGCGGAGCGGCAGGCTGCTGTACTGCAGGCCTCCCCCTTCTCTTAAGGGGGAGGTGCCTGCAATGGCCGGAGCCCCGTTGAAAGTGCCGGCAAAAGAGCCCGGCACAACGGCGAAGTGCCGGGCTCCACGGAAACCAGCCGGCAATGCCGCGGGGGGGGGGTGGAGGAGGCCGGGGAAGGAGGTGCGGGCAGGCGGCCGCCGAAAAAGCGGCCGGCCGCACCTCCGCTTAAAATAGCGCCTCTAAGGCTGCAGCACGGCCAGGTTTTCAAAACGTTGTTAGCGGCCGCCGGGGAAGAGGCGGCCGCTATTGAAGATGGGGATCGGCGTGGTTTCGGTCGGTACCGGGGCGCTGCGCACACCGATGACGTCATCGGTGCCGGCGCAGCGCTACCGGCTTACGCCGATTTAAAGGCCCACCTAATTTCAGCGGCGACGCAACTTCCGGCGCAACCCACTCTTGCGCCCCTATATGGGCGCAAACCCAAGGGAATTTCTAGGCCATAATATTTAAAAAATATATTTAGCTGAATGTGGAGCCAGGACAAGCATGAGTGTTCCTTCCGACCTCATATTAAAAGGATGTGGGCTGCTGCCAGCTCCTGCTCCACTGCATGCTCACCTTCCTGGCCATTGCTGCCAGCCCCTGCTCCACTACACCCCCACCCTCCTGGCCATCGCTGCCAGCCCCTGCTCCACTGCACCCCCACCCTCCTGGCCATTGCTGCCAGCCCCTGCTCCACTACACCCCCACCCTCCTGGCCATTGCTGCCAGCCCCTGCTCCACTACACGCCCACCCTCCTGGCCATTGCTGCCAGCCCCTGCTCCACTGCACCCCTACCCTCCTGGCCATTGCTGCCAGCCCCTGCTCCACTACACCCCCACCCTCCTGGCCATCGCTGCCAGCCTCTGCTCCACTGCACCCCCACCCTCCTGGCCATCGCTGCCAGCCCCTGCTCCACTGCACCCCCACCCTCCTGGCCATCGCTGCCAGCCCCTGCTCCACTGCATCCCCACCCTCCTGGCCAATGTTGCCGGCCCCTGCTCCACTGCACCCCCACCCTCCTGGCCATTGCTGCCAGCTCCTGCTCCACTGCATCCCCACCCTCCTGGCCATCGCTGCCAGCTCTTGCTCCACTGCACCCCTATCCTCCTGGCCATTGCTGCCAGCTCCTGCTCCACTGCAACCCCACCCTCCTGGCCATTGCTGCCAGCCCCTGCTCCACTACGCCCCCACCCTCCTGGCCATTGCTGCCGGCCCCTGCTCCACTGCACGCCCACCCTCCTGGCCATCGCTGCCAGCCCCTGCTCCACTGCGCCCCCACCCTCCTGGCCATTGCTGCTGGCCCCTGCCCCACTGCACCCCCACCCTCCTGGCCATTGCTGCCGGCCCCTGCTCCACTGCACCCCCAACCTCCTGGCCATTGCTGCTGCCCCTGCTCCACTGCACCCCCACCCTCCTGGCCATTGCTGCCAGCCCCTGCTCCACTGCGCCCCCACCCTCCTGGCCATTGCTGCCAGCCCCTGCTCCACTGCGCCCCCACCCTCCTGGCCATTGCTGCTGGCCCCTGCTCCACTGCACCCCCACCCTCCTGGCCATTGCTGCTGGCCCCTGCTCCTCTGCACCCCCACCCTCCTGGCCATTGCTGCCAGCTCCTGCTCCACTGCACCCCCACCCTGCTGGCCATTGTTGCCGGCCCCTGCTCCACTGCACACCCACCCTCCTGGCCATTGCTGCCGGCCACTGCTCCACTGCATGCCCACTGGTCACCGTTAACACATGGCCCGACCCCTTCCTCACTGACCCGAGTGCCGCCGTAATGCCAGTTGCGGCCCAATCATCATTCCTGCTTCACCAGCGAGCCACCTCTTGCTGTCTGCAGCTCACCGGCTGCATGGAAATGAGGACTGAGGCCCAATATTGGGGGCACTTCAGGCCTCACTACTCAGGCACAAGGAATTTGTAGGCCTTTCCTTTGTAAGCTGAAATTTTGGACTTACAGTGTGTAATGATATCAGCAAAGTGGACTGGGAAAATAGATTAAAGGGTAAGACGGTACATGACCAGTGGTGTACATTTAAGGAGTTATTTTACAACTTCCAAAAAAAATATATTCCACTGAGGAAAAAAGGGTGTAAAAGAAAAGATAGCCATCCGTGGCTAAGTAAAGTAATTAAGGATAGTATCCGACTAAAAACAAGGGCATATAAGGTAGCCAAATCTAGTGGGAGGATGGAAGATTGGGAAGTCTTTAAAAGACAGCAAAAAATAACAAAAAGATTGATTAAGAAAGGGAAGATAGATTATGAAAGTAAATTAGCAAAAAATATAAAAACAGACAGTAAAAGTTTCTATAGTTATATAAAAAGAAAAAGGGTGGCTAAAGTAAATGTTGGTCCCTTAGAGGATGAGACCGGGAAATTAATGGTGGGAAACATGGAGATGGCAAAAACACTGAACAATTATTTTGTATCAGTCTTTACAGTAGAGGACACTAAGAATATCCCAACACTGGACAAACAGGGGGCTCTAGGGGGGGAGGAACTAAATACGATTAAAATCACTAAGGAAGTGGTACTTGGTAAAATAATGGGACTCAAGGCGGATAAATCCCCTGGACCTGATGGCTTGCATCCCAGGGTCTTGAGGGAAGTAGCGGTAGGGATTGTGGATGCATTGGTAATAATTTTCCAAAACTCACTGGACTCAGCAAAGGTCCCAGCAGATTGGAAAACTGCTAATGTAACACCCTTATTTAAAAAGGGTAGTAGGCAGAAGGCTGGAAACTATAGACCTGTTAGCCTAACATCTGTGGTTGGTAAAATGTTAGAGTCCATTATTAAGGAGACAGTAACGGGACATTTGGATAAACATAATTTAATAGGGCAAACTCAGCATGGTTTCATGAAGGGGAAGTCATGTTTAACAAATTTGCTTGAGTTTTTTGAGGAAGTAACATACAGGGTGGATAAAGGGGAACCAGTGGACGTAGTGTATTTAGACTTCCAAAAGGCATTTGACAAGGTGCCACACAAAAGATTATTGTTCAAGATAAAAAATCACGGGATTGGGGGTAATATTCTGGCGTGGGTGGAGGATTGGCTCTCTAACAGAAAGCAGAGAGTTGGGATAAATGGTTCGTTCTCAGATTGGCAACCAGTAACTAGTGGTGTTCCGCAGGGGTCAGTGCTGGGTCCCCAACTCTTTACAATCTATATTAACGATTTGGAGGAGGGGACCGAGTGTAACATATCAAAGTTTGCAGATGATACAAAGATGGGAGGGAAAGTAGTGAGTGAGGAGGACATAAAAAACCTGCAAAGGGACATAGACAGGCTAAGTAAGTGGGCAGAGATTTGGCAGATGGAATACAATACTGGAAAGTGTGAGGTTATGCACTTTGGCAGGAAAAATCATAGAGCAAGTTATTATCTTAATGGCAAGAAACTGGAAAGTACTGTAGTACAAAGGGATCTGGGGGTCCTGGTGCACGAAACTCAAAAAGTTAGTATGCAGGTGCAGCAAGTGATTAAGAAGGCCAATGGAATGTTGGCTTTTATTGCTAGGGGGTTGGAATATAAAAACAGGGAGGTATTGCTGCAGTTGTACAAGGTATTGGTGAGGCCGCACCTGGAATACTGCATACAGTTTTGGTGTCCATACTTAAGAAAAGACATACTTGCTCTCGAGTCAGTACAAAGAAGGTTCACTCGGTTAATCCCGGGGATGAGGGGGTGGTCATATGAGGAGAGGTTGAATAGATTGGGACTCTACTCATTGGAGTTCAGAAGAATGAGAGGCGATCTTATTGAAACATATAAGATTGTGAAGGGGCTTGATCGGGTGGATGCGGTGAGGATGTTCCCAATGATGGGTGAAACTAGAACTAGGGGGCATAATCTTAAAATAAGGGGCTGCTCATTCAAAACTGAGATGAGGAGAAACTTCTTCACTCAGAGGGTGGTAGGTTTGTGGAATTTGCTGCCCCAGAAAGCTGTGGAAGCTACATCATTAAATAAATTTAAAACAGAAATAGATAGTTTCCTAGAAGTAAAGGGAATAAAGGGTTACGGGGAGCGGGCAGGAAATTGGACATGAGTCTGGGTTCGGAATGGTCATGGCCCTGTGGGTAGTGGAGCGGGCCCAGGGGCCGTGTAGCCTTGTTCTGCTCCTACTGTGTTCTAATTCTGTTAGATTTCAGGAGATGGTTTTATTCCTGTTCCTGACTGGGGTGGAGATCGCCTTTACAGAAGGTAAGTACTGTAGAAAATATAGGGACAGAGTGATCTCCTGGAAGAATTTCGATCGCCTAGATGGGTCGGAGAGGAATTTCCCAGATTTTTTTCTCCCAAATTGGCCATTGGGTCTTTATCTGGTTTTTCGCCTCTCCCGGGAGATCACATGGGTTCAGGTGGATGCAGAGTGATAGAAGATTTGAGGTTAGGATCAGATCAGCCATGATCTTATTGAATGGTGGAGCAGGCTCGAGGGGCCGATTGGCCTACTCCTGCTCTTATTTCTTATGTTCTTATGTTCTTATGTTCAAATAGTGATGGTATTTGCCTGTTTGATTATTTATGCCTTACCAGCATATTTGCCTGATTGATTATTTATGCCTGACCAGCAGAGGGCATGTGAGAGACAAGCAGTTTAGTTTTGGTTTCGCTTTAGATGGATCTGTAAGATGGTGTCTCCTTTAAATGCTGTTAACTGAGTTGAACATACTTTAGATAAAAAGTCATTCTCCTTCATAAATGTCTCATCATTGAACCCACATACAAATCAATACATGGTGTCAGAAGTGATTGAAAGAGATGAAGAGGAAAATCTGAAGTTAAATCAGCTCTCCACATAATAGCAAGCCAAAAGAGAACATCGTTACTTACCATTGGAGAATAGCTAACGAAGTGAAAAATGGAAGGTTTACGCGCACCGGCGAAGCTTCAGTTGACAGGTAATGTGGCTGAAAATTGGAGGAGGTTCAAACAACGTTTAGAATTGTATTTAGCGGCAATCGCAGCTGACGAGAAAAGTGATAAAATGAAATCATCAGTGTTCTTACATGTCATGGGTGATGAAGCGCTGGAGGTGTATAATAACTTCACATTCGCTGCTGAGGGAGACAAAATGAAGTTGGATAAAATAATGGAACAGTTTGAGGCCTACTGCATACCTAAACATAATGTGATGTTTGAGAGGCACAGATTTTTCACATGTGTACAGAAAACGGGAGAGACTATTGACCAGTATGTGACTGAACTGAGAAACAGAAGCAAATCGTGTGAATTTGGGGGACTGACAGACTCGCTGATAAAAGACAGACTGGTGTGTGGTATTCCAGATAATGGTCTAAGGGAAAGACTGCTAAGAGAGCAAGATCTAGACCTGGGAAAAGCCATAGCACTGTGTAGGGCTACAGAGACTGTGAAGTCGCAGGCAAAGGAGCTGTTCAGTGACAATAGCTGCAACGTGGATGCAGTGAGAAAGAACGGACACAAAACGTTTAACAAAAAGAGCGCCAATGTGAAAAAAGAGGCATGGCCAGCGAACAAAAATGAAAGGGGCAATCGAAAGTCATGTAGTCGATGCGGTACACAGCATCCACCAAAAAAGTGTCCAGCATATGGTAAAAAATGCAATAGTTGCAACAAAAACAACCATTATGCCCGTTGCTGCAAGAACCAAGCGCAACAAAGCAAGGTCCATGCAGTAGATGAAAGCGAGATAGAGGAGTTCTATGTAGATGTTGTGTCTGAAAACAAAAAAGAAAAAAGAGACTGGATGTTGACACTAAAAGTGAATGACATACACATTCCATTTAAATTGGATACTGGAGCATAAGTTAATGTGATATCAGAGACTGATTTTAAGAAAATTAGACCCAGACCAAAGATACATGGAATAAAATTGAAAGTGACAGGATACTCAGGTACTGATATACCAGTGAAAGGAAGATGCATTGTCAAAGTGACACACAAGGACAGAGAGCACACGCTAGCATTAATCGTGGTGCCAAAGGATGTGCAGGCCATACTAGGTTTAAAAGCCTGTGAGAGACTGAACCTGGTAAAGAGAGTCCTCGTTGTGGAAAGCGAAGGAGAGACAGTCTATGATGAACTCATGAAAGAGTACAATGACCTATTTCAGGGTCTAGGCTGCCTTCCAGGAGAACACACGATCAGGGTAGATAAAAGTATGCCAACGGTCATACATCCATGCAGAAAAGTTCCGTTTGCTCTTCAAAAGCAACTGAAGGCAGAGTTGGACAGGATGGAAAGCCTGAACGTGATTCAGAAGATAGATGAGCCAACTGAGTGGGTGAGTTCCCTCGTCGTTGTGGACAAAAAGAATGGAAAGCTCAGAATTTGCCTGGATCCAAGAGACCTAAACAGAGCAATAAAGAGAGAGCACTTCAAGCTTCCTACACGTGAGGAAATCATGTCACAGTTTGCAAATGCAAAGTATTTCAGCAAGTTAGATGCATCATCAGGATTTTGGCAGATGAAACTGGACGAGGCAAGTTCAAGACTGTGCACATTCAACAGTCCATTTGGCAGATACAGATTTCTAAGGTTACCATTTGGCATTGCCTCAGCTCCTGAAGTGTATCACAAAACTATCCATATGATCTATGAGCACCTGGAGGGAGTTGATACATCAATGGATGACATCATAGTATGGGGAACCACGAGAACTGAGCATGACAAGAGACTGAAAAAAGTGCTGGAAGCAACAAGGAAAACAAACCTGAAGCTGAATAGAGAGAAATGCCAGCTCGGGGTGACAGAACTGACATTCGTGGGAGATATCCTTAGCAGTGAGGGCATCAGACCAGATCCCAGAAAGGTGTCCGCCATTGAGAATATGCCAAAGCCACAATGCAAAAAGGACGTGCAGAGATTTAATGGAATGATAAACTACATGGGTAAATTTATATCCAGCCTCTCAGAAAAGATGGCGCCACTGAGAAGACTAACTGAAAAGAACATAGAATGGGAATGGAATCATGAGCATGAGAAGTCATGGAGCGATCTAAAGAAACTGCTCACAGAGGAACCAGTTCTGAGGTTTTATGACCCAGCGAGACCCATCAAGATATCATCAGATGCATCACAGAGTGGGCTTGGTGCTGTTCTTCTGCAAAAATATGACTACTGGCAACCTATTGCATATGCATCGCGCTCAATGACAGACGCGGTGGCGTGATATGCTCAAATAGAAAAGGAGCTGCTCAGCATCACATACGCCTGTGAAAGATTTCACCAGTTTGTGGCAGGACAAGCAATCAGTGTAGAGACTGACCATAAGCCCTTGATTGCATTGTTCCAAAAACCACTAAATAGCTGTCCGCTTAGAATACAAAGAATGATGATCAGGCTGCAACGCTATACACTGAATGTTGCGTACACACCGGGTAAGCTGATGTATACAGCAGACACGTTGTCCAGAGCTGTTGACCCAAGTGAGCCCACAAACACCAAAATGGATGAAAAAGTGAACGCCTATGTGGACATGGTCACAAGTGCACTGCCCATAGCAGATGCAAAAATGGAGCTCATAAAGACTGAGACAAACAAAGATGAAACAATGAGACGACTGAGGAAAAGCATCTTGGATGGATGGCCCAACATGAAGCAAGACTGCTCACCTGACATGGCAGAGTACTGGAACTGCAGGGCGGAAATATCAGTGGTCGAAGACATCATCTACAAAGGAAGTAAAATAGTTAACCCAAAGAGTCTGAGAAAAGAGATGCTAAAAAGTATCCATGGAGGACATCTGGGAATCGAAAAGTGTAAGAAAAGAGCACGAGAGGTGATGTACTGGCCACGAATCAACCAAGATGTGACAAATGAGGTGTCAAACTGCACAATATGCCTGAAATATCGAGCAAGCAATCCGGTAGAATCACTAAAGCCACACCCAGCGCCAGACAGACCTTACCAGAAGGTAGGCGCTGACCTATTCGTATGTCAAGGGAAGGACTATCTTGTAGTCACAGATTATTGCTCCCTGTATCCAGAGGTTTGTAGACTGTACACCACCACTGCAGATGCTGTGATAAGATGTATGAAAGCCATATTCTCCAGACATGGCGTGGCAAACGAGGTCTTCACAGACAACGGACCCCAGTTTTACAATGCAAGTTTCCGACACTTTGCCAAAGAGTGGGACTTTGTCCACACAACATCAAGTCCTCACTTTCCACAGTCCAATGGACTAGTTGAAAAATCTGTCCAGACAGTGAAAAGACTGATGTGCAAGGCAAGAGACAGTGGAACTGACTTCTACCAGATCATGCTTGTATACCGCACAACGCCGCTCGAGTGTGGTATGTCACCAGCCCAACTACTTATGGGACGTCTGCTAAGGTCAAACCTACCCATCCCGGAGAACCTCCTGAAAACAAAAGAGGGGGAGAAAGTGAGGAAGTTCAAAGAACAGAAAGAAAAGCAAAAGTACTACTATGACAGAGGAACACAAAACCTACCTGAACTCCACACTGGTGACCAAGTAAGGTTCAAAGACAAAACAAACATATGGACTCAGAAGGGAACTGTCCTGAGTGAAGTTCAACCAAGATCATACACCATTCAGACAGATGAGGGTGCTGTTCTGCGAAGAAATCGTCGAGATCTTCTCATGGGACCAGCCACAGCAAGTCAAAAGACTGATACTGTTGAACAACCTGATCACACAGCAGGTCAAAAGACTGATACTGTTGAACAACCTGATCACACAGCTGAGAAACCATCATCGGAGGCAACAACTCAGATTCAAGGACAATCAATCAGAAAATCCTCAAGACGCGTGAAGCCTCCTGAGAGACTCATTGAGCAAATTTAAGGACTCTTGTTATAGAAGGAAGTAATGTTATCTTATTCTTTCTTCAAGTTCTAGGTATTTACATATTTCATGTGAACACACAAAACAAGGTTAAAAAACCTTGATCATGATAATGATAATGTAAGTTCATTAAAGGTTACAGTTAAAATGCAGAGTAATACAAAGAAAACATGTTGTTAGATAAAAGTAAAATACTTTTGTTTTAAGAAAGGGAGATGTAATGATATCAGCAAATAGTGATGGTATTTGCCTGTTTGATTATTTATGCCTTACCAGCATATTTGCCTGATTGATTATTTATGCCTGACCAGCAGAGGGCATGTGAGAGACAAGCAGTTTAGTTTTGGTTTCGCTTTAGATGGATCTGTAAGATGGTGTCTCCTGTAAATGCTGTTAACTGAGTTGAACATACTTTAGATAAAAAGTCATTCTCTTTCATAAATGTCTCGTCATTGAACCCACATACAAATCAATACACAGTGGAGCAGAGAACAGTTTTAGACTGTCCTGCAATAGCAGATGGGCTCTCTCTTAAAGTTCCTGGATCAACAATTTCTGCTGATGTCTTTATTGATTTGTGAGTCATGAGATGAGATGACGACTGGACGATAAGTAATTGTCAAGCTCCGTGTGACACTTATTACACTCGTCCACAAGACCCTGACTACATGTTGAATGTGTTTTCAGCAATGTTTGCAGTGTACGTCTTGTAACTCACGGCTAACCTGGGGTTCATCGACTCCGTAATTGATTGACACCAATGTAGCAGCAAATTGAACTTGAAGTTCCCTGAATCAATATTGGGCAGGACTAGACATTGTTAAGATGCTGATCATTCCCAAGATATCCTGTGTGCTGGGTATGATTCTATTCTAGAAATTACACAGCATTTGTGTTTAAAAGAGAACTTATCTTTTCTGATTCCTTTTATGGGACAGGGTTACTAAGGATTTGTATTGCCACAAATTGAGAATGGACGACATGATTCTTTTCACTTTTCCTGGCATATATGCTTTATGAGTTTGCTAGGCATATATATGCGTCATTTGATGCTATATAGCATCACAGAATGATATAGCACAGAAGAAGGCCATTCACCCCATCGCCTGTAGAATTCGCAAAATTGAACATTGTCCTATAAGGGTCTATTGGCGGAAAAGGCCTTAACTTTTAAAGACTGTTTTAAAAGAAGCCCAGAAAAAGGGACACACAAAATGGCCGCCAGACCCCGTGACCAGCATTTGGGACACTTTAAAATGGTTCCTGCAGTCCCCAGACAGCTTTTTGTGGATTCAGCCCACAGTAGGTTCTGGAAGGCAGTTTCAGGGAAAACGATACCAGATAGAGCCCCATACATATAGATTCGATGCAGATCCGATCAGATCGGCCTGTAGATAAAGGCCATCAAAATGTTTACCCAGACAAAGGGAAACAGTTTCATATTCATAGGGGGAACATCAAACACCATTTAAGACATCAGAAGGACATTAAAGACAATACAGGGTCGTTCCAGACCAGAGATGGCAGTTACCGGCCATCCGAAGATACTTTAAAAACAAAGACTACTCCGCTGTGCTACAAGCCCGCCAAAAGTTAAACAAAGACTAACCTTGATTTGGCGGGAGATAAGGGCCTCCACGGAAAAGTATAACTGGAGCCCCGGGGTAGCCATCGGTGGCTTGTAGCTTTTTGGAGCTTGGAACTTTTGCAGCTTTTTGGCAGCGTTTTGAGCTAGCTGCCTTTTCGAGAGCCGTGGAGGAACGTCGATCCGGGGACCAGCCAAGAAGGTGATTCGAGTCTGTGTCCCGCCCCGGGGTAACCATCGGGAGATCATCGACAAACCCCAGGCCGTTGATGAGACAAAGGACAACAGCCCTTCAGAAGAAACCTATCTGAAAATGGTAAACCAGCTGGGCTCTGCGAAGAAACCTATCTGACCATGGTCAAATAGGTGGTCTCCGTCCACGCCGATGTCCCGACCTGCCAGCATCCAGCCTGTCCGTGGCCTTCACCTCGTGAAAGAAGAGTGTCGCAGCCCGCAGCGTTGACCACGTGGAGACAGGACGCCTGAGAGGATCAAAACACAGACCTTTCAAAATCTTATACTTTCTCATTGGATTGGTGAGCATGTTTCTGGCCCTCATAATCTGATCTAGCTAGGCTTAGGGGGTGGGCATTTTGGGTATAATTAATTATGAGTTGTTGTCCCTCGATGTTCCGTGTGTTTCCCCATTTCGAGATGACTTTTGTAAAGTATAACATGCCTGTATATACATTGGTTAGTCCTGTATTATGATTTGTTTTTCCTTCCCATGTACCTTATTTGGCTTACATTCAATTTGTTCCTTTATGCAATAACATTTCATTTCGTTTTCATTAAACCTGATCTACAGAGTATTCTCTACAATGTAGTTCCTGCCTCAAAGACCAGTGTATAGAACCTAAGGGGCGAGTGGGTCGAACCACTCAAGGTTTTACTGTGCAAGAGAGAGAGGCCTCTAGAGAGAGAAACCTCTGCGATCGAAAACCCCTTACAGCCCCTGTGCCGGCTCTTTGAAAGAACTACTCAATTAGTCCCACACCCCTAAGTGGAGTAAAAGGGTAGCCCTAAACCTGATTTGCATATTGGATCACAAGAAAGGTGCAGGAATTAACTGAATGCTTCCTCTTACTTTTGTCTGTTGTAGCTTTCTCACACACAATCAATTTTATTTTACCTTTCAGCTGAGAAAATAGCCAACGGCCAATTCTCCATTGATTCCAGCACCTGCGGAGCTGAGTGCATAGAAATGGCAAAACTCTCAGACAGAAAAAGATAGTTTTCTTCCATGATAACACAGATCAGCTCAGGCAAGTGTACTGTAAATCACCACATAGGCTGGCAAACAGGGTAGCGAGTAACCAGATTCAAACCCTCAACCACTTTGGTACGAGCTCAATGCCATGCCATGCCATTCCAAAATATTGCTAGTTTATGATTTGTTGCAAAATATAAAGAAAATGCATCCTGAAGT
Source organism: Somniosus microcephalus (assembly GCF_052327205.1). NCBI lineage: Eukaryota > Metazoa > Chordata > Chondrichthyes > Squaliformes > Somniosidae > Somniosus > Somniosus microcephalus. Next base: position 163,062,699 of record NC_140997.1, on the reverse strand, counting down.
ATACAATCAATAAAACCAAAATGTTTACAGCTGTAATTATTCATTAATGCTAATGAATCACCATTCTTTGTAAATCAGTGCTGATGTACAACATGATTTTTAGTTATACTGGCTATGAATTTGCTGCCAAAAAATGATTACCCTGTTCTTACTTCCTCTTCATCAAGACTGGCTTCTCCAACTCCTTTTTATTACCTTATCTCATTGAAAATGATTATGCTGGCCATGGTTCAAAATTACCTCTTCAGCTTTCAATTTATATAGCATCTGCTTCTGTACTCATCACTAAAATAAATGCAATTATCAGAGAAACTCAGCTGTTTTGTACACTCGCCAGCATTTTAAAGGCTGGATGGTAACAGCCAATGATAAATTATCCCTTACATATTTTATTTCAAAGCCCAAGTGAAGAAAAGTATTATCAGCCTAAAGTATAGCGAATCAACTGCACACCCTCATAGTTCGATGGAGAAAGAGGTAAACTACTCTTTCCTGTGGTTAGGTTAGGAAATCTACCAACGTTTGATGTTCAGATCCACTGACATTGTGTACACCCGGTTTCTTTGAGCTCTAGGTCAGGCCACAAGGTAGAGAGATCATTCCTTTGCTTTATTCAGGTCTTTCCTGAGTTGCATTACTTCAAGCACAGTAACTTCTCAGCTGAGCTTTGATGTCAAACATCTGAGATGGATCTTTGCTCATCAGCTGCTTTTTGGCATTAAAGCTTTTTCACATAAAGAAAGAAGGAAGAAGTTGCATTTATCGGTAATTTTAATACTGAGATATCTTCACTGCTTTCCTCCCTCAGCCTCTGCACCGAACGACTTCTCATCCTCGGTGATTTCAACCTCCATCTCAATTCATCAGGCTTTCTCTCCTCTGAGTTCACTAGCCTCCTATCCTCCCTTAATCTCCCCCTCCATGTAAACTCCCCAACCCATATTCACGGCCACACCCTCGATCTTGCTATCTGAAACCCTCATCCATGCCTTTGTTACCTCTAGACATGACTATTCCAACGCACTCCTGGCTGGCCTCCCACAAAGAAGGTGATATATGCTTAGAGGCGCAGGGCAAGGCTAGAATACTCGATGAGTACTTTGTATTGGTGTTTACTAAGGAGGTGGATGCTGACAAAATATCGGTAGAAGTGGAAAAGGTAGAAGCAACGGAAGGGGTGAAAATTGATAGACAGGATGTACTAGAAAGGCTGGGTATGCTTAAAGTGGACAAGTCGCCTGGTCCAGATGACTTGCATCCCAAGTTGCTAAGGGAATTAGGGGAGGAGATAGCGGAAGGGCTTGCCATAATTTTCCAATCTTCCCTAGATGCGGAGGAGGTGCCTGAGGATTGGAAAGTGGCAAATGTAACACCATTGTTCAAGAAAGGGTGTAAGGACAATCCTAGTAACTACAGGCTGGTTAGTTTAACATCAGTGGTGGGTAAAGTTTTAGAAACAATAATCAAGGAAAAAATTAACAAGCACTTGGAGAGGTTTAAGCTAATTAAAAAGAGCCAACACGGATTTGTAAAGGCTGATCGTGTATGACTAATCTAATTGAATTTTTTGATGAAGTAACAGAGAGGATTATTGAAGGAAATGCAATGGATGTTGTCTACATGGATTTTCAGAAGGCATTTGACAAAGTACCACATAGAAGGCTGGTTAACAATATTGAAGCTCATGGAATAGGTGGGTCATTGGCAGCTTGGATAAGGAATTGGCTTAAGGACAGAAAACAGCAAGTTGTGGTTAATGGCTGTTTTTCAGACTGCAGGATGGTAGACAGTGGTGTTCCCCAAGGGTCAGTGCTGGGGCCACTGCTTTTTTTGATATATATAAATGACCCGGATATTGGAATACAGAGTAGAATTTCTAAATTTGCCGATGACACCAAACTTGGGGGTGTAGCAAACAGTGAAGATGATACCAATCGACTGCAACAGGACATAGAAAGGCTAGCAGAATGGGCAGACAAGTGGCAGATGGAATTTAATACAGAGAAGTGTGAAGTGATGCATTTTAGCAGAAGGAACAGGGAGAGGCAATATACACTTAATGGCACAGTTTCAAAGAGTGTGCAGGGACAGAGGGACCTGGGAATTAATGTGCATAGGTCCCTGAAGGTGGCAGGACATATTGAGAGAGTGGTTAGCAAAGCAAATGGGATCTTGGGTTTCATAAATAGAGGTATTGAGTACAAATGTAGAGAAGTTATGCTGAATATTTATAAAGCGTTGGTTAGGCCACAACTGGAGTATTGTGTCCAGTTTTGGTCACCACACTTTAGGAAGGATGTGAAGGCACTTGCGAAGGTGCAGAGGAGATTTACCAGAATTGTTCCGGGGATGGGGGATCTTAGCTACAAGGACAAGTTGGAGAAGCTGGATTTGTTTTCATTAGAGCAAAGGAGGTTGAGGGGTGATTTGATAGATGTGTATAAGATTATGACAGGTTTGGATAGGCTAGACAGGGAATGGCTGTTCCCACTAGTTGATGGTACCAGGACCTGGGTACACAGATTTAAGGTTTTGGGCAAGAGATACAGGGGGGATGTGAGGAAAAGCTTTTTTATGCAGCGAGCGGTGATGACCTGGAATTCGCTGCCGATGGAAGTGGTGGAAGCGGAGACACTCAATGTTTTCAAGGGGAGACTGGATAGGCACTTGAGGGAAATAAACTTGCAGGGCTACGGGGATAGAGCGGGGGAATGAGACTGACTGGATTGCTCTACAGAGAGCCGGCACGGACTCAATGTGCCGAATGGCCTCCTTCTGTGCCGTTATGACTCTATGACTCTATGTTATAACTCTATGGCCTAGAAATTGGGTTGGGGCGCCAAAGTGCCGCAAAAGTCGCCTGAGCGCAGGATTTAGCGCAGCGTTCGAGGCTTCAGCGATCGTCAGATATTCAGTTTCATTGCCCCTCGAGGGACATGGGGCGAGGCTCGAGGCGCTCCGCGTCCCTCTTAGGGCGCTGAAACTGAATATCGCAGCGCAACGTGCCGCAGCACCACACGCTGTGGCACGGCATGCTGCGGTACGGCAGGCCTTCCTCCCACTGTTAAGGGGGAGGTGCCTGCAACAGCGCGATCCCCGCTCGCGAGTGCCGGCAAAAGAGCCCGGCACCAAGGAGAAGTGCCGGGCTCTCGGGAAACAGCCGGCAATGCCGCGGGGGGGAGGGGTTAGGAGGCCGGGGATGGAGGTGCTGGCAGGCGGCTGCCGAAAAAGGCGGCCGCTTCGCACCTCCACCTTAACTTGCGCCGCTGCCGGCACAGTAAGGCCCCGTGAACCGGGCGCGGGTAGCGAACAGCACAACTGCGCCGTTCACTACCAAATATCGTGAACGGGGCACGAATGGGGCGCTGCGCACACCAATGATGTCATCGGTGGCAGCGCAGCGCAAAAAGCTAACGCCACCATTATTGCCCCAACTCAATATCGCGGGAGGCGCAGCCAGTGGCGCTACAGCCACTGCCTGCCTCTTTAGGCGCTAACAAGTGGCGCTACTCACCCAATTTCTCCCCCTATGATTCTACCCTACGTAAACTTGAGGTCATCCAAAACTTGGCTGCCTGTGTCCTAACTCGTTCCAAGTCGCATTCACCCATCACCCATGTGCTCGCTGACCTACATTGGCTCCCGGTTAAGCAACACCTCGATTTTAAAATTCTCATCCTTGTTTTCATATCCTTCCATGGCCTTGTCCCTCCCTACCTCTGTAATCTCCTCCAGCCGCACAACCACCTGAGATATCTGCGCTCCTCTAATTCTGCCCTGTTGAGCATCCAATTATAATCGCTCAACCATTGGTGGCCGTGCCTTCAGCTGTCCAGGCCTTAAGCTCTGGAATTCCCTCCATAACCTCTCCGCCTCTCTACCTCTCTTTCCTCCTTTAAGGCATTCCTTAAAACCTACCTCTTTGAGCAAGCCTTTGTCCATCTGCCCTACTTTCTCCTTATGTGGTTTAGTGTCAATTTTTTGTCTTATAACACTCCTGTGAAGTGCCTTGGGACATTTTACTACGTTAAAGGTGCTATATAAATACAAGTTGTTGTTGTTGTATACAGTGTCCTTCACGACCAAGATATTGAAGTACTTTTTGAAGTGTTGTCATTGTTGTCACGTAGGAAAATGAGGCAGCTAATTTGCGCACAGCAAGGTCCCACAAACAGCAATGAGATAATGACCAGATAATGTTTTAGTGATGTTAATTGAGAGATGAATATTGGCCAGGACACCATGTTAAAATATGTGCCACTTTAAGATGAAGAAAGATTTTTAGGCGCATTTCCAAGTTAATTAAACAGTTATCAGTTAACTGTCCCGTTTTATGGTCCCTGACTAATGTAAACTGGGTCTGGATTTGTAATGTCAACGTCCCTCCACTCAATCATAGATGAAGCAGCATTTAATTGGATGTTTTTTTGTTAACCAAGCTGTCCGGCACCAGGTGCACCTTTAATAGCAGACTGAGTGGACTGCCATGATTATACTGACGACTTGCATCATTGTTGAGTGAAGGGAAAGCAAAGCATCCAGACATCTGTAATCAAACATACAATGAATCTGCACCCCAGACCCTGAGTGCTAGTGACATTTTTAACAATTGGTGGTGCAACAGGCCTAGTTCGATTAGGTTCTTACTGGAAGATACTTTAAATTTTGGAACTTAATAAAATAAGTCGTTGCACTGAAAACAATGATTATCGCCAGCAATCACCTCTCCTAACCATGGCCGCTGTGTCAGATTAACAGAAATATACCCATTGTATAACTGGGGCATTATACATCTAGCTGACCACATCAGTGTGTCTGGCCTTCATGTGAAAAAGAGCCTTTCAATCCCATGAAATAAATTGGTTTGACTTGGAAGATCTCAGCAGCCTTTTTGTGAGTTTCTAGCGCAGTTGAATTGTCTCAGCAGAGATTTTGAAATTAAGCTGAAAACACCTATGCGCAAAATCTTGTTCATTAAAAATGTTTTGTGTTTTCCTGCCAGTGTTGTTGAGGACTTCCGATTTTCTCATCAAATCTGAAACTCCTGCAGCTCAGAGAAGAACTTGCATTGATCTTACGCCTCTCACATCCTAAAGTGCTTTACATGTGCTTTTGAAGTGAAGTCACTGTTGTAATGTAGGAACAATGTGACAGTAATTGCATCTCCCAACATTTTTGGATTTAGATCCTTCCAAGCTTATCTCCTTCAATTATTATGTCTTCCTTTTTAATTCATTAGATATTTTGATTGCTGAAGTGGCAGTCGCATAAGAAGAAAACCTGCCAGCAAACACCTTCAAACAGTGGGTTAATAGCTGCAATGAATGATTGTGAAATAACTAGATGCATAGGATTACATAGGATATACATCTCAGAGCAGGCCATTTGGCCCAACCAGTCCATGCCGGCGTTTATGCTCCACACGAGCCTCCTCCCATCTAAATCTATCAGCATAACCCTCTATTCCCTTGTCCCTCATATGCTTGTCCAGCCTCCCCTTAAATGCTTCCATACTATTCGCTTCAACCACTCTCTGTGGTAGCGAGTTCCACATTCTCCCCGCTCTTTGGGTAAAGAAGTTTCTTCTGAATTCCCTATTGGATTTCTTAGTGACTATCTTATATTGATGGCCTCTAGTAATGCTCTTCCCAACAAGTGGAAATATTCTTTCTGTATCCACTCTATCAATTTTTAAAAATCATTTTAAAGACCTCTATTAAGCACCCCTCAGCCTTCTTTTTTCAAGAGAAAAGAGACCTAGTCTGTTCATCCTTTCCTGATATACCCTCGCATTTCTGGTATCATCCTTGTAAATCTTCTTTGCACCCTCTCCAGTGTCTCTATATCCTTTTTATAATAGGTCGACCAGAGCTGTACGCAGTACTCTAAGTGTGGTCTAACCAAGGTTCGATACAGGTTTAGCATAACTTCCCTACTTTTCAATTCTATCATTCTAGAAATAAACCCTAGTGCTTGGTTTGCTTTTTTTATGGCCTTGCTAACCTGTGTCACAACTTTTAGTGATTTGTGTATTTGTACTCCGAGATCCCTTTGTTCCTCCACCACACCTAGACTTGCACCCTCCAAGTGATGTGACCTCCCTATTCTTCCTACCAAAATGTAATAACTCACATTTATCTGTGTTGAACTTCATTTGCCAATTATATGCCCATTCTGGAAGTTTATTCATGTCCTCCTGTAACTTGTTGCAGTCCTCCTCAGTATTGACTATCCCCCACAATTTGCTGTCATCCGCAAATTTAGAAATTATGTTTTTGATTCCTAAGTTTAAATTGTTAATGTAAATTGTGAACAGCAGTGGTCCCAGCACTGATCCTTGTGGAACACCACTACCCACCTTCTGCCACTGTGAATAGCTACCCTTTACTCCTACTCTGCTTTCTATCCTGAAGCCAGCCAGCAATCCATTCTGCTACTTGTCCCCTGATTCCACATTCTCTGACCTTGTTCATCAGTCTATTATGGGATACCTTGTCGAAGGCCTTTTGAAAATTCAGATAAATTACATCTACTGCATTACCATTGTCTACTCTCTCTGTTACCTCTTCAAAAAAATCTATAAGGTTGGTCAAGCAAGACTTTCCCATTTGAAATCCATGTTGACTCTTCATTATTATATTTTTGGTTTCTAGATGTTCTACTATTTTCTCCTTTAGTAGGGATTCCATTATTTTTCCTACCACCGGTGTTAAGCTGACTGGTCTATAATCCCCTGTAATGAGGGGACAGTTTCATGGTCTACTTGGTGATCTTGGGAAACTATAAAAAATGCTGGAGCAGAAGATGAAAGGTTTAAATGCCAGAATTGCATTGGTAACATGGAAAATCAGGAAGAGCTTTTAAATTTTTCAATCAACGACTTGAATTCAATGACATAAAAAAAACCTTATCATCACATCCGTTGTCAGGACAACCCTTGGGGCACAGCTTGGTCAATTTTGCAATTACCTTGATCAAGTAATATTTCTGTTCCTAACCAATGATACCATACAATGGGAAAAAAGTAGCGGTTTAAACCATTAGTAAACAGGTTTTTTACTTTTAATAATTTTTGGCTCAATAATACTGCAGTTTTTTGTAAAATGTCAGTTTAAATGCATATTTTGAAAACCAATTAAAATTGTAGCTGCCATTCCCATTTACCTCAGAGCACATCAGTTCCACAGAGTGGGAAACTGAGTCAACAGTGATGAAGCCAGTGCCTGAGCATCAACAGTCAATAGTCACGTAGCTAAAAGCTCTTTCTACGCTACTGCCTTGACACTGAATGGCACCGACATTAAGGCCATACCCGCATAAAGGTGGCAGTGCCAACTCTATCACAGAACAGATATCGATATGAAAATGTACCAGCTCAGCTTTGGTGTTCACGTTACATATCAGCATCTCCCTGCTGGAAATATTCAGGCAGCACGAGACCAGCTTTTAGCATCCTGACAGCCACTGTGTTTTCAAGCAAAATTGTGTAATTGCATCATGAAATATACACAAGCAATAGTGTAAATTCCACTATTTGGTGGGTGCTGTACATAGAGTCCTCCATACAGAGCCCTGCCTTGTTGGGATTGTAAATGGGGAGCACAGACATCTTCAACAGAAAAACTGAATTGTAGCAAAACCGGTTTGAGGTGGATGAGTTAGGTAAATGTTGACCAATACAAGCAGTTGTATTGAGGATGTTAACTTGTATGGAATACTACTATATAGCTCAATCAAAAGAAAGAATAATACATTAACAGTAGGGTGTGTTCTGAATTGAATTCAAAATCCAAAGTGACTCTAACTAGGCCCCTTTGGCTAATTTGTAAATGCTTGAAATGTATATGTTTCAGTGAACTTTGTTACCAAAGCTGGCTTTATTATTCAAAATACAAGAAAATGGCATAAATCTAGAAAAATGTATGTTTTTTACTCTAATTATTTTTTGTTTACCTTCTTAGCTACATAACAAAAGAGACTGGATATGACGTACTTTGGGACATTCAGAGGATGTAATGAAGTGCTCTAAAAATGCAAGCTCTTTCTATCATCATTCTCCTGAAAAACAATGAATGTGAGGCTCTGCTATCACACCCACATGAGCATTCTGTGTACATGAATCAAGGCAGTGAGTGTTGGTGGGCGATTTCACCAAGGACATCATCACAACTGAGCCTGACCCTGTCTTTGATTAGAATGAATGCATAAGAATACTTACAGCAGAACTTACTGGATAACCATCAGGAAAGGGGAACTTGGCCATTTTCTTTTTCCCTCTCTCAAGTCCAAGGATACTGGGAATAATACTAGAGTAACACTGTCACCCATATGGAAATCACTTAACTCAGCACAGAGCAGGGATTCAACCTGAGACCTTGCTGGTCCCTATGGCCTAGTGTGGAACATTGGCCCAATGGAAGTGCCGGTTTCCTGCATGCACTGCGCATGCGCGGGAAACCAGCACTTCCGTTCCTCTGAAAGCAGGGGTTCAGAGGTCGAACGCGTGCGCAGGGGAGGCTGTGCGTGCGCATCGAACTTTGTTTTTTTTTTACAGGTTTTCCCGGGAAGGTAAGACTGCAGAAGTTAGAAATATAAAAAGCAGGCATAAGGCCTGCTTCTTACAAGGTAAGTGGTGAATTAATTAAAATTAAAACATTTTTTCCACAGGTTTATTATTTTTAAATACTTTAAAGCAAGGTAAGTTTATTTTTAGCCCCGTTAGAAATTAGAATTATTTTTTTCAAAAATTTAAATTATTGTTTAAAATAGTTATTTCATGTAATTTATAGTTTATTTAAAAAATGTGACTTAAAAAAAATGTATTTGAAGATTTAGTGATGTTTTGTAAGAAGAAGGGGCCCGTAGTATTTCTAAGTTTGACAGCACTTCCTGTCAGACTTATGAATGGAGCATTCCCTGCTCCGATTGGCTCTCCATGGCCCACATGATCCCAGGGGACGCATCGAACTAACTGCACCCCCGGGATACGCAAGCACCGTGCGCCGGCAGCTGGAGGAGGCCCAGGATCGGAATCCCACGGGGGCCCAGAGCTCAACGGCTGGTGCGCTAGGTAAGTGCAGATCAGGGGCTTGCACCCGCGGGAAGCCTCCAATGCGAATTTCTGGGCCAATATGTTGCATTTACCACTCAGCCTCTGGAGGAGTTGGCTATACTTGTTCTTAATATAAAATATAGAACACGGGGGGTGGGGGGGGAATTCAGTATAGTACCACTTGGGGCACTAAAACTTTGAAAGTTGAAAAATTAGCGAAATTCAGTTTTAGCGCTCCAAGAGAGAAGTGGAGCACGAAATCAAGTGCTAACCATTTCCCTAGGGCGCTAAAGTCCGAGAGCGGGGTGGTAGCTGCAGAGCGCTAAACAATTTTGAGCGCATTGTAAACGGCACTCTTTCATCACAGGGGCTGCTTCCCTCATTTAAAGGGAAGGCCCATGATGCTGCAAGCTAGCTGTCGTCAGTTCTGTTTTGCAAGGTGACCTAGGCGACTGCCATTACAGCCCCAAACACTCTCACAAAGTGGAGGGGGCTTGGAAATCTTGCACCAAGGAAATGTTAAAAACTTTGGCAGGCACTAGATAGGAGCAAATAATAAAGGTTGCGCTAGCTGAAAGCCATTCCCTTTAATTACTGCTTCTGAAGTGGCCAGCCGAGTTCACAATGCCTCCTCTTGCTGGCGTTGTCGGCGTGAGGTGATAAAGCAGGGTGCGCGAGTGAATTTTCCATCCAGGGCGATAACGTGGCGATGAGCACTTTATGACATCACGATCTGCCAGGCGCTACAGGCCCAGGCGCTAAACCAACACTGACATTTTTCGGGCGTCGCTGCATTCATCGCACCCGGGCGCGAACCCCTTAGCGCCCCCACCAGGCGCTAACGGGAGGCGCTAATATACTGAATTTCGAGCCCAGGATGCTTTAGAATAGATTACTGCCTGTAATGCTCTGAGGTCTGCAGCCTTGATCTTAATGAATAGAGTTTAAAAATTACTGATGGGGGCTGTTTATTTTAATATTGAGGGAGGAGGTTAAGAAGTTGCGGCAAAATGATGTCGGTTCTCATATGATATTGGGTTGTGTCATGTGGCCTTTCAGTTAGTTAGTGAACTGAAGAAAAATTGCCGTCCTCCAGATAATATCTTGAAGGTCTTAGAAGAGAATCTACTTCATGAGCCATTGTTAAAGAATTGGTACCAGACACCTCTCTTGTATACTAATGGAAAATTGTGTTTGTTGTGTTAACACAGAGGCTATAATTTTAAAAAATTCATTCCTGGGATGTGGGCGTCGCTGGCAAGGCCAGTATTTATTGCCCATCCCTAATTACCCTTGAGAAGGTGGTGGTGAGCCGCCTTCTTGAACCGCTACAGTCCGTGTGGTGAAGGTACTCCCACAGTGCTGTTAGGGAGGGAGTTCCAGGATTTTGACCCAGCGACGATGAAGGAATGGTGATATATTTCCAAGTTAGGATGGTTTGTAACTTGGAGGGGAACTTGCAGGTGATGGTGTTCCCATGCGCCTGCAGCCCTTCTCCTTCTAGGTGGTAGAGTTCGCGGGTCTGGGAGGTGCTGTCGAAGAAGCCTTGGCAAGTTGCTGCAGTGCATCTTGTAGATGGTACACACTGTAGCCACGGTGTGACGGTAGTGGAGGGTGTGAATGTTTAAGGTGGTGGATGGGGTGCCAATCAAGCGGGCTGCTTTGTCCTGGATGGTGTCAAGTTTCTTGAGTGTTGTTGGAGCTGCACTCACCCAGGCAAGTGGAGAGTATTCCATCACACTCTTGACTTGTACCTTGATGGTGAAAAGGTTTTGGGGAGTCAGGAAGTGAAACACTTGCCACAGAATACCCAGCCTCTGACCTGCTCTTGTGGCCACAGTATTTATGTGGCTGGTCCAGTTAAGTTTCTGGTGACCCCCCCCAGGATTTTGATGGTTGGGGATTTGGCGTTGGTAATACTGTTGAACGTCAAGGAGCGGTGGTTAGACTCTTGCTTGTTGGAGATAGTCATTACCTGGCACTTGTGTGGCGCGAATGTTAATTGCCACTTATTAGCCCAAGCCTGAATGTTGTCCAGGTCTTGCTGCATGCGGGCATGAACTGCTTCATTATCTGGGGAGTTGCGAATGGAACTGAACACTGTGCAATTATCAGCGAACATCCCCACTTCTGACCTTATGATGGAGGGAAGTTCATTGATGAAGCAACTGAAGATGGTTGGGCGTAGGTCACTACCCTGAGGAACTCCTACAGTGATGTCCTGGGGCTGAGATGATTGACCTCCAACTACCACAACCCATCTTCCTTTGTGCTACTTATGACCCCAGCCAGTGGAGAGTTTTCCCCTGATTCCCATTGATTTCAATTTTATGAGGGCTCCTTGATGCCACACTTGGTCAAATGCTGCCTTGATGTCAAGGGCAGTCACTCTCACTCACCTCTGGAATTCAGCTCTTTTGTCCATGTTTTTCCATGTTTGGACCAAGGCTCTAATGAGGTCTGGAGCCGAGTGGTCCTGGTGGAACCCATTATTACATAGAATTACATAGAATATAAAACACAGGAACAGGCTATTTGGCCCAACCAGTCCATGCCAGTGTTTATGCTCCACTCGAGCCTCCTCCCATCCTTCCTCATCTACCTCTATCAGCATAAACCTCTATTCCCTTCTCCCTCATCTACCTTTCTCGCCTCCCCTTAAATGCATCTATACTATTTGCCTCAACCACTCCCTGTGGTAGTGAGTTCCACATTCTCACCACTCTCTGGGTAAAGAAGTTTCTTCTGAATTCCCTATTGGATTTCTTGGTGATTTTCTTATATTGATGGCCTCTAGTTTTGCTCTTCCCCACAAATAGAAACACTCTCTCTGTGTCCACTCTATCAAAACCTTTCATAATTTTAAAGACCTCTGTTAGCATTCCCCTTTCAAGAGAAAAGAGACCCAGCCTGTTCATCCTTTCCTGATAGATATAACCCTTTCCTGATAGCTGCAACCTTATCTTTTACATTCATTGCCCGAACATTGCTGAGAGATGGATACCTAGCTGCTTTTGTCAATCCAAATGAATAGAAGAACAGGCACTTTTCTTTTATAAAGAAAAGATACAATAAATCCAGGAGTGTTTCATTTTATGCACTGAAAATCACTAGGGGGTTATTTTGGCCCAAGGGTGAAAACAGGTGTGAAATGAGTGCAGCGCTAAGAAGACTAGCCTGTTTGAAAATCTGGATTTAGCACACAATCACAGAATCACAGAAAACCCACAGTGCAGATAGAGGCCACTTCGGCCCATCGAGCCTGCACCGACACATATCCCACCCGATCCCCGTAACCCCTACACCAACACACATCCCACCCTATCCCCGTAACCCCACGTATTTAATCCCCCTAACACTAAGGGTCAATTTATCATAGCCAATCAACCTAACCCGCACATCTTTGGACTGTGGGAGGAAACCGGAGTACCCGGAGGAAACCCACGCAAACACGGGGAGAATGTGCAAACTCCACACAGACAGTCACCCGAGGCCGGATTCGAGCCCGGGTCCCTGGCGCTGTGAGGCAACAGTGCTAACCACTATGCCACCGTGCTGCCCTATGTTGGTCCTAATTGCTGATTACCATAATTTAAATTTGCCTGGAGGTGCTAAACCAGAAATCTTCAGGTTTAGCACTCATGTGTTGATTAGGCACAATTTTTGAGGAGCAGCACATGTGGGTCCCTCAACTGCACTGAAGTGTCAGCACAGATTAAGTGCTCAATTACATAGTGGGACTTGAGCCTTAACCTTCTGATTCAGAGGCAACTACCAACTGAGCCAAGCTGACACTGTTGTTATGTTAGTATATGCAATAGTGAATACATTTCTGGCAGAAAGTATACCCACTTTTTATTGAGCTTTTCAGCACGTTGCCATGGTCACCTGCATGATTTGGCCATGTGGATTTATTTTCTATTATAATTTTCATTGTCCCAACAAAGATAAGCAAGAGGTAGGAGTGCCACAAAATGTGAACAATAGTGTAGAGAGGTGGTGCTGATCAGATTTGGGTGAATGTTGTGCAAGTTAAGAACAATCGTTCCTTAATATTGCCATCAACCTTAGCATGGCCGGGGCTAGCCAACTCCATTTTATCTTATTAATCTCTCCAAATGGAAAGACAAACTGTGGCTAATGTTTTCAGTGTGTATGACGCAATATGAATCCCAGTACTGCATGCTCCCTGTACTCTCCCTTTTCATACACCAACTGTCACAGATAATTAATGACCATATACATCTAAACCAAAAATACTCTACCCTCTCTTGCAGCCAACAGGAAGCTGCCAGACTGGACCTTCCTCAAGGGTGACCGCAAATTCAACAGAACAATCTTTGTAATCCAATTTTAAATATTTAGAATAAGCTTGCACTAGGAGGGAGACAAATATAACAACGCTGCTGCAATAGCAGGTGTTGGAGCTGTGCCTACAAGGTCAAGACCAGATGAGGGATTTGAACTGTGGGTTTGATAAAAAAAAATTAATCAAGTTGTACTGAAAAACATTCATTTATGGCTGCGGTAAGGCATGGTGCAGTTGAAATACTGCACATTGTGTGTGCGTCAGACTCTATCTGCAGACAGAATACAGCACAAACACAATTGTTACGTTTCCCCTTTCTTTTCTGTGGTAAGAAGAAGGCCACCATACTCGTTCTTCTCTGTCACACAAAATGGGCTTTATTCCAGCACAGTGTCAGCGTCTCCTGACTGTTGTGCTGCTGCTGCTGGTGTTGCTCTGCACATTGTTCTCCGTGCGTTCTGGTTTGAGCTGCTTATCCTGATGCAAACACCAATGCATTCCCACCTCATACTAAGCTTAACCAGCACACTGTTCACTCACTCACTCTGTCCATTCATCTGTCTGCTCCACTGTACATCAAACCAGGACACCCTGCTGGTGTGCTCGCTGGAAGACAGCTGAACTAACTGGTTGACACTAATGCTGATGTCTTTGCTTCCTTTAATCCAAGGCATACAATTACAGCCAGTCATCATCATCCAAGTGCATTGCATCTGGGTGTATTTGGCTAGCGTCAGGCAGCCCGATGACCCTCTTCATGATCACACACCTCTATTCAGCCTAGTCAATAATGTACTGCGTTAAATCCTTCTTACATTTTCATGCCACGTTTCCTCAGTTGTTACCATTAACCCAAACATGTTAGTACAACAAGAGGCAGAGCGATTCCACCAAGGTTTGTAAAACTATTCCACAAAGCTTAATGACTAAACAGAGGCCCACCTGAAGTGCTTCACAGTGGATAGCCACTTGGAAGGAAATCCAATTTGGGGGCAATTATAAAAAGTACACTTTTTGCATAAGGTTATACATGATTATTACTGTCCTTCAGGTCCTAGTATATATTTTAAGGGAAATTCAGATTTACTTTCATGAATGCATAAATAATACATTCAATGTAAAGATCTCAGCCTGTTCTCTATTCTGTATCATTAACTTTTAACTACCTCCCTCCTTTGAAGGTAGTCATTAGTTTCTACTATACAACACAGAAGACAGTGATTTTGTTCAAGCACTATTGAAATAAGTGCGATGATACCAGGCAGGCGAATTCTTGCACAGCGAGTCAGCAATGATATTCACATGGTTGGCCTTTGACTTTTAAATGAAGCCTCCGTTGAGTTTTGCTATGTACAGTAAATGTGTTTTCCCCTGCAGTAACAGTCCCATTTAAAGACTTAAAGAATGGCATTTACATAGTGCCTTATCACCAATTCCACAGAAAAGTTCATGAAGCAAAACACAACTTTATACATAAGGTAATCTGGGACAGTGGGCCGCAGGGTGAACAATGAACCATTTACTGAGGAGTTGTACACTGGAAGCAATACAGCTTCCAGTCCCGATCTCTCTGACCAATGGGTCCTTCTTTAAATATGGAGCTCAGGCTCTGATGTTGTCATTGTAATGATATCAGCAAATAGTGATGGTATTTGCCTGTTTGATTATGATGCCTTACCAGCATATTTGCCTGTTTGATTACTTATGCCTTACCAGCAGAGGGCATGTGAGAGAGGGAGTTTAGTTTTAGTTTCGTTTTAGATGGATCTCTAAGATGGTGTCTCCTGTGATGCAGTTAACTAGTTGAACAAACTTTAGATAAAAGACTTACTCTTTCATGAATGTGTCGTCATTGAACCCACGTACAAATCAATGCATGGTGTCAGAAGTGGGATTGAAAGAGATGAAGAGGAAAAATCTGAAGTTAAATCAGCTCTCCACATATTAGCAAGCCAAAAGAGAACATCGTTACTTACCTTTGGAGAATAGCTAACGAAGTGAAAAACGGAAGGTTTGCACCCACCGGCGAAGCTTCAGTTGACAGGTAATGTGGCTGAAAGTTGGAGGAGGTTCAAACAACGTTTGGAGTTGTATTTAGCTGCAATCGGAGCTGACGAGAAAAGTGATAAAATGAAAGCGTCAGTGTTCTTACATGTCGTGGGTGATGAAGCGCTGGAGGTGTATAATAACTTCACATTCGCTGCTGATGGAGACAAAATGAAGTTGGATAAAATAATGGAACAGTTTGAGGCCTACTGCATACCTAAACGTAACGTGACGTTTGAGAGGCACAGATTTTTCACATGTGTACAGAAAACGGGAGAGACTATTCATCAGTATGTGACTGAACTGAGAAACAGAAGCAAATCGTGTGAATTTGGGGGACTGACAGACTCGCTGATAAAAGACAGACTGGTGTTTGGTATTCCAGATAATGGTCTAAGGGAAAGACTGCTAAGAGAGCAAAATCTAGACCTGGGAAAAGCCATAGCACTGTGTAGAGCTACAGAGACTGTGAAGTTGCAGGCAAAGGAGCTGTTCAGTGACAGTAGCTGCAACGTGGATGCAGTGAGAAAGAACGGACACAAACTGTTTAACAAAAAGAGCGCAAATGTGAAAAAAGAGGTGTGGCCAGCGAACAAAAATGAAAGGGGCAATCGAAAGTCATGTAGTCGATGCGGTACACAGCATCCACCAAAAAAGTGTCCAGCATATGGTAAAACATGCAATAGTTGCAACGAAAACAACCATTATGCCCGTTGCTGTAAGAACCAAGCGCAACAAAGCAAGGTCCATGCAGTAGATGAAAGCGAGATAGAGGAGTTCTATGTGGATGTTGTGTCTGAAAACAAAAAAGAAAAAAGAGACTGGATGTTGACACTAAAAGTGAATGACATACACATTCCATTTAAATTGGATACTGGAGCACAAGTTAATGTGATATCAGAGACTGATTTTAAGAAAATTAGACCTAGACCAAAGATACAAGGAATAAAAGTGAAAGTGACAGGATACTCAGGTACTGATATACCAGTGAAAGGAAGATGCATTGTCAAAGTGACACACAAGGACAGAGAGCACACGCTAGCATTAACCGTGGTGCCAAAGGATGTGCAAGCCATACTAGGTTTAAAAGCCTGTGAGAGACTGAACCTGGTAAAGAGGGTCCTCGTTGTGAAAAGCGAAGGAGAGACAGTCTATGATGAACTCATGAAAGAGTACAACGACCTATTTCAGGGTCTAGGCTGCCTTCCAGGAGAACACACGATCAGAGTAGATAAAAGTATGACAACGGTCATACATCCATGCAGAAAAGTTCCGTTTGCTCTTCAAAAGCAACTGAAGGCAGAGTTGGACAGGATGGAAAGCCTGAACGTGATTCAGAAGATAGATGAGCCAACTGAGTGGGTGAGTTCCCTCGTCGTTGTGGACAAAAAGAATGGAAAGCTCAGAATTTGCCTGGATCCAAGAGATCTAAACAGAGCAATAAAGAGAGAGCACTTCAAGCTTCCTACACGTGAGGAAATCATGTCACAGTTTGCAAATGCAAAGTATTTCAGCAAGTTAGATGCATCATCAGGATTTTGGCAGATGAAACTGGACGAGGCAAGTTCAAGACTGTGCACGTTCAACAGTCCATTTGGCAGATACAGATTCCTAAGGTTACCATTTGGCATTGCCTCAGCTCCTGAAGTGTATCACAAAACTATCCATATGATTTATGAGCACCTGGAGGGAGTTGATACATCAATGGATGACATCATAGTATGGGGAACCACGAGAACTGAGCATGACGAGAGACTGAAAAAAGTGCTGGAAGCAACAAGGAAAACAAACCTGAAGCTGAATAAAGAGAAATGCCAGCTCGGGGTGACAGAACTGACATTCGTGGGAGATATCCTTAACAGTGAGGGCATCAGACCAGATACCAGAAAGGTGTCCGCCATTGAGAATATGCCAAAGCCACAATGCAAAAAGGACGTGCAGAGGTTTAATGGAATGATCAACTACATGAGTAAATTCATATCCAACCTCTCAGAAAAGATGGCGCCACTGAGATGACTAACTGAAAAGAACATAGAATGGGAATGGAATCATGAGCATGAGAAGTCATGGAGCGATCTAAAGAAACTGCTCACAGAGGAACCAGTTCTGAGGTTTTATGACCCAGCGAAACCCATCAAGATATCATCAGATGCATCACAGAGTGGGCTCGGTGCCGTTCTTCTGCAAAAATATGACTACTGGCAACCTATTGCATATGCATCGCGCTCAATGACAGACGCGGAGATGCGATATGCTCAAAAGAAAAGGCGCTGCTCAGCATCACATACGCCTGTGAAAGATTTCACCAGTTTGTGGCAGGACAAGCAATCAGTGTAGAGACTGACCATAAGCCCTTGATTGCATTGTTCCAAAAGCCACTAAATAGCTGTCCGCTTAGAATACAAAGAATGATGATCAGGCTGCAAAGCTATACACTGAATGTTGCGTACACACCGGGTAAGCTGATGTATACAGTAGACACGTTGTTCAGAGCTGTTGACCCAAGAGAGCCCACAAACACCAAAATGGATGAAAAAGTGAACGCCTATGTGGACATGATCACAAGTGCACTGCCCATAGCAGATGCAAAAATGGAGCTCATAAAGACTGAGACAAACAAAGATGAAACAATGAGATGACTGAGGAAAAGCATCTTGGATGGATGGCCCAACATGAAGCAAGACTGCTCACCTGACATGGCAGAGTACTGGAACTGCAGGGCGGAACTATCAGTGGTCGAAGACATCATCTACAAAGGAAGTAAAATAGTTATCCCAAAGAGTCTGAGAAAAGAGATGCTAAAAAGTATCCATGGAGGACATCTGGGAATCGAAAAGTGTAAGAAAAGAGCACGAGAGGTGATGTACTGGCCACGAATCAACCAAGATGTGACAAATGAGGTGTCAAACTGCACAATATGCCTGAAATATCGAGCAAGCAATCCGGTAGAACCACTAAAACCACACCCAGTGCCAGACAGACCTTACCAGAAGGTAGGCGCTGACCTATTCGTATGTCAAGGGAAGGACTATCTTGTAGTCACAGACTATTACTCCCTGTATCCAGAGGTTTGTAGACTGCACACCACCACTGCAGATGCTGTGACAACATGTATGAAAGCCATATTCTCCAGACATGGCGTGGCAAGCGAGGTCTTCACAGACAACGGACCTCAGTTTTACAATGCAAGTTTCCGACACTTTGCCAAAGAGTGGGACTTTGTCCACACAACGTCAAGTCCTCACTTTCCACAGTCCAATGGACTAGTGGAAAAATCTGTCCAGACAGTGAAAAGACTGATGTACAAGGCAAAAGACAGTGGAACTGACTTCTACCAGAGCATGCTTGTATACCGCACAACGCCGCTCGAGTGTGGTATGTCACCAGCCCAACTCCTGATGGGACGTCGGCTAAGGTCAAACCTACCCATCCTGGAGAACCTCCTGAAAACAAAAGAGGGGGAGAAAGTGAGGAAGTTCAAAGAACAGAAAGAAAAGCAAAAGTACTACTATGACAGAGGAACACAAAACCTACCTGAACTCCACACTGGTGACCAATTAAGGTTCAAAGACAAAACAAACATATGGACTCAGAAGGGAACTGTCCTGAGTGAAGTACAACCAAGATCATACACCATTCAGACAGATGAGGGTGCTGTTCTGCGAAGAAATCATCGAGATCTTCTCATGGGACCAGCCACAGCAAGTCAAAAGACTGATACTGTTGAACAACCTGATCACACAGCAGGTCAAAAGACTGATACTGTTGAACAACCTGATTACACAGCTGAGAAATCATCATCTGAGGCAGCAACTCAGATTCAAGGACAATCAATCAGAAAATCCTCAAGACGCGTGAAGCCTCCTGAGAGACTCATTGAGCAAGTTTAAGGACTCTTGTTATAGAAGGAAGTAATGTTATCTTATTCTCTCTTCAAGTTCTAGTGTATTTACATATTTCATGTGAACACACAAAGCAAGGTTAAAAAACCTTGATAATGATAATGATAATGTAAGTTCATTAAGTGTTACAGTTAAAATGCAGAGTAATACACAGAAAACATGTTGTTAGATAAAAGTAAAATACTTTTGTTTTAAGAAAGGGAGATGTAATGATATCAGCAAATAGTGATGGTATTTGCCTGTTTGATTATGATGCCTTACCAGCATATTTGCCTGTTTGATTACTTATGCCTTACCAGCAGAGGGCATGTGAGAGAGGGAGTTTAGTTTTAGTTTCGTTTTAGATGGCTCTCTAAGATGGTGTCTCCTGTGATGCAGTTAATTAGTTGAACAAACTTTAGATAAAAAACTTAGGGCTAGATTTTCAGTACAGACAGTTTTGGGGCGCTAACCTTAGCGCCCGCCCGAAGTTAGCGCCCGCCCCAAAGTAGCGCCCCGTTGCCGGAAATTCAGTGGCTTCGCCCTAAGAGAGTGGTGGAGCGCTAAAAGAGGCGTTGCACTCCTACCTTTAGGCGCTAAGCCGGCGGTCCAGAGGGATAGCGCCCAGGCGGGGCGCAGCACGGGTGCGGTCATTTTTGCACTGACAGCAGACCCCGTGGTGCCGACCAGCTCTTAAAGGGGGAAGGGACGAATTGGTCTGCTGCCACGCCCTGCACACTGCAGCCTTGCAAAGAGGCCTCAACACTACTGCTCAGCCCCAGGGAGTCATGGCAACGCCAGAGAAGGCCCGTCAGCGTGCCCTGCGCTTCTCAGAGGGTGATCTGGACATAATGGTCACAGCTCTGGAGGTGAGGCGCAAGATCTTGTTTCCAGAGAGTGGGAGGAATCCAACCCACCATGACTACACCAAAGCCTGGAAGCAGATCGCCCAGAGGGTGACGTTCACCGGCGAGGCCCCCAGGACCCACAAACAATGCCGTAAGAAATACAACGATCTGACCAGGATTGTGAGGGTGAGTAGCCTTTCCAGTCTCCTCCTCATTCTTGCATGTACACCTGACATGATGGGCAAAGGGACCTGAAAGTCCTATTGGCCAGCCCTCAGCCAGCAGCATTGGGACAGTCATGAGCATCAAATGGCCATTCGGCACTCTACACTTTGGCCAAGCTATTCCACCATGGGAGGCAGTGGACAGTACATCAGGGCTTCACTCTGTCCAAGCTATTCCACCATGGGAGGCAGTGCACACTACATCAGGGCTTCACTCTGTCCAAGCTATTCCACCATGGGAAGCAGTGCACACTACATCAGGGCTTCACTCTGTCCAAGCTATTCCACCATGGGAGGCAGTGCACAGTACATCAGGGCTTCACTCTGTCCAAGCTATTCCACCATGGGAAGCAGTGCACACTACATCAGGGCTTCACTCTGTCCAAGCTATTCCACCATGGGAGGCAGTGCACAGTACATCAGGGCTTCACTCTGTCCAAGCTATTCCACCATGGGAAGCAGTGCACACTACATCAGGGCTTCACTCTGTCCAAGCTATTCCACCATGGGAGGCAGTGCACAGTACATCAGGGCTTCACTCTGTCCAAGCTATTCCACCATGGGAGGCAGTGCACACTACATCAGGGCTTCACTCTGTCCAAGCTATTCCACCATGGGAGGCAGTGCACACTACATCAGGGCTTCACTGCGCACTTACAGCCCGTCCTTTCTCTTGCAGGCTAAAGTAGCGTTTAATCGCCAGGCCCGTGCCAGGGGTGGCCGCGCCAAGCTGCAGAAGCTCACTCGGCTGGAGGAGCGCGTGTGTGTGCTCATGGGAGCCCGTGTGATTGTCCCCACAGCGTGCGGTGTATCCGACCCTCCACTGCCCGGCAATGGTAAGGACCTCGCCTTTTGGCCCTCTCGCGTCGCACTGGCCCATCCGAGCTACCTCCTTTGCCACTGTCCCACCAATGCGCTGAATCCCACCAGTCCTAACTCCCTCGCTGACGCCGTCTCCTCACTCTGAAGCTACTCTTGTGCATTCCTGCTTTCAGCTGGTGACGACCAGGACCCTGAGGCTGCCAGTGACAGCACCTCCGACCAGGAGGAGGAGAAGGAGCAAGCCGGACCTTCGGGGGAACAGTCACGTCCCGCAGGAGAGGAGGAAATGCTTGACACCTCCTCACTGGACGAGTGCCTGGAGGAACTGTCGCAGGGCAATGCAGCTTCTGGGACCAGTGGCGTCCAGCCACCCAGCAGCCGTGCGCGTGGCCCGCGGCCTTCCCCCCAAAGGGGGGAAGGATCAGAGGGGAGTGCTGCTGCTCGGCACACTCGCCGTCACCAACGCGGCAAGGGTCCCCTAGTTCGGCCCCCTCCTCCCCAGCGGGAGAGTCGCGACTCCAGTCCGGACACCTTCACTTCGGAGGAGGTGCGGAAGCTGGATCAGATGGCCGACGACTCGGACCGGCGCCACACGGAGCTCATGAGCGTGGTGGGGCGCATGCCTGAGGCCATCGAGTCGCTGGCGACCAGTGTGCGCGAGTTCGGGGCAGCAACTGCCGCGACTGGCCGCATGCTGACTGATGCCGTCAAGACCCTGGCGGATGTGATGCGCGCGCACACCAGGACCACAGGGCCACTCACTGCTGCCACACGCGCTGTCTCAGCCAGGCATCGCCAGGGCAGCCGCCGCGCTGGACCATCCCAGCAAGCCGCCCGTCGGCTGATTGCTGCGGATCCTGCAGTGCGGGCCCGGCCGAGTGCCACCGCGCCACAGCACCAGCCAGCGCATCCCAGACGCCAGCTGGCCCACATTGCGCCATCCGTCGCCGCCATTCCCCCTCTGGGGCGTCAACGGCAAGCGGCTGCAGCTGATGGTGGCCAGGCTCAGGTGCGCCACCCAGCAGACGGCCCCTCGAGGCCCAAACGCCGTGTAGGCCGCCCCCCAGCGGCATCTGGCAGAAGGGCATCTGAGCCTCAGGCGCCTTCCCCCAGCCTCGCAGCAGCCACTGGGCAGAGCTTGCGAAGGAGCAGCAGGCAGGGCAGGGGAGGCAAAATGCTGGCCAAGGTCTCGCCCTCACGGGCCACTCAGTAGAGGGTGTGGCCAGCTTTCCTTTAATATGGCGGTGGCCATCTTTATTTTGCCCATGGTTGTGCTTTTGGAGGGCTTATTTTTTGCGTTAGGCCGACGTTGAGGCCCGGTTTCAATAAAGGTGGAGTGACTCCTCCCCAGTTTGTGGGAGTGAGTCGTTTGTTGGGCTTTTTGTGGGGCCCGTTTATTGTTTTTGGGGATTCATGTGGGAAGGGCTTTTCATTTTTGTGCAATAAAAAATTATCTTTATTCATGCAGTCTCCATGGTTGTTCTTCTTAGTGTTTGTTGGCTTCACCGGCTGAGGGCTTGCGGAGCGGCTGCATTCATCTTCCCTCATGGCCCCTGGCCATTCCCTGACAGGGGGCTTAGAAGTACCGTGTAATAAGGTGGCGTCGTGCGGCCCTTGGCCCTGGTCGCTCCCTCCTGGGAACGTACTCCTGCTCCTCCTCCTCCTCCTCATGCTCCTCCTGCTCCTCCTCCTGAGGTGCTGGTCCAACGTCAGGTGGCAGTGCCTGAGTCCTGCGGATAGCCAGGTTGTGTAGCATGCAGCAAACCACCACAAATTGGGAGACCCGGTCCGGCGAATACTGGAGAGCTCCTCCGGAGCGATCAAGGCAGCGGAACCGCTGCTTGAGGACCCCAATAGTTAGCTCGATGATGTTGCGGGTGGTTTGATGGCTCTCGTTGTAGGCCTCTTCAGCAGCGGTCCTGGGCGCGCGAAGCGGGGTCATGAGCCAGGTGCACAAAGGATAGCCTTTGTCCCCGATGAGCCATCCTCTTGGGGAAGGCTGTGCCTGGAACATGTCATGCACAGTACTCTGCCGCAGGATAAAGGCATCGTGGCTGCTGCCTGGGAAGCTGGCATTGACTGCCATGATGCGCTGCTTGTGGTCACAGACCAGCTGCACATTCAGAGAATGGTAGCCCTTCCTGTTGCGATACTGCTCGCCATGCTCCAGAGGGGCCCGCAAAGCCACATGCGTACAGTCAATGGCGCCCTGCACCAAGGGGAATTCCCCGAGTCTGGCAAATCCCAATGCGCGCTGATGCTGGCTCTCGAGGGCCATGGGGAAGGAGATGAATTGGCTTCTCCTTCTGAACAGTGCTTCGGTCACGTGGCGGATGCAGCGATGCACGCCATACTGGGAGATGTTTGCTATGTCCCCAGCAGCGTATTGGAAGGAGCCGGTGGCATAGAAGTTCAATGCCACCGTCACCTTCACTTCCACCGACAGAGACGTCCTGCACCTGAGCTTTGGCCGCAGATCTCGGCGAAGCAGGTGGCAGATCTCTGCAATCACCTCCTTTCGGAATCGGAGCCTTCTAACACATCGCGCGGCACTCATGTTTAGGTAGGAGCGCTGCTGGCGGTATAGCCTGACTGGGTAAGGCCTACGTGGCCGACGCCTGTAGCCCCCTCTGCCTCTAGCCAGGGCTGCCCCTCTCACAATGCGTCTGCGAGCCCTACGGATATGGCGCTGCAGCTGCGCGTTGGCACCCCATGCAGCCCCCATCAAATCCTGGCAAACAGTCTAATTTCCAAATGGCCACTTGCAGCGCTATTGCCTGAGTCCAAAAATACCTGCCTCTTGCTGCTTGAAACCAGTTAGCTATCCTCCTTGTTGTGTCTCCAGAAATGCGTTGCACAAGACTGTTTTCTGAAAAAAGGATGGCCTTTATACTGGAGAGGACGTTCCCTTTAATTAGCGCCCCCCGGGGCCCGCGCTGGTTGTGTTGCGTTCCTTTTTCCAAACGCTCCGGCCGCCCGCCGCACAATGGGGCGGTCCGACTGAAGTTTGCAATCGGGGCGGCCAAAGGGCGTTGCACGAGGATGTGACGTCATTTTCTGCGCGCGCATCCGGGCGGGCGCTAAACTTTGCGCCGGCGCTATCGGGCAACTTAATTTGGGGCGGAGCGCAAACTGCGCTGCGCCCGGGCGCTACACGCATAGCGCCCGGAAATCACTTCTCTTAAGGCGCTAACTGCTGGCGCAAGCTACTGAAAATCTAGCCCTTACTCTTTCATGAATGTGTCGTCATTGAACCCACGTACAAATCAATACAGTCATTGGGCCCAATCTGCCATTTTAACCTGAGGACTGAGTGGGGGAGCAGTGATGGCTTCCCCGCTAGGCCAAGCCTGCCAGGAACAGCAACCAGGACCAGAAGAAGCCAAAGCAGGGTAAGTTTTAAGAGTTTAATTTAACTCCTTGTGGCTCGGAGGAAGAGGAGTGCTCCTCCGGGCTCCACAAGGAAGCCTCAGGTCTCCTCTGCCCCGCGCTTCCCTCCCTTCCCCCACACCCCGACCGCGAGTCCCCTGCTGAGCCCCACCAATCCACTTAGCTTATGCTGGGGTCCCTGGCCTACTGCCCTGTGATGTTAAGGACTGGTGGGCCACTTTCCAATGACTCTTCGGCCGTTTTAGTTGGGAAGTCAGTAAGCAGTATGCTAATGAGGCTTTACCGCTTTCCCGCCCAGGAGTTAAAATCGAGCCCCTGGAATGAGTCTAATAGATTTTCCTAATATACTGCTAACACCTGTGAAACAAATCAGCTCTGACACGTAGCGTGGTACTCGATCCCCAATGGGATGATCAGCACCAATAACGGCAATCATCTGTGCTACACACTCTGCCAGCCCATTTAGACAGAATTGAGTCATTGGCTTTTGAAGTTGCAGTCTGCATACTTGTCTGCATACAGTTGCAGGGCAGCACGGTGGCATCGTGGTTAGCACTGTTACCTCACAGCGCCAGGGACCCGGGTTCGAATCCGGCCTCGGGTGACTGTCTGTGTGGAGTTTGCACATTCTCCCCGTGTTTGCGTGGGTTTTCTCCGGGTGCTCCGGTTTCCTCCCACAGTCCAAAGATGTGTGGGTTAGGTTGATTGGCTATGATAAATTGACCCTTAGTGTTAGGGGGATTAAAATATGTGGGGTTACGGGGATAGGGTGGGATATGTGTTGGTGTAGGGGTTACGGGGATCGGGTGGGATATGTGTCGGTGCAGGCTCGATGGGCTGAAATGGCCTCTATCTGCACTGTGGGGTTTCTGTGATTCTGTGATTCATACCTGCCAGCAATGTGGATAAATCAAGCCAGCAGAGAATTTCTCCTGAAATACAGTTTGAAAAAGCCATTTTACAGTGGTCGCAAAGCTTTCAAAAATTAGTAAGCATCTGTTACGATGTGAGACGAAATAGATTTCTGATCTGTCACAAGTGCCTCATCACCTCTCTCCGAATGTCTCATTGCGTTTCACACAGGATGAATTCAAGGACATTATTTACAAAGTCATAATCCCAAAACTCCAATGAGATGAATGACCAATTAATCTGTTTTTGTTTTGGTTGCGGGTGGAATGTCAACCAGGTCACCAGGAGAACTCATGGCTTTTCTTCACTTAGTGCCACAGGATCTTTAATGTCCCCCTGAACAACTGGAACAGGCAGACAGAGCTGTGAGTTAATGTCTCACATGAGGGATGACAGCTCCAATAACGCATCGCTCCCTCAGTCCTGCACTTCAATATTAACCGAGAATATGTGCTCAAATCCTATCATGGACCTTGGCTCAGTGAGTGTCAACAACTGAGCCAGTTGACGTACAAGAGGGCACCATACTTGTCCTTGAATCTCAATTGTATTCATTGATCAAAAATGTTATAAAGATGCAATTAACACATTCACTATTCTGTTTAAAAGCCACACATGAAGATCCTCAGCATTCCAAATGTAACCCTAGAAAATGTTGTTCTCTTTTAAGGAAAACATCACTGTTCATTCTAGCAAAGTGATATTTGACACTTCACTTCACGTTGATAATGCATCTGCATTATTACACATCTAAGTCCAATTTTTCTGTCAAAATATTTTTTTACAGCAAATTCATTACCTAAACTGCTAGTATTTGGTTGTTAACATTTGTATATAGCTGTTTTTTTTTTGAGGGTCAGATATGGATGGGCT
Source organism: Somniosus microcephalus (assembly GCF_052327205.1). Classification (NCBI taxonomy): domain Eukaryota; kingdom Metazoa; phylum Chordata; class Chondrichthyes; order Squaliformes; family Somniosidae; genus Somniosus; species Somniosus microcephalus. The sequence goes on along the minus strand of NC_140997.1, from coordinate 163,036,342 downwards.
GGCCAAGGAATGTACTCCTGAGGATTCCTGCTGTACATAGTTGTTGTCTGCAATCCTGCAACACTCAATTCAGCATTAATGTTTCAAAGCACTGAGCTTCTGCCTTCCATTAGTGTTTTTTTATGCACCAGAGACTTGTGTTATAGGTAGCAAATGTTTACTCCATTACTGATGCAATGTCAGTCAAGCCTCCTTCTCTCCAGCAGAAAGTGCTGACATTGTTTACAGTGGCCTAGCTTCAAGGAGCAAGCAACTCATTATCAAAATAGTCCAGATGCAATCTGTGAGGTCACAGGGACATTGCTTCCCACGGGAAGATGGATCTGTAGCCTCATTAATTTGCTCTGGGTGAGATAACATTAAGTTTAGGGTTGCCCAGGGCAGCGGGAAGGTGATTGAGAGTGGCTTGCTGGAAAATGTGCTTAAAGACACAGCTTCTTTTAATGGGTGTCACAATGACTGCTTGTTAAAGTCATACAACCCTATGATGACCCTCTTGTGAGGCTGCAGCAATATTTGTAAAATAAATGTCAGACCTTATTTGAAATTGTGAAAGTCTATTGCCTACATAATGGTCTTGTAATTCCGCGTAATATTTATTGCAGAGTTCCACCTGGCAGTGATACCCATAGGGCACTAGGTTGATTTATGGGGTAAAATGACTTGGTGCTGGTTCGTGGATCTTTGCGATAATATGACACTGCTCAAAAGTGCCATTAAATTTATGCTCCTAAATGCCAAGTTGTAACATGGTTAACAGCACACAAAAAAAGGTGATCCAGTACAAAAGATGATCCCAGGACACGGTTTCCTCTCTTCTTTGTAGTAGACCTCCATAAGCTTTCCTTCGAAGCCATGAAGTGATGCATCATTCTGATGTTTGTAATGTTTCCTTATTAGAAAGTTATTTATAAACCAGTGTAGTTTATAGGTATATGAGCAGACTGCAGTATACTATATATTATCTGCTTTTGCTGTGTCACTTTTGTGTTAGGTTATAATGCACAACATTCCAGTTCATACTTTGTGTATCACTAGCTATAAATTAATATGGGCAGCAGCCATCTTTATTTGCAGCTGACAAAATAAATTAAAACTGATAAATATGAAAATAACTTCAATACCGACATTGTCTATCTCTCTGGTTCCAGAAAGCTATTAATCTCAGCCCAGGGAGATAACAGGAAAAGGATGCTCTCTCTTTAATTGTATCCACTGTTTGGGATTGGTGGCAATGACTTGGCTGTGTTGAGCAGCTGTAAAATCTATTGTTCCGTCGCGGTCCAAAGCAATAGTGTTGACTTTCATTTCTACATTTCCAGGCTGTCCACATTCCCCTCCGATATTATCTCACCAGCTGCCACAGAATAGAAGATTAAACTGCCCAGCAAACAATCCACCTAGCTCTGAGTGGTGAACGATGAACAAATTAGCTGTGCTGATGATAAATTGATGGCAATTTATGCAAATACCGATATGTGATAGCCTCAGTTGCTGGATAAACACAGAATCAAGCGACAAAAGCAGCTATTTTTAAGTGAGCATTTTGTAATTAGTATTAACCCTGCTTCCTCGTGGAAGACAGTTTTGTTTACGCGTGTGAGTTTTAATTAAGAGGCACTCAGTTTAGTAGAAGCTATTCCTCAGAAGGACAAGGGTCAAGGTCATATACTTATTAATAAAGAATGACATTTTGATGAGACAATTTAATAAATACATATTCAAACTATAGTAGATGATTCCATAATTTAAGTGTGGTAAACTGTATATTTATTTAACAATATTTAGCATTCATTTTCATATGTTTATAAACACATTAGAATTGGTACATTCCTCCTATGTTACAGCACAGTCTCTGATAGCCAGCAATTTGTGTCTTGTAATAAGGTATACAGTATATTGAATATTCCATACAGAAATTATGAAGGAACAGCCTCACTGAACTGAAAGACAATGGATGCTGGAAGCAGTTTCCTCAAACACAACTTTTAATGTTATAGAGGGGGGATAAAGGAACATCTTTCCACAGGATACTTTTTAATTTCTGTGGGACATTTCTTTGTTGTGTTGTGTGCTATATTTAAACCGAGGTTGGGAATACCATGTTGAAATGTAATGCGGCAGTCAGAGAAATTAGGCTTGCATTTCTTAATTAAAGGGAAATGTAAAACCCCATGTTTACTCTCACAGTTCCTTTGTCTCTTGCAGGCTATGTCTCTTACCTCAGAATATGTCCATTTTAGAGCAGAGATATATATTTTCCTCCACTCATTTGACATCCGTAGAAAGGTGGTTTCCTCACTCAAGTCACACTGATTTTTGTCCATGAGCATGGAAGACCATATACCCTTATTGTATTACAATAGAAATGATAGATTGAGGAATCCTGAGCCAGAACAGTAATGCAAAGTGAATACAAGCTGCAGTTGCTTGTCCTCTGTCTTTTCTCTCTTCTTTTTCCAATTAGCAACCGACTGATAGTCCAGAGCACACAAAACATGTAACAAGGAACATGCTTTAAATGCCTTGGGACAGTTTGCGGGGATCCTGTTGTTTTTGAAACAGCAGCTCAGCCGACAAGTTGTTCAGCACAATAGACAACTGGATAACTGCAGCTGGGAAGCTTAACAGGCACGCAGTTCCCTGAAACAAGCTGCTCGAATACTGAAAGCTTATTAATGGCTACAGATCAAAAACACTTTCTGTAAATGGTTTAATTGTATAGAAATTCTTGCACTATATGTAGTTTATCTAATGTGAGTGAATGCTGCAAATATGAGCAACAGTCTCAAGCCCAGTGCCATTTTTCTCATACGTGTCAGTTAACTGGTTCCATGAAGTCCTGAGTACAGGTAAGGGACATGTAATAAAAGATTACAAAAAAATTAGAAGCTATGTTATAAACCATCATATTTCAGACTAAGTGTATATTAAGAGCATTTATAATGAAAGTGGAGTATATTACCTGGCTGCCAATTTACTGTGAGCAGATTTAGGGACCTGAAAAGACCCACAAGGGCCAAGGTAGCACAGAATTAAAAACTGTTTTTATTTTACCCTGGGGTAACTCCCCTAACAGCAGAGTCCTAAAAATACACAAATACAAACTACAAAGTGCTTTGATAAAGAAATACATTTGATAATTGTCTTGTAGCAAATGTATAATAAAAGTAAAAATGAAACAAAGAGGTGAACATAACCCTTACTCCAAACTAACTACGTGACCTATTGAAATGCATTGTCTCCTTTCTCTCATCATAAGTCACAACCGCTTTAACTCAAACTTCATCCCTTAAAAGCACAAACAAGTAACAAACATTATATATAAGTGTCAGCCGAGGCTCAGTGGTAGCACTGTTGCCTGATTCAGAAGGTTGTGGGTTCAAGACTCACTTCAGAGACTTGAGCACAAAATCCAGGCTGACACTCCAGTGCAGTACTGAAGGAGTACCGCACTGTCGGAGGTGCCGTCTTTCAGATGAGATGTTGTATCAAGGCCTCGTCTGTCCTCTCAGGTGGACATAAAAGATCCCGTGGCACTATTTTGAAGAAGAGCAGGGGAGTTTTCCCCGGTGTCCTGGCCAATATTTGTCCCTCAACTAACATCACAGATTATCTGGTCATTATCACATTGCTAGTTGTGACTCAGAAGCAAATTGGCTACCTCGTTTCTTAGATTACCACCGTGACTACACTTCAAAAGTACTTCATTGTCTGCAAAGCACTTTGAGATGTCCTGAGATTGTGAAAATCGCTATAAAAATCCAAGTTCTTGGTTTCCTTCTTTCGAACATTGAAACTTTTTCTTCATCTGTGCCGATGACCTTCTCATGTGAAACTGCGTTAACCTGCTCTGCCCCCTCTTCTCAGGCAGCCCGGGCTGCAGACTCCTGAGGAGACTGCAACTCTGACACAAAGGTGGCAATCCTCCCTTGCTGCACACCATTCAGCATCACCCAGGACTCTGTGTAAACAGGGCTGTTCTCCCTCTTCCTTGGGCCATTGCAGTACCCTTACTCCTCTGTTTGAAAGCAGTTCATACAATTACTGTAGCGACAAACTTCTACAGAAATTGTGTCTGCCCCTTTAAGGTAGACCTCATCTTTAAATCTGTGGTTGTGCCAGATGTCCCACCCCTATGGTTTGCATGTTCCAGCTACTTGCACTGCACTTACCTGCACTGAAAGCACTGAAAATTATTTATATGAGTGGACTTCAGAAACGTTCATGGTGTGCTCTCCTGATGCGAGATCTGCTTGTGTAACTCTGCACCCACTACCACTGCAACCTGATTGTAAAATTGGCCCTCTGGTTCTTTAAAAGCTATTGGTCACAGCAGTGTTAGTATCTGAGACACAAGCAGTGCAGCAGGTTGAGATGGTGGCATATTTGAGATGTAGAACAGTAGCAGAATGGACTAATACCATAGTTGGTGCTTTATTGTTTCCTGTAAGGTCATGAGGAGTGGGGTAAATGTAACTTTGGCTGATGGTGTAAAACGGGTGACATCGAATTAATATGAAGCAAATGGAAGGAAAAATCAACCAAGGGTGTGTAATGGACGGTCAATTCAATATCCTATATTTTAAAATTAAAATGACTCCCATTAGATCTGATAACATTGGCTCGTATTTTCCGGTGCCCACAGGTGTGTAGGCACCCATAAGGGCCCTGCAAGTTCTGGGTTTTCGCGTGAATCCCCATAAGTATGAATGGGGATTCCCTTCTTTCATTGGTTGGGCTGAAGCGCCTGTACCCCTGGGGTATGTGGGCCTCTACGAATGTCTACACATAGAGGCCGAGGAGTGCGAGTCTCCGTGGATCCAGGACCATCAGGTAGGTGTGGACATGTTTTGCCATTCGGAGGCACCCGGGCAGCAAATTCGGCCCATTATCTTAAAAATCTGTTCCATTTCCTGCTTTTTTCCAGTTCTGATGAAAGGTCATCGACCTGAAACATTAACTCTGTTTCTCTCTTCACAGATGCTGCCTGATCTGCTGAGTATTTCCAGCATTTTCTGTTTTTATTTCAGATTTCCCGCATCTGCAGTATTTTCTTTTTCCATTATCTTTGTCTGCCTCCAGACATAGTGGGGGAAAAATTCAATTGGTTTGCGCCTCCTGTTAGCGCCTTAAGAGGGCGCTAATGAGGCGCAAAGCAACTAGTGCCCGTGCGCGGCGATTTTTGCGCCGCTCACAAAATTGATTATTTTGCGGCGGCACTAAACACTACCGCCATGATCTCCTGCGTCCACAGATCATGACGTCAGTTGAGCGTGCAACGCCCCGGTAGCACCCCGGACCAGATATTTAGTGGCGCCCCTGTCTTACCACCTGCTGCTAGCAATGACATGTTGAGGGGAGCGTTTTGCAGTCGGGAAGGGACTGGGGGAACGTTATTTAAAGGCGACCGCTTCCTACCTTTTTTTGTCGACGAAAGTTTTCTGCCATGCATTCTGAGTGAGAGAGAGACTGCAGTAGATAATCAAAGCTGTGTTGAGGAGTTTTGGGTACTGGGCAGCACTTTGCAGTTCTTTTTGATTTGATCTTCCTTGCGTCGATTTAGAAGAGGCTATGGGGGCTGCACTCTGAGTTTTTTCCCTGGGCCTCTCCATTGTTCTTTCCAACAGATTTGGTGTACAGGTTTCTCCAGGCCGAGATTCAAGGCAGCAATGAGTAGGGTGTGGATGGAGAGCAAGATCGACCTTCCCTTTAAGAACTAGCTGGCACCAGTGAGCCTGTGTTCCATTGCTGATTGACATCACATGAGCCTCATCAGCTCTCTGAGTTAGCGCCTCGCTCCTCAGCGTTAACGCCTTAAGAGAGGTGTGTAGTGCCTGATTGAGCGCTCCAATCACCTCCGGGGCGATAGAAACCAAGTTTGCAGTCGGAGGCAATAATTAGCGCCAGGCGCTAAACTTTGCGCCCGGCCGATAATTGCGCCCCAAACAGGGCGATACCGAATTTCTCCCCTGATAACACCTATTCGGTAGGAGTCCTACATAGCAGCAGTGTCTTTGCAAGCAATCATACTGTTACAGAGGGAAAAAAATATTTCTGATTGACGAGGCGCAGTGCTCATTTAGATATAGTGTAATGGGGAGTGTGCCCTCTTGGTTTTGATATCTTCTTCTCCTTCTTCTTAGGCAGTCCCTCGGAACCGAGGATGACTTGCTTCCACATTAAAAATGAGTTCTCAGGTGACTGATGAGTCCAATGCAGGACCTACAGTCTCTGTCACAGGTGGGGCAGATGGTGGTTGAAGGGGTGGGTGGGTGGGGTGCTTGGGTTGACGTGCACTGCTTGCGCCCAGCGAAGAGACTCGAGGTGTTCCTGGAGGCTTCTCTTCCACTTTGTGCGGTTTTGGGCCAGGGATTCTCAGGTGTCAGTGGGGATGTTGCACGTTTTCAAGGAGGCTTTGAGTGTGTCCTTGAAGTGTTTCCTCTGCCCACCTGGGGCTCTCTCGCAATGTCGGAGCTCCAAGTAGAGATTTTGATACAGTTTAACGGGGGTGTCCTCTTGCTTTGATACAGTTTAATGGGGTGGGCTCTCTTGTTTTGATATAGTGTAATGGGGGGGCTCTTATTTTGATATAGTGTAATGGGGTGGTGCCCCCTTGTTTTGATATAGTTTAATGGGGGGCCTCTTGTTTTGATATAGTGTAATGGGGGGGCTCTTGTTTTGATATGTGTAATGGGGTGGTGCCCCCTTGTTTTGATATAGTTTAATGGGGGGCCTCTTGTTTTGATATAGTGTAATGGGGGGGCTCTTGTTTTGATATAGTTTAATGGGGGGGCCCTCTTGGTTTGATATAGTTTAATGTGGGGGGCCCTCTTGTTTTGATATAGTTTAATGTGGGGGGGCCCTCTTGTTTTGATATAGTGTAATGGGGGGCCACTTGTTTTGATATAGTTTAATGGGGGGCCTCTTGTTTTGATATAGTTTAATGGGGGTGTCCTCTTGTTTTGATATAGTTTAATGGGGGCCCTCTTGTTTTGATATAGTTTAATGGGGGCCCTCTTGTTTTTATATAGTTTAATGGGGGGGGCCTCTTGTTTTGATATAGTGTAATGGGGGGCTCTTGTTTTGATATAGTGTAATGGGGGGCCTCTTGTTTTGATATAGTGTAATGGGGGGGCCCTCTTGGTTTGATATAGTTTAATGTGGGGGCCCTCTAGGTTTTGATATAGTTTAATGGGGGGTTTCCTCTTGTTTTGATATAGTTTATTGGGGGGGGGCCTCTTGGTTTGATATAGTTTAATGGGGGGGCCCTCTTGATTTGATATAGTGTAATGGGGGGGCCCTCTTGTTTTGATATAGTTTAATGGGGGGCCTCTTGTTTTGGTATAGTTTAATGGGGGGCCTCTTGTTTTGATATAGTTTAATGGGGGGGCTCTTGTTTTGATATAGTTTAATGGGGGGGCCCTCTTGTTTTGATATCGTGTAATGGGGAGCCCTGTTGTTTTGATACAGTATAATGGGGGGCTCTTGTTTTGATATAGTGTAATGGGGGGCCTCTTGTTTTGATATCATTTAATGGGGGGCCTCTTGTTTTGTTATAGTTTAATGGGGGGGCCTCGTGTTTTGATATAGTTTAATGGGGGTGCCCTCTTGTTTTGATATAGTGTAATGGGGGGGTGTGCTATTGTTTTGATATAGTTTAATGGGGGGGCCTCTTGTTTTGATTAGTGTAATGGGGGGCCTCTTGTTTTGATATAGTGTAATGGGGGGGCCCTCTTGTTTTGATATAGTGTAGTGGGGGTGTGTGCCCTCTTGGTTTGATATAGTTTAATGGGGGGGCCTCTTGTTTTGATATAGTTTAATGGGGGGGCCTCTTGGTTTTGATACAGTGTAATGGGGGGGGCCCTCTTGCTTATATATAATGTAATGGGGGCGTGCCCTCTTGGTTTTGATATAGTTTAATGGGGGGGGCGCCCTCTTGGTTTTGCTATAGTGTAATGGGGGGTGCCCTCTTGGTTTTGATATAGTGTAATGGGGGGGCCCTCTTGGTTTTGATATAGTTTAATGGGGGGGGCCTTCTTGGTTTTGATATAGTTTAATGGGGGCGTGCCCTCTTGGTTTTGATATAGTTTAATGGGGGGGGCCCTCTTGGTTTTGATATAGTTTAATGGGGGCGTGCCCTCTTGGTTTTGATATAGTTTAATGGGGGGGGCGCCCTCTTGGTTTTGCTATAGTGTAATGGGGGTGTGTGCCCTTTTGGTTTTGATACAGTTTAATGGGGGGGGCCTTCTTGGTTTTGATAAAGTTTAATGGGGGGGCCTCTTGTTTTGCTATAGTTTAATGGGGGTGGGGCCCTCTTGGTTTTGATATAGTGTAATGGGGGGGCCTCTTGTTTTGATATAGTTTAATGGGGGTGGGGCCCTCTTGGTTTTGATATAGTGTAATGGGGGGGCCTCTTGTTTTGATATAGTGTAATGGGGGGGCCCTATTGGTTTTGATATAGTTTAATGGGGGGGGGGCCTCTTGCTTTTGAATTAGCTATCCAGCTTTTCCCGCTACTTTCAACACCATTGAACCATTGAAGCCACAATTGATGCCCACATCAGTACAGTGAGTTGGGACAGTTTTATGGGCCAATATTACCAATGCATATCAGAAACTAGCAGGTACATGGTACGCCTTTTTGTATCTATTGCGTTAATGCCGCTAGGGTGTATTTGTAAAGTCAGCCCCTCAGAGCCATGACATGGACTAACTCCAGTGCGTTAAATGCTGTGTTTTTCTTACTCAGAGCCCACTGAATGGGCTGGAATTTATCAATGGGGACATGCTGGAGGTGGGACTTCTGGTTTCCAGGTTTCGGTCCCGCCCCCAGTGACGTCTGACCAACCCATGCTATTTTCCCTTGATTGGCATTGTTAAGCCCGCCCGGCCAATTAAGGGAAAGCCAGTGACAGATGACGTCAGTGTATGACGCTTCATCTGTCGAAAAATTTTGACAGATGAACTGTCAGCGTTTGACAGCTTTGAGAAGCTGTCAAACACTGACAATCTCTGTTCTAAGGTGAGCCTTGCACATAATGCTCACCAAGACCTCTCTCCTCAACAGAAAGAAGATGGCAGCTGCATCTGAGAATGCAGCAGCCATTCTGTCATCTCTGCCTTTGAGATGAGGCACCTCCGGATCCTCAGAGGTTGAAGCCTGCAGAAAGAAGCAAAGGTAAGGAAACTGTTTCCAACACTTTACACTCACCTCTCATAATTAGCTGTCCACACTTGCACCCATCACTTACCTCTACAGCTTACATTTCGACCCCCCTCAGCCCCGCAGACCCACTGCTCGCCTCACTGACCCTGGCGAGGTTCGCAGCCATCGGGAAGCCCACAATTGCAGACATAAAACAGGGAAAAGCCTCAAAAATGCCTGTTAACTACCTAAACAGGCAGTTAATTGGTTCTAATCCCCTTCCTGCCTCGAGGAGACGGGTCCCTGTGCGACTCGGGGACCCGCCTCCCGGGAATTTGGCACGGAGGCGGGTTGGGAGCGGTTTTGGAACCCACTCCCAGTTTCTGCCATTTTCCCGGCACTCCCACCTCCAAACCCGCCTCCTCAGGGCTGGTAAAATCCAGTCCAATGAGTTTCATGGTTGGCATCGATCAGCCAGAAGACCTTGGCAAACCTTCTAAGCTAGTACCCCACCATAGGACAGTTTTTACACACTGCCTCACATTAAGGTTAGCATTCTGCTGTGAAAGTAAGAGCAGCTGAACTGGGCCATGTTGAGTGAGTGGGTAAATCCCAGGCCCCTGTCAGCAGGTATCGGTGTCAGTCACAATGAAGCCAAAATATCACCAAGGCCATGTAGGATTGAAGTCACAAACATGTCACCCATAGTGCACATTCCTTGAACTGGGTGGTACCTCGACAACACAAATCAGTTGCTAAGGTCACAGCCACTTTTAGAAACAACTGTGCAGTGTCCGAGTATAAATAATACACGGACTGCAGGAGAACAATAATAACAGGTATTTACTGAACAGAGGGTAACTTAAGACTGAAATACAGAAGCCTGCTATCGCTTTATATACAGGGGTGGTCACTGCCGGTACTGCAGTATAGAATCAGTTCTTCTCTTAAAGGTACATACACAACAATTCCTCCCCTTTTAGATAAACAGTACATAACATTCATTTAACAACTAAATAATAACTAATTACAATTACAATTTTCTCTGTACTATATACATCAACTGAAATAATCATTTATAAGTTCAGTCTTTGAGGAGGCTTCCTGATCCTGACTGGATAGTGCCTTTCTCGAGTATCCTGTTCTTGCGGCGGAGTTGATACTGGCTCATTGTCATTGGTTGGTTCCGGTAAGCAAACAAGAAATTATCCACCTTGTGTTGTAGTGGTATGTCGTCATTATGCATTGCCTTTATGGCCTTTTTAAAGGTCTGCACAAACCTCTCAGCCAATCCATTTGTGGCTGGATGATATGGGGCAGATGTGTAATGTTTCACCCCATTATTCCTCAGAAACCTCTGGAAATCCTCGGACACAAACTGTGGCCCATTGTCGGAGCAAATCTGTTCTGGCAAGCCATTCCTGGCGAAGATGGTCCGTAGGACTGCAATAGTTTTCTCCGTGGTGGTGGAGGACATTTTGATGACCTCTGGCCATTTCGAATGGGCATCCACAGCGATTAGGAACATTGAGTCCATAAATGGACCAGCAAAATCAATGTGTACCCGTTGCCATGGAGATGAGGGCCACTCCCATGGATGTAGCGGGGCCTGTGGTGGAGCGTTTTGGACCTTCTGGCATCCTGTGCATCTCTTGGTCATATCCTCGATTTCTTTATCGATTCCCGGCCACCACACAAACGCCCTGGCTAGGCTCTTCATTTTTACCCCTCCCAGATGACCCTCATGAAGCTCATTGAGCACTCTATCTCTCAACTTGGGTGGAATTACCACTCGGGATCCACACATCAAGGTCCCCCGGCACACTGACAGCTGTTCTCTCCTTGGCGAGAATGCTGGCAACAGTGAGTCGCCATGTGCTAGCCATCCCTTCACCGTCAAATCATAGACCCAAGAGAGTGTTGGGTCATTTCGGGTTTCCTTCTCTATACTTGAGTTTGTAACAGGTAGACATTCGACTATGGTCGCATGGAATATCTCAACAGGGTCCACTGCAGGTGCTTCCTCTACCGTAGGCAACGGTAGGCGCGACAGCCCATCAGCATATCCATGCTGTTTCGTACCTTGTACTCTATGTCGTACTGATGTGCCCCTAGAAAAAGTGACCATCTTTGCAGCCGTTGCGCCGTCATCACCGGAACGCCCTTCTTTGGGTTAAAAATGGAGACCAGGGGCTGATGATCAGCCAGTAGGGTGAATTTCTGCCTGTGCAGATAGTGATTGAACTTCTTCACCCCCCACACCAGGCTGAGGGCCTCCCTGTCAATCTGGGCGTAGTTACGCTCGGCTGAGGTTAACGAGCGCGACGCAAAGGCTATTGGCCTCTCTGAACCGTCAAGGAATTTGTGCGACAGCACCGCTCCGATGCCATAGGGAGACGCATCACATGCTAACCGAATCGGTAGTGTTGGATTGTAGTGGGCCAATGCTTCTTTTGAAGTGGTTAGGCATTTACATTTCTGAAAGGCACGCTTACACTCATCACTTCATTTCCATGTTAATCCAGTTTGCAGTAGGGCGTTCAGTGGGTGCAGAATTGTAGATAAATTCGGCAAGAACTTATGATAGTAGTTCACCAACCCGAGGAACGACCTCAGTTGCAACACATTTTCCAGTGCTGGAGCCTTGACTACAGCCTCAATCTTGTCCGGCGACTTATGCAATCCTTCCTCATCAATCATGTGGCCACAATACGAGATTTGTCTCCTGAAGAACTCGCATTTGGGGCGGTTGGCTCGTAGCCCATATTCCTTTAATCTCGTGAGCACCTGCTCCAGGTTGGCAAGGTGTTCACTGTCATTTTCGCCCGTAACCAGGATGTCGTCCAAATAACACTGGGTCCCCGGGGTCCCTTGCAGGACTTGTTCCATCGCCCTCTACCAAATAGCCGGGGCTGATGCTACCCCGAATACCAGTCGATTGTACTGGTAAAGGCCTTTGTGAGTGTTTATCGTGAGGTATTTCCTAGATGCTTCTTCCACCTCCATTTGTAGATACGCTTGGGCCCGATCAATCTTTGTAAAGCGTTTCCCTCCAGATAGTGAGGTGAAAATATCTTCTATCCATGGAAGTGGATATTGTACTGTGTGCAGGACTGGGTTCACAGTTACCTTGAAGTCCCCACAGATGTGAACCTTCTTCGGTTCCCCAGGCGTGCTGCTCAATGATTTCTTCATTACAGGAACGATGGGTGTGGCCCACTCGCTCCAGTCCACTTTGGACAGCACACCCGAACGCTCCAGACTCTCCAGCTCTGCTTCAACGGCTGGGCGGATCGCGTAAGATACCGGTCTGGCCTTAAAAAATTTTGGGTTTGCGTTATCTTCGATTTTTATCGTTGCTGTTACTCCTTTTAGAGTCCCAAGTCCTTGTTGGAACACCTCCTTCGCGTCAGTTAGAATCTTTGACAGTCGTCCAGCTGTGACGTCATCATCCTTTTTATCAGTCACAGTTAGCGCCTGAATGGAATGCCAATCCAATTGTATTTTTCGGATCCATTCACATCCCAATAATGGTGGTCCTCCATCTGGTAGTATATATAGGTACAGTTTCTGTGTTTCCTTGCCGTTGTATTCAACTGGCACCCTTATTTTTCCTCTGGGGTAGACTTTTTTGCCCCGTGTATGTCTTCAATACAATGACCGTGTCCTTCAAGGGTATGTGTGAGAATAGCCGCTCATAGTCTCGTCGATTCATGACAGTTAGGGCTGATCCTGTGTCCAATTCCATCTTTACTGGGGACCCTGCTATCATGAGGGTGACCCAAATGGTTCGGTGATCTTTGCGATCACGTTGTGTAACTTTAGACAACTTAGTCTCCTGCTCCCGGAGCCCTTATCACTCTCCTGATCTTCTGAACTACAGTCTGTCAATTTCTTTACTTTCTTGTACTTTTCCTTAGTAGTTCTTGTAGTGTTGGTTTTCTTTCCCGACCTGCAGACTCTTGCTATGTGTCCCATTTTCCCACATTGCCTGCATACTTTGTCCTTAAACCAGCAGTCCTTCTGCTCATGGGTTGTTCTGCCACAGCGATAGCACTTTTCTGCTCCATACGCCATTTCGTTAGCGCTGTATTATTGTGGTTTCTGTTGTATTTCCGCAGCTCCCCGTGCTGCTGCTTCGTAGGATACTGCCACGCTGAAAGCCTGTTCTAGCGTCAGGTCCTTTTCCGAAAGTAGTCGTTTCTGGGTTCCTTCACTCTGGAGCCCGCAGACAAACTTATCCTGTAAGGTGTCTGCCAGTCCTGCTCCGAACTGGCAGTGCTTCGATAACTTGCGTAGTTCCATAAGATAGTCAGCATTGCTCTCATCTTTGTGCTGGTTTCTTTTATGGAACTTGAATCTTTCTGCTATCAGCAGCAGTGTAGGGTTTATGTGTTCCTGTAAGGTATTAACAATCTCTTCAAAACTTTTCTCCATTGGTTTAGCTGGGGTAATTAAATTCCGCAATAGGCCGTACATTCTCGCGCCCATCAAATTTAATAATACCGACGCCTTCTTTCCATCGGCCACCTCATTTGCCTTGCAGTACACTTCAATTCTTTCCACATGTGTGGTCCAGTCTTCTACCTCGTTGTCGAAAGCAGTGATATTGCCACTTTTCGGCATCTTGGGTGATTTAAAATGGCGCCTTCCGCGCTTTTTCTTCTTCACCAATGAATTAAAATGGTGCCTCCCACGCTTTTCCTTCTTCCCCTTGCTGCCACGCTGCTCCTAGCATTCTGCAGGGTAATGGCGGCGACACGCGACTTCGGTGCGTCTCACTTTTCCTTCCCCTTGTTTTATTTTCGCTACGCTGCCCGGTTCTTGAGCACCGACCGCGCCCTGTGCGCTCCACCCTCTCTCTCTCTCTCTTTTCCTCCCGACGATGCTGCACGGCCCCTTTGCAGAGCCGCTCGATCGAGCTCGAGCCCGCCGCAGTCTGGAAGGATCAGCGCACTACCTGCTACTAGCATGATTTGCTGGACACCTTGACTGGGGAGCCAAGCCCAGCTCTCCACAGCCTCTCCTGCAACTCTCCAAACTCCGATGGATCCTTGGGCGGTTGCCCGCGGTCGACGCCCGTTGTTCTGACTTCGACCTCCAAGAAGCTTCTTCTCAGGGAAAGATCCCCGTGAGGTGATGCAGTACTGCAGGTGAGTTCGAACCTGTTCGTCGCCAATGTAATGTCCGAGTATAAATAATACACGGACTGCAGGTATTTACTGAACAGAGGATAACTTAAGACTGAAATACAGAGGCCTGCTATGGCTTTATATACAGGGGTGGTCACTGCCGGTACTGCAGTATAGAATCAGTTCTTCTCTTAAAGGTACATACACAACAAACTGCTTCGACTTTTATCAGCTTGTCAAAACTACCAGCAGATTTCTCAATTTCAGCATCAGAAAGGGAGTTTATATATTGCCTTATTCAGAATGTGACAACTCTATGAAACGCCGCCTTTTAAAAAAATTGGTGCAATAATGGGCCTGCATTTCACGTCCTTACAATAGAAATAAACAATTACTTATTAACTGCTGCTAAAGGTTCTGGGGTCATTAAAGTGCTGTCCATAGCATGAATGCCCAGAAGTTCATTCTGAGTCATGTTATATCTGTGCCTTGTCTACTCTAAGGGATTCAATGGAAATAATAATTGGACGAGATGTAAAATGGGCTGCCAATTCACTATCAACTGTTTTACACTATCGTACAAAGTCAAAATAATCCCCTATAGGTGGTGGAATACCTTCTGAGAGGCAGAATTATCCCTCCCAAAGGTCATTATGTGTGCCAACTATTCGAAGAACAAGCTCATGGTGAGTGAGGCTCCTGGGCATCAGTGCAGACTTGTAAAATTACCCTTGAGGAGGGAGAGAGGTTGAGTGTACTAAAACAGAGCTGGTGCACATACAGCAAATAACAGCCAGGAAAGGGGGATACAGGGGGCACAGGGCGATACAGCAGGGCACAGGGGGCATACAGCAGGGCACAGGGATACAGCAGGGCACAGGGGGAATAAAGCAGGGCACAGGATGGTTACAGCAGAGCACAGGGAGGAATAGAGCAGGGCACAGGGAGAATACAACAGGGCACAGGGGGAATACAGCAGGGCACAGGGTGGTTACAGCAGGGCACAGGGGGAATACAGCAGGGCACAGGGGGAATACAACAGGGCACAGGGGGATTACAGCAGGGCACAGGGGGAATACAACAGGGCATGGGGGAATACAGCAGGGCACAGGGTGGTTACAGCAGGGCACAGGGGGAATACAGCAGGGCACAGGGGGAATACAGCAGGGCACAGGGGGATTACAGCAGGGCACAGGGAGAATACAACAGGGCACAGGGGGAATACAGCAGGGCACAGGGTGGTTACAGCAGGGCACAGGGGGAATACAGCAGGGCACAGGGGGTATACAGCAGGGCACAGGGGGATTACAGCAGGGCACAGGGGGGTTACAGCAGGGTCCAGGGGGAATACAGCAGGGCACAGGGAGAATACAACAGGGCACAGGGGGAATACAACAGGGCATGGGGGAATACAGCAGGGCACAGGGGGGTTACAGCAGGGCACAGGGGAAATACAACAGGGCATGGGGGAATACAGCAGGGCACAGGGGGGAGACAGCAGGGCACAGGGGGAATACAACAGGGCATGGGGGAATACAGCAGGGCACAGGGGGGAGACAGCAGGGCACAGGGGGAATACAGCAGGGCACAGGGGGAGTACAGCAGGGCACAGGGGGAATACAGCAGGGCACAGGTGGATTACAGCAGGGCACAGGGGGGTTACAGCAGGGCACAGGGGGAATACAGCAGGGCACAGGTGGATTACAGCAGGGCACAGGGGGGTTACAGCAGGGCACAGGGGGGAGACAGCAGGGCACAGGGGGAATACAGCAGGGCACAGGGGGAATACAACAGGGCACAGGGGGAATACAGCAGGGCACAGGGTGGTTACAGCAGGGCACAGGGGGAATACAGCAGGGCACAGGGGGGTTACAGCAGGGCACAGGGGGGAGACAGCAGGGCACAGGGGGAATACAGCAGGGCACAGGGGGAATACAACAGGGCACAGGGGGAATACAGCAGGGTACAGGGGGAATACAACAGGGCACAGGGGGAATACAGCAGGGCACAGGGGGGTTACAGCAGGGCACAGGGGGGAGACAGCAGGGCACAGGGGGGAGACAGCAGGGCAGAGGGGGAATACAGCAGGGCACAAGGGGGAGACAGCAGGGCAGAGGGGGAATACAGCAGATGACTGCAAGGCATGTGTTGAAAGTCAGCCTCTAGGCTTTCTGGAGGTCTGTTTTAGCACAGTTTCCAGATATGCAGCTGTGAAGCCAAAGTTATATTATTGGTGATGGCAGTGTTAATACCAGAGCTTCTATCACAGTGACTGATGATTGCAATAATAGCTAGACATAGTTGCTTGCCACATATTTGAAGAAATCCACTTACAGTCAGAACTTCTGAATCATTGTTATGATCACAAAACGGTCTATCTTCATCGATCCAGGTTATACAACAGCATATTCAGGAGCCAAGGCAAATCAAGCTGCCATTGTTCCAATAAGATCCCGACGTGATCAGATTTAGTTTCCCCTTCGTACACCAGGCCTGGCATTGCCCATTCACACAATAACACCAATATTTGCTGTCAACTAATTCATGCAGGCGGGTATCAATCTTCAATTTTCTCTGATACTGTTTGTATCAGACTTGGCCGAGCACCTTGATATTCCAGTAATGTAGAACCCCTTAGGACCAGCCATGGTAAAACTCGGTGGTTAGCATAAGGTACACTGCTGTAAAATAGAATTTTAGTGGATTCAAGGATACACGCAGTTTCTAAACTCAGTATATTACATTGTAGCAGGACTTGCATTGATTTTTTTTGCTGTACTGCTGCTGCTCTGATTGAATTTATTGTGTCTCAAATTGAAAGTGTTCTACCGCTTTTCTAATCTTATTCTTCTGCCCTGCCGCTAGCTCCATTTTCAGTTGAGCTTTGAAGTATTGTTGGGTGCCTAACTTTTCACTTTTTAAACACAGAGGCTTGCATTTCCCAATCAGGTGGAAGTCCAACTGGAAATTCGGCATTATCCAGTTTGCTTTTGCCTGATGTGTCGAGTGATGATTCTGGCTGGTCAGCATAATTGTAATATTAGGGGTAAGCTTCAGGTGTGGGAAATGCCTCTGATCGAGAGCTCATCAATTGGTGGGAGAAAAATCATAAGCAATGTCACTTCCACCACACAGCACACAAGCAAGCAATGCCAGAAGACATTTAATGGCCGTATCCAGTCACCAAGGTACAGAAACCTACCATGACCTTCTGCTACTGTACAGCACAACTGTCTCAAACTTGCAATTACCTCCCCTTCACACAGTGTTAAGTACTTTCAAGCCTTACAATTAATACTTATGAGGCAATGCAGTGCTCTTTACACCTCCACTCATATCTCATTGGGACCATTAGGTACTGCTGATCAGGGTCCATGATGATATAGTGCCCATTCATGCTGGCATGGCTGGAATGGGCACAGATGATGATGGTGTCTCTCAGCACAGAAGCACATCTAGACCCTCCAAACACCTCACTCTGAAAACTGCATATGTGTCAGAAGGTTTACAGGGCCAGGCTGTCACATAGCAACATACGTGCTGTAGACACAGCAGAGGTCTATCTCTAGAATCAGTTGCTGTGTGCTGAGGACCATGTCAAGCCCAAGAGGCTCTTTTGGCACAAAATAGCCAGCCACCTCACACACTCCTGCCAGTGAGGTAGCACCAGATTAAGGTTAAGAGGATATACTTCACACACTGTTATCAAGGGGAAGCAGCATGGTAGACAACAGTAGGCATACATGTTGAATCCGTGATTCTTAAAGTATGATGTTTTCCAATAACTACACGGAGGCTGTAACTTAACAATCAACAGGTGTTTACTGGAGTAGGGTAGTCTCAAGACTGACAGTACAGAGGCATGCTCAAGGCTTATATACAGGTGTGGTCACTGCCGGTACTACAGTATACAGGAGCTGTAAAAGTAGTTCTCTCTTAAAGGTACATACACTACAATTCCTCCCCTTTTACATTAGCAGTACCCATAATATTCAAATAACAATTAACACTTTAACATGCACATTAAACAGAAATAGTCCAATTATAGATTCAGTCTTTGGGGCGGCTTCCTGATCCTTTCTGGATAGCGCCTTTCCTGAGGTTCTTGTTCTTGGTGCGGAGGCGATTCTGGCCCCCTTTCGTCGGTTAGTTCATCAGTTTCCACTGCTACTGTTTCTGAGGTAGATGTTACCGGTATGTCGGGTTCATCCCCAGGTACGCGAGACATGGGGTTGACTCGTTCCTGTGACGCTAAGATCTGGTCGACGTGGCATCTCACAATGTTCTCCCCGACATCCACTGTGTACATTAATGGCCCCGGCCGTGTGCATATCGTTCCGGGTTGCCATTTCTCTGTTCGGTAGTCACGGGCCAAGACTGGTTGTCCTACATTGAAGCTCCTTGTCGGCTTCTCATTGATGTGCTGGAATTGTTTATTCTCAACATTTCTTCGCACATTTGGTCAGCAAATCCAGACGAGATCTCAACCTTCGGTTAAAGAATATCATGGCCGGGGTCTGGTTGGTAACTGCATGTGTCGCATTTCTGTAGGCTAACAGGAAATTGTCCACCTTATGCTGTAGTGGAATTTCATCATCGCACATGGCCTTTATCGCCTTTTTAAAGGTTTGTACGAACCTCTCAGCCAATCCATTTGTGGCTGGATGATACAGGGCGGATGTGTAATGCCTTACCCCATTCCTTCTCATAAATTTCCGAAACTCTTCGGACACAAACTGTGGTCCATTATCAGAGCAAATCTGCTCTGGCAAGCCGTTCCTGGCAAATATGGTCCGTAGGACTGCAATCGGTTTCTCTGTAGTGGTTGAGGACATTTTTATCACCTCAGGCTATTTCGAGTGCACATCCACTGCTATTAAGAACATTGAGTCCATGAATGGACCAGCAAAATCAATATGCACCCATTGCCATGGAGAGGAGGGCCACTCCCATGGGTGTAGAGGGGCATGTGGTGGTGCATTTTGGACCTTCTGGCATCCTGAGCAGCTCTTGGTTAGGTCCTCGATTTGTTGATCAATCCCCGGCCACCACACATAAGCCCTAGCAAGGCTTTTCATTTTCACCCCTCCCAGTTGACCTTCGTGAAGCTCATTGAGCACTCTCTCCCTTAACTTGGGTGGAATTACCACTCGGGATACACACATCACTGTCCCCTGGCATACTGACAGCTGTTCTCTTCTGGATGGGAATGCTGGCAACAGTGAGTCGCCATGTGTTGGCCATCCCCTCACCGTCAAATCATATACCCGAGACAGTGTCGGATCATTGCGGGTCTCCTTCTCTATATCCGCGTTAGTTACTGGCAATTGTTCAATTATTGACGAATAAAATCTCTCGATAGGGTCCTCCACAGTAGGCAGTGGCAAGCGTGATAGCCCATCAGCGTTTCCATGCTGTTTCGTGCCTTTATATTCTATTTCATATTGGTTCACCCCTAGAAAAAGGGACCATCTTTGTAACCGTTTTGCAGTCATCACCGGAGCGCCCTTCTTTGGATTAAAGATGGAGACAAGTGGTTGGTGGTCAGTCAGCAAGGTGAACTTCTGCCCATGCAGATAGTGGTTGAATTTTTTTACTCCCCATACTAGGCTGAGGGCCTCCCTGTCGATCTGGGCGTAGTTGCGCTCGGCTGAGGTTAGTGACCGAGACACAAAGGCTACTGGCCTCTCCAACCCGTCTGGGAATTTGTATGACAGCACCACTCCAATACCATAGGGTGATGCATCACATGCCAACTGAATTGGTAGTGCTGGGTTGAAATGGGCCAACACCTCTTTTGATGTGATCAATTCTTTGCACTTCTGGAAAGCTCGTTTACATTCGCCATTCCACTTCCATGGTACCCCCGTTTGCAGTAGCGTGTTCAGTGGGTGTAATACTGTAGACAAATTTGGTAAGAACTTATGGTAGTAGTTCACCAGCCCGAGGAACGACCTCAGTTGTGACACATTTTCCGGTGCTGGAGCCTTGACTACTGCCTCAATCTTTTCAGGGGACTTATGTAACCCCTCTTCATCAATAACGTGGCCATAATACGAGATCTGCTTCTGGAAAAACTTGCACTTGTGGCGATTAGGTCGTAGCCCTATTCCTTTAATCTAGTGAGCACCTTCTCCAGGTTGGCGAGGTGATCACTGTCATTTTCGCCCATGACCAGGATGTCGTCCAAATAACACTGGGTCCCTGGAGTCCCTTGCAGGACTTGATCCTTTTCCAAATAGCCGGAGCTGATGCTACCCCGAACACCAGCCGGTTGTATTGGTAGAGACCTTTATGAGTGTTGATCGTGAGGTATTGTTTCGAGGCTTCTTCTACCTCCATTTGCAAGTACACCTGGGCCAGATCAATCTTAGTGAAGCATTTTCCTCCAGCTAGCGAGGCGAAAATATCTTCAATCCGTGGAAGCGGATATTGTACCGTGTGAAGGACTGGGTTCACTGTCACCTTAAAATCCCCACAGATGCGGACCTTCTTTGGTTCCCCAGGCGTATTACTCAACGACCTCTTCATTACAGGAACGATGGGTGTAGCCCACTCGCTCCAGTCTACTTTGGACAGTACTCCTGAACGTTCCAACCCTTCCAGCTCTGCTTCGACGGTTGGTCGGATTGCATAAGGCACTCGTCTGGCCTTAAGAAACTTTGGGCTTGCATTTTCCTCTATTTTAATCGTTGCTGTTATGCCTTTTAGTGTTCCGAGTCCCTCCTGGAACACTTCTTGTGCATCAGTTAGCATTTTTGACAGTCGTCCAGGTGTGACGTCGTCATCCTTTTTGGCATCAACCTTCAGTGCCTGTATGGAATGCCAATCTAATTGTATCTACCAGATCCATTCACGTCCTAGTAGTGGTGGTCCTCCATCTGGCAATACATATAGGTCCATTTTAGGTATTTCCTGGCATTTGTATATCACTTTCACCCTTATTTTTCCTTTGGCGTAGACTTTTTGCCCCGTGTACGTCTTCAAGACAATCTCTGTAGCTTTCAAGGGTATATGTGAAAATAGCCGCTTGTAGCCCCTTTGGTTTATGACTGTTAGGGCTGATCCAGTGTCCAATTCCATTTTCACTTGGACTCCGTCTATCTTGAGTGTGACCCAGATAGTCTGGTGATCCTCCATTTTGATTACCTTATGTAGTTTCAGACAACCCAGCTCCTTGCTTCCGGAGTCTGTATCACTTTTCTGTTCGTCTGAACTACTGTCCATCACCTTATGTACCTTTTTGTACTTCTCCTGTGGAAATTTCTTGCTGCTGGTTTTCTTCCCTGATCTGCAGGCTCTTGCTATGTGTCCTGCTTTTCCACACTGTCTGCACACTTGGTCCTTGAACCAACAATCCTTCTGGTCGTGTGTTGTTCTGCCGCAGCGATAACACTTCCCTGCTCCATATGACATTTCATTGGTGCCATATTCTTGCGGTCTCTGTTGTATCTCTGCCGCGCCCCGTGCGGCTGCTTCGTGTGATACTGCCATGCTGAAAGCCTTGTCCAGCGTAAGATCCTTTTCTGATAGAAGCCGTTTCTGGGTTCTTTCACTTTGAAGCCCACACACAAACTTGTCCCTTAACGTATCTACTAGTCCCACTCCAAACTGGCAGTGTTTCGATAGCTTGTGCAGTTCCGTTAAGTACTCAGCATTACTTTCATCTTTAAGCTGGTTCTTTTTGTGGAACTTAAATCTTTCTGCTATCAGCAGCGGTGTGGGGTTTAAGTGGTCCTGTAGGATTTCTACTATGCTTTCGAAATTCTTATCCACGGGCTTCTCTGGGGTTATTAGGTTTCGCAGTAAGCCATAAGTTTTTGCACCCATGGAATTTAACAAAACCAGTGCTTTCCTAGCATCTGGCACTTCATTCACCCTGCAGTACACCTCAATGCATTCCACATATGTCGCCCAATCTTCGACTTCATTGTCGAACGCAGTGATACTGCCACTCTTCAGCATCCCTGGGTGTGATTTAACTGTCTAAAATGGCATCTCTCGTGCTCTCCCTTCTTCTCCGCTGGCACAAAATGGCATCTCCAGCGCTTTCCTTTCTTCCCACGCTCGCCCTTCTTCTCCGCTGCGGCTTCTAAAAATGGCGTCTCCCGCGCTCTCCCTTCTTCTCCGCAGCTCAATGGCATCTCCTGCGCTCTCCCTTCTTCTCCCCGCAGACGCGGTTCAGCCCTTGAGCCCTGGCTGTGCTCTGCACGTTCTCCTGTGCGCCTTTCCCATTGCCGTCGCTCGGTCCTGAACATGGCTGCTGCTTTACCCTCTCTCTCTCTCTGTTTGTTTTTCCTCGACGCCGCTCGGTTTTCAACCCCCGGCCGCGCCCTGTGCACTTCGCCCTCTCTCTTACCCCGTCGACGCTGCTCGGCTTTTTCTATGCCGTCGGTCGGCTCCAGCCACCGCTGTCCGGGAAGGATCTGCGCTGTACCTGTTGCCAGTCTGTTGCTGGATCGTCGTGGCTGGGGAACCAAGCCCGGCTCTCAACAGCCTCCCCTGCGATGTTCACTCTCTGTCGGATGACTGGGCGGTTGCTCGTGGTCGACGCCCGCGCTTCTGGCCTCGACTTTCTTCCACCGCCCTCCCGGAGCGAATCCTTGAAGGGAAATGCAGAGTTGCAGGCAGATTCGAATCGACCTTCTCGCCACTGTTGAATCCGTGATTCTTAAAGTATGATGTTTTCCAATAACTACACGGAGGCTGTAACTTAACAATCAACAGGTGTTTACTGGAGTAGGGTAGTGTCAAGACTGACAGTACAGAGGCATGCTCAAGGCTTATATACAGGTGTGGTCACTGCCGGTACTACAGTATACAGGAGCTGTAAAAGTAGTTCTCTCTTAAAGGTACATACACTACAATACACACATGCAAGGTTTGCATATTAACTATATGGTTACATTAAAATTTCCACTAGTGGTGAGAATAGTCCTGGATGGGTTTGAGGACAGGTTTCATCAGGTGGTGTGAATGGAAGCTTTGTGAATTGTGCAGCAAAGGGAAGGTGATGTCAGTGAGAGTGCAGTTGTGGAGGACATGGGTACAATCTATCATCCCATGTACTTTCAGAAAACCAGCCACTCTCTAAAATTGCATAGCCCTGTCATGCTGTTTTCACTTATCCATGTGGAAGGAGATGAAGTGTGTGGTTTTGAGCAAACTTCTTCTTCTTAGGCAGTCCCTCGGAACCGAAGATGACTTGTTTCCACATTAAAAATGAGCTCGCAGGTGACTGATTAGTCCAATGCGCGACCTACAGTCTCTGTCACAGGTGGGGCAGACGGTGGTTGAAGGGGCGGGTGGGTGGGGTGCTTGGGTTGATGTGCGCTGCCTGCGCTTGGCTTCCGCTTGCTCCCGGCGAAGAGACTCAAGGTGTTCGGCGCCTTCCCGGATGCTTCTCCTCCACTTTGTGCGGTCTTGGGCCAGGGATTCCCAGGTGTCGGTGGGGAAGTTACACTTTTTCAAGGAGGCTTTGAGGGTGTCCTTGAAGCGCTTCCTCTGCCCACCTGGGGCTCTCTTGCTGTGCCGGAGCTCCGAGTAGAGCGCTTGTTTTGGAAGTCTCGTATCGGGCATGCAGACAATGTGACCCGTCCAACGGAGCTGATTGAGCGTGGTCAGAGCACACTGACGTTGGTGCGCCTATCCTGCCAATGGATTTGCAGGATCTTGTGGAGGCAGCGTTGGTGGTACCTCTCCAGTGCTTTGAGGTGCCTGCTGTACATGGTCCATGTCTCTGAGGCATACAGCAGGGCAGGTATCACTGCTGCCCTGTAGACCATGAGCTTAGTGCCGGGTTTGAGGTCCTGGTCTTCAAACACTCTCTTCCTCAGGCGACCGAAGGCTGCACTGGCACACTGAAGGCGGTGTTGGACTTCGTCGTCGACGTCTGCCCTTGTTGACAGTAGCAAACAATGCATTGGTGGGTCGCTTCACACATCTTTATACAACAACAACAACTTGTATTTATATAGCACCTTTAACGTAGTAAAATGTCCCAAGGTGCTTCCCAGGAGTATAATAAGACAAAAAAATTGACACTGAGCCACACAAGGAGAAATTAGGGCAGATAACCAAATTGTTTGGCTTATAGTTGGTGTACAGTTGATTGGCTTATATTCACAATGTCTCTAGTGGCAGCTTGAAACAAGCCTGATACATAAAAGCTGAGTGCGTTTGTTACATCTACACCCAGTGGGTATAATTTTGACTGGGCGACAGTGTAGAATGGCCGATATCGGATCATCCGCCCGTTATATATCTCCCTCCATTTTAATTTCCGTTGACTTTAAGTAAAAATGACTCCCATTGTGTTGGGATGTCTGTAGTGGAGTTTGGCTATAAGTCTGCCTACAGAATTTGGCATAACTCTGTCAAGGCTTTGCTTGTAAATCAAAGCCTCTGCACACACTGGTCTTCCAATAAGGGTAGGTATGTGCATTTCTGCTTGGTATGGGGGTACCAGGCTGACCTGCCCTGCGGCCCTCTGTTGACCCTTCTTTCCTTCATCCAAAAAGTAGAAATAGAAGAATTTGCCCCCCTCTTCAAAAAGCTAAAAATCTATCAGTAAAAATATTTAATAATGGCCTTACGATGGGCAATCTTATCTGTTTAAAGTCATTTCTGTATGAAACTTAGTGCCTGGCAAACCTGAACACCCAGTTTATAAGAACAGGTAAAGAAAACGGTGTGAAATGTTTAGATATAACAGAAAATAGAGCAAGCCATCAGCTCATTATGCCCTCACTTACATGCATCTACCCACAAATGGATGGATATTTCCTACAAGTAAAATAATAAACAGAAAATCAGAATTGATACAAAGTTGGGTTGAGCTCCAGCACAGCAGGTCTCCACCTAATGTTCTGATCAGGAATGTCCACTTTCCACCCTAATTGGAAATTCTAACAGAGTCTTCACACAAAAGGAGGTAGAATCATAGAATGATACAGCACAGAAGAAGGCCATTTGGCCCATCATGCCTGTGCCAGAAGGTAGTGAAGAACACAGGACAATTAGGTGACATTCATGTCTTCCAATACATGTACACTTTCTGTAACACGAGATCTGATTCCTCATTTTACGCTGTCTATATGCCAGGATATGAGTTGTTGTACAATAATGGATATTACAGAGAATATTGTTGAACATTTACTTCAGCTTTCCAGTTGGATCTGTTATTTCCTGGTCACAAATGTTATAAACACTAAAGTTGTATTTAGGTGTGATTGAGATACCAAGCTGCAAATGTCAACTGAAGTTCAGTACTCAAAGAGCTAAAGTTGAAGAACCTCCAATATAATGACAGGGACAGCTCACAACTTAATGCTATCAGATGCATTTATATTTGAAGGTAATCCAAAGCCAATGCTTTATTGAGTATGTCTGTTGATGAATAATTTATGATCACTTTTTACCATTTAGAGATGTCATTACTTCCATTCCTTGATATTCTACATGGCCTTGAGTCTTTGTAATGGAAATCAGTTGTTTTTCAGACCCATCTGTTAATTTATATTTTAAGGGAACTTTGTGATTAATAATTCATTATTACTCATTATGACTCATTAAAAGATTTCTGAGAAACAATTAAGCTGGAAGTTTTGGCTTTCTGCCTTGCGAGATTGGAATTTGGTGACTGTCAATTTTATGTCTGACTGCACCAGAACAGCAGTGATGGCTCCATTTCTGTTCCAACGATGCACCATTTACGCATTGTAAATAAAGTGAGATAAGATTAGAAAAAGCTGCATGAAGTCGCACACCGGTGAGGCAGCACCTTCTGCCCTCCTTTGATTTGGGTGTATCTCAGGGGTGTTGAGTGAAATTATGCACACCACAGAAATGCATAATGTGCCCCTGACCTTCCGGCCTCAAATTCATTAGAATTCTGCAGGTAGGCTTCCCAATCTCCACCAGGGAGTCACAATCAGACGAAGGGCAGAGTTCTGTTTTGGGAAGCTGCTGTTGCACAAGGGTGGAGAGTGGAGAATGGGTGGGAAATCTAGGCCCGTTACCCTGATTATTATTCTGATGGATTATCTCTTTGGTGACCCAGGGAAATCTTTCTCCCACAAGATCCTGATTATACCAGTCTGAGTTACAAAAGTAGATCTTGATCTAAGCAATGCTCCAGAGTTCTAGACTCATGGTATGTACTGAAGCTATGATTGAGTGAATGAAAGCCTAGAAAAAGTGTGTGGGAAGGCTTATGGGGATTCTGTACGTAAATGGAACCTCAATAAACATAATGGGAATCCCCCTTTGTGATTGGTTGGCCTGGCTCAATTGATCCCAGGGATGCTTGTGAACTGCATGCGCCCCGGGATAGGTGGGCCTTTACGCAGGCATACGCCTGCAGGCCCAGGACTGCAAGAGTCCGAAGATACGGAGGCACCAGGTAGGAGCATACTTTTCTTGCGGATTGGAGGGATTCACCCATGGGAAGCCCCCGACCGCAATTACAGGTCCAATGTAAATTGGTCCTAACCGCAAACAAACTGAACTAGAGGGTCAGGTGAGTCTGGTGAAGCAGCTAAAGAATCACAGAAGGATTTGCAAAATATGTGCAAGTGGGCAAAACAAAGTGGGACAGAAAATAGAGGATTCAATGAATGGTGATGGTCTAGCGAGGGAAGAGGCTAAAAGAGAACTGTATGTCACAGGACACTCAACATTGACTATGTCCTGTGGAGCGGCAATTAGCAAAGCAAATTAAATGCTGATCTATGTTGTGAAATCAGTAGATCATAAGTCCGAGGTGGTCATACTGAAGCTATATCGTTCTTTGGCCAAGCTTCACTCTGAATACTGCATTCATTTCTGGCCACTGAGGTACAAAGGAATTACCCCGTCTCCTAGAAGCAACGCACAGAAGAACCATGTGTCACCAAGAAGATCCCTAGGGCTAGAAATTCATTATAGCCCAAGAATGGGTGGTATCATTAGAAAAGTTAGAGAATTAGCGTCAGGCACTAATGCTTTAGATTGCACACAAAATTTGTGCTCATTGCTCAAAGAAATGATTGGAGCTAATTCAAGTGTTAAAGCGCAAGCTCATTGGCGTTACACTGGGACCAATATCAGGTGCAGTCTAATCACAAGTCATGATTGCCATAGGATTTTTCCAGTACTAAAAGGGTAGGTTCATTGATGCTGCAGAATCTCATTCTCAGCATTGCTGGCTGTGCAACTGCCTTAGCAAGCAACAGCGGGTCAAGGAGAAGGAGCCCGAGGACTGAAGCAGCTATACTGATGGTGGATGCAAGCCCCAGGGAGAGAGCCCGCAGATTCTGCGATCAAGCATTGGAGGCGTTGATGTTCACTGTGGAGAGACGGAGGGCGGTGCTCTACCTGGCAAGTAGCAGGAGGCCCTCGCTGCAAGTCTTCCATGCCATGTGGAGGGAGGTAGCACAGCACGTCTCAGGCAGCACTGTGGTCCCCAGGATCCACTCACAGTGCAGGAAGAAATTTATCGACCTCACTCGGGTGGTCAGGGTGAGTGAATGCTTCAACAAATGCTACATACCACCATCTGAAACATAGTCTTCACACACTATGCAAAGCAGCAAACCCCAGCAGTCACCCACCAACAATCTCTACCTACCAACACTCACACCTTGCACACAAAGACAGCTATTCAACTATGGCAGACACATCACCCAAACACATTGCTCCACACTCACTCACACACTTTCCTTTCTCTTGCAGGCCAAGGTCGCTTACAACAGGAGGGAGCAGGAACGCACAGGCGGGGGACAAGCCGACACCCAACCATTGTCTGCGCAGGAGAATAGAATGCTACAGATTATTGGATGCCAGGTGGTGGGTGCCATGGCCACTGATGATGTTGACCCCCTTGGGGACAACAACAGTATGTTCATCCCTACTCCTTCTTCTCACATCCCACTTCCCCCTCAACGCACAAGCATTTCGCACTTTCCAGCTAATCATGCTGTATGCATGCATTTCTCATTTCCTGCACCCCTTCCCTCAACTTAACCCGACTCTTGTGCCGTTATGCTTTCAGATAATGAGCCAGCATTTGAGCAGCCTGTCCCTGAGGGCACTGTCGAGAGTGAGGTAGAAACAGAGGAGGAGGAAGAACACCATGTTTCACTACACCTCTTACCCGCAGGCACCAGTTCAGATATTGGCACTACGCATTCTTTAGAGGCTAGTATAGTGGTGGGATCTGCACAACGTGAGGCACTGGGGGCGAATGGGCTGCAATAAGGCCAGGGGAAAAGGGTAGCTCGGGGGCCAGCCCCCCAGAGGGCGAGTTCATGCACGTGTTCTGCTGCACAGGACTCAGATGAGGACCTCGATGGGGAGGCCTTTAGAAGAAGGGTGATGGGCATGCACACGGAGATGATAGGTGCAATGGCAAGGGTGCCTGAGATCCTCTCGGTCATGATAAGGAGCGTGGAGGAGTCCGCCTCCAATATTGCACAAGGCTCTGCACACACCATGGAGCCTGTCATTTCCAGTCTGCAAAGGATGGTAGACTCCCAGAGAGACTGTGGCGACTCAGACCAGATGCCGCGTGTGATGGGCAATCTGGTAGCTTCCATTGAGGCACAGGCGGAAGTGATGCAACGTTTTAGTGCTGTAATGCAGTCTATGCTTGCTGGCATCCAAGCTCAGACTGCTCTCATGCAGTCTCAGCTTGATGCCATGCAAGCTCTGACTGCTGCCATTGTGGCTGGGCCTACCATCATTCTTCAGGGCTTTCCCGGTGTTGCAGCAGGCCAGCAATATGTGCTCCAACAAATTGCTAGGGATGCTGAGGTGCTGCCCTGGGGGAGTGGCAGTGGATCAGTGGAGCAGGAGCCTGCTGTCCTCTCTCAGGATGACAGCATTCCTGCTCCCACCACTGCCACTCTGCCATTGCCCTAGTTGCTGCCTGTCAACCAGCCAGCCCAGACTGCTGCCGCCCATGCTGAGGTGGTGCAGTCTACAACCAGGCCTTCCAGGCCCAGAGCTGGTCGAGGACGTCCTGCAAGGCCAGCTGAGGTCTCCCGCATGGACACTCAGCAGCCTTCCAGCAGCCGTGTTGCAGCCACTGAGCCAACACTTCGTAGAAACATAGAAACATAGAAGATAGGAGCAGGAGTAGGCCATTCAGCCCCTTGAGCCTGCTCCGCCATTCAATGAGATCATGGCTGTTCATCCAAATTCAGTACCCTGTTCCTGCCTTCTCTCCATATCCCTTGATCCCTTTAGCCTTAAGAAATATATCTAACTCCATCTTAAATATATTTAATGAATTGGCCTCTACGGCCTTCTGTGGTAGGAAATTCCACAAGTTCACCACTCTCTGGCTGAAGAAATTCCTCCTCATCTCTGTCCTAAATGGCCTACCCCTTATCCTTAGACTGTGACCCCTGGTTCTGGAGTCCCCGACCATCGGGAACATCCTTCCCGCATCTAGTCTGTCCAGTCCTGTTAGAATTTTATAAGTTTCAATGAGATCCCCTCACATTCTTCTAAACTCTAGCAAGTATAAGCCCAATCGACCCAATCTCTCCTCATACGTCATTCCTGCCATCCCAGGTATCAGTCTGGTGAATCTTCGCTGCACCCCCTCCATGGCAAGAACATCCTTCCTCAGATAAGGCGACCAAAACTGCACACAATACTCAAGGTGTGGTCTCACCAAGGCCCTGTACAACTGCAGCAAGACATCCTTGTTCCTGTACTCAAACCCTCTCGCTACGAAGGCCAACATACCATTTGCCTTCTTAACCGCCTGCTGCACCTGCATGCTTACCTTCAGCGACTGGTGCACAAGGACACCCAGGTCTCATTGCACTTCCCCTTCTCCCAATCTATTGCCATTCAGATAATAATCTACTTTCCTGTTTTTGACACCAAAGTGGATAACGTCGCATTTATCCACGTTATATTGCATCTGCCATGCTTCTGCCCAATCACCCAACGTGTCCAAATCGTAGTGGAGTTTCTCGGCATCCTCCTCACAGCACACACGCCCACCCAGCTTTGTGTCATCTGCAAACTTGGAGATATAGGCCCAGAAATTCGGGTCCCAATGCGTGAGTACGGACGGAGTACTCACGCGTGGACCCGATGGAAGTGCCGGAATCTTGCATGCACTACGCATGCGCGGGAAACCGGCATTTCCGATCCTCTGAACCAAGGGGTTCAGAGGTCAAATGCATGTGCGCAGGAGTCTGCGTGTGCGCGGTGAACTTCCTTTTTTTTCCCAGGTTTGCCCGTGCGTGAAGGCCTCCACTTTTTACACTTGAAAAAAGCAGACGTAAGGACTTCATTTTAAAAGGTAAGTGGTCTAATAATTAAAATTATAATTTTTTTCCCACAGGTTTATTATTTTTAAAGACTTTACAGTAAGGTAAGTGTATTTTTAGCCCCGATTTTTTAAAAATTATTTTTTTCAAAAATTTAATTTATTGTTTAAAACAGTTATTTAAAGTTATTTATAGTTCATTTAAATAGTGTGATGTTTTTTTAAATTTTATTTCAAGTTTAAGTACTGTTTTGGACGCCTGGAGTTTTCATGAGTTTGACAGTTCTTACTGTCAAACTCATGAATGAGCTTTTGCATCCTCCGATTGGTTGCCCAGTGCTCACGTGATCCCAGCCGACGCATCGCACTAAGTGCGCCGCTGGGTCACGCAAGCACAGCACGCCGGGAGCTGAACCGGGCCACAGACAGGAAATCCACGCAGGCCCAGGCTTCAACCGTCGGCGCGCTAGGTAAGTGTAGGTCGGGGGCTTGCACCCACGGGAAGCCCCCGACACGAATTTCTGGGCCATTACATCTAGTTCCCTTGTCTAGATCATTAATATATATTGTGAACAGCTGGGGTCCAAGGACCGATCCCTGCGGTACCCCACTAGTCACTGCCTGCCACTCGGAAAAAGACTTGTTTATTCCAACTCTTTGCTTTCTGTCTGCCAACCAATTCTCTATCCAAGTCAATACCTTGCCCCCAATCCCATGTGCCTTAACTTTACACGCTAATCTCTTATGCGGGACCTTATCGAACGCCTTTTGAAAGTCCAACTACACCACATCCACTGGTTCTCCCTTATCTATTTTACCAGTTACATCCGCAAAAAATTCCAGTAGATTAGTCAAGCACGATTTGTAAATCCATGTTGACTTTGTCCGATCCGGTCACTGTTTTCCAAGTACTCTGCTATTACATCTTTTATAATGGACTCTAGCTTTTTCCCCACTACCGATGTCAGGCTTACCGGTCTGTAATTCCCCGTTTTCTCTCTACCACCTTTTTTGAATAGTTGGGTAACATTAGCTACCCTCCAATCCATGGGTACTGTTCCAGAGTCTATCGAATTTTGGAAGATGACCAGCAATGCATCTATTATTTCTAGGGCCACTTCCTTAAGTACCCTAGGGTGTAGATTATCAGGCCCTGGGGATTTATCGGCCTTCAATCCCGTCAATTTCCCTAACACCATTTCCCTACAAATAATGATTTCC
This sequence comes from Somniosus microcephalus, assembly GCF_052327205.1. Classification (NCBI taxonomy): domain Eukaryota; kingdom Metazoa; phylum Chordata; class Chondrichthyes; order Squaliformes; family Somniosidae; genus Somniosus; species Somniosus microcephalus. The sequence goes on along the minus strand of NC_140997.1, from coordinate 163,004,571 downwards.
TTCACCTCCTCCCTTTCATTCGACCCTACGTTCCCCGACATCTCTGGGAGGTTATTTGTGTCCTCCTTTGTGAAGACAGAACTAAAGTATGTATTTAATTGGTCTGCCATTTCTTTGTTCCCCATTATAAATTCCCTTGATTCTGACTGCAAGGGACCTACGCTTGACTTCACCAATCTTTTTCTCTTCACATATCTATAAAAGCTTTTACAATCAGTTTTTATGTTCCCTGCAAGCTTACTCTCATACTCAATTTCCCCCCTCTTAATTAATCCCTTTGTCCTCCTTTGTTGAATCCTAAACTGCTCCCAATCCTCAGGTTTACTGCTTTTTCTGGCCAATTTATATGTCCTCTCCTTGGATCTTATGCTATCCCTAATTTCCCTTGTTAGCCACGGTTGAGTCACCTTTTAAAAAAATTTTTATGCCAAACTGGGATGACAAATTCTGTAGTTCATCCAGCGATCTTTGAATGTTTGCCATTGTTGAGTCTGTGTGTCCCAGTTATGCTTATGATCAATCACTGGACACAGACAACAAGAATAACTTTTAACAGGTCTTTACTATTCGGAGGTCAGGGCTGAACTGCCCAGCAAATCCCTACACAACACTTATATACCGGTGTGGTCACCACCGGTATTACAGTATACAGCAGCCAAGAGAAAGTAGTACATCTCTTAAGGTAGGTCTCTTAAGGTGGAACAGGTTACATACACCACAGTCCTCCTTTTTAGCTTAACAGTTATATCCCCATTTAACATAACATAATAACATATATATATACTAGCTGGGGAGCCCCGCGTTGTGAGGGCAATTTTGGTGGCGCGAGGGCAATTTTGGGGCGGCTTGGTCTCCCTGCCCCTGTGTGCCCCCCCTCTCCCTGTCATGTCCTCTCCCTGTCCTATCCCTCCCTCCCCTCCCCTCCTCTCCCTCCCCTCCCCTGTCTCCCCTCCCTCCCTCCCCTCGCCCACCCCCACCCCCGCTCCCCACTCCCCTCTGTCCCTCTCTCCGGCCCCTGCCCCTGCCTAGCGCCTGAGGTCCGGAGCTGAGGTCCCCCGCATATGGCGCGGCTGATGGACGGCCGCTGTGGGCGGGCGGAGCGGCGCATGCGCAGTCAGTGGGCAATTTTGGGTGCGCTTGGTCTCCCTGTCCCTGTGTGTCCCCCCTCTCCCTGTCATGTCCTCTCCCTCTCCCTGTCCTATCCCTCCCTCCCCTCCCTTCCCCTCCTCTCCCTCCCTCCCTCCCCTCTGTCCCTCTCTCCGGCCCCTCCCCCTGCCTAGCGCCTGAGGTCGGAGCTGAGGTCCCCGCGTATCGCGCGGCTGATGGACGGCCGCTGTGGCGGGCGGCGCATGCGCGGTCAGTGCGGGCGGCGCAATGCGCGGTCAGTGCGGGCGGCACATGCGCCCCGCGATTTCCCGAGGCTCGCCCCCCCCCCCGCGATTTCCCGAGGCTCTTCCCCCCCACGATTTCCCGAGGCTCTCCCCCCCCCGCGATTTCCCGAGGCTCTCCCCCCCCGGCGAATCCCCGAGGCTCTCCCCCCCCCGCGATTTCCCGAGGCTCTCCCCCCCCGCGATTTCCCGAGGCTCTCCCCCCCCCCTATTAAATTGTTATTTAATTCCCTAACACATCATTAAAATATTTACCTTAGTTCCCTAACACACAGAAAGTGTGGGGGGAAAAATTGTGAAAAATCAAGATGGCGGCCACTCACCTCGGTTCAGAAGGATAAGACCCGCCCTCACACGCACTGATTGGTCGACCGGTCAGGTCACCGAAGCGTAGGATTGGTCAATCATCGAGTCACTCGACACTCAACTGTAGGAAGGAACCTGCCGTCCGATTGGTGGACCTCGACGTCACACGGTCGCTAATGAGATGCTAATGAGCGGAACGCTGAACGTTTTTGGATACCGCGGGCGGGATTTTTGTCCGGCCGAAACATAAATACGCCTATGACTGGTCCGGAATCGCAAGCTTTCTTTTGAGGTGACGCGCGCGTCGGTACGCTCTGTAACTTCAAACGTATAGAGAACGGACGACAGACAGACATCGGGACAGACAGACAGAAGAGCTCTTTTATATATATAGACTAGCTGGGGGTGCCCGGCGGTGCCGAGGCTTTTTCGAGGGCATGTTGTTGGAAGAGAGAGAGAGAGAGAGCGACTGGGGGGGAAGAGAGAGAGCGACTGGGGGGGAAAGAGAGAGAGAGCGACTGGGGGGGGAAGAGAGAGAGCGACTGGGGGGGGAAGGAGAGAGAGCGACTGGGGGGGAAGAGAGAGAGCGACTGGGGGGGAAAGAGAGAGGAGAGCGACTGGGGAGGAAGAGAGAGAGAGCGACTGGGGGGGAAGAGAGAGAGCGACTTGGGCGGGAAGAGAGAGAGCGACTGGGGGGGAAGAGAGAGAGCGACTGGGGGGGGAAGAGAGAGAGCAACTGGGGGGGAAGAGAGAGAGCGACTGGGGGAAGAGAGAGAGCGACTGGGGGGGAAGAGAGAGAGCGACTGGGGGGAAGGAGAGAGAGCGACTGGGGGGGAAGAGAGAGAGCGACTGGGGGGGAAGAGAAAGAGCGACTGGGGGGGAAGAGAGAGAGCGACTGGGGGGGAAGAGAGAGAGCGACTGGGGGGAAGAGAGAGAGCGACGGGGGGAAGAGAGAGAGCGACTGGGGGGAAGAGAGAGAGCGGACTGGGGGGAAGAGAGAGAGCGACTGGGGGGAAGGAGGGGGGGAAAGAGAGGGGGGAGGGGAGGGGGGAAAGAGAGGGGGGGAGGGGAGGGGGTGCCCGCGGTGCCGATTGCTTTTTTTGGAGGGCATGTTGTTGTTGGAAGAGAGAGAGGGAGCGACTGGCGGGAAGAGAGAGAGGGAAGGAGAGAGAGGAGAGAGAGAGAGAGAGGGGGGGAAGGAGAGGAAGGGAAGGAGAGGACAGTGACAGGGTAACACAAGAATTCGACCCAACACAATCGTCGCTAAGCAAAGAGAAAAATATCTGACATATTGGGCAGAAACCAACAAAAACCCAAAGCAAACTCAATTGCTACTTGGCCCTAAACAGACCAACACAACATAGCTGATTACCTGACCAATGGTAAAGGATAACAAACTGAGAAGAACCTTGACAAGGTACAGACTTAGCGAACATAGCCTAGCGATCGAAAAAAGGCAGACACAGGCAGACCAGGCTGCCAAGAGAAGACAGGATATGCTCTCACTGCAGTCAGGGAGTAGTGAGACAGAGATGCACTTCCTCACAGCCTGCGGAAAATATCAGGGCATCAGGGAGAATTTCTACCAAAAATTCTCACAAATATGCCCTGATTTCAGAAATCTGAATGACAAACCAAAAACTCCCATTCCTACTGGGAGAGGAGAGAAGCTGTGTAACACTGGCGGCACACTATGTTGCAGCTTGCCATGAACAGAGGGACAACCAGTAAACTAAGAAAGAATATATATAAACAATGCGAATGTATATTTACACACTCAGGGATATACCTGTTTATACACTGTATGAATAGAACTGCGTTTATGTGCTAACCATAAATGTATTTTGATGCTTTGGCAACATAAGATGTAACTTATCATGCCAATAAAGCGATTTGAATTGTGAATTGAATTGAAGAGGGAGGGAAGGAGAGAGAGAGCGAGAGAGGGAAGGAGAGAGAGAGAGGGAAGGAGAGTGAGAGAGAGAGGGAAGGAGAGTGAGAGAGAGAGGGAAGAGAGAGAGAGGGAAGGAGAGAGAGAGAGAGGGAAGGAGAGAGAGAGAGGGAAGGAGAGAGAGAGGGAAGGAGAGAGAGAGAGAGAGAGAGAGGGAAGGAGAGAGAGAGAGGGAAGGAGAGAGAGAGGGAAGGAGAGAGAGAGAGAGAGAGAGAGGGAAGGAGAGAGAGAGAGAGGGAAGGAGAGAGAGAGAGGGGAAGGAGAGAGAGAGAGGGAAGGAGAGAGAGAGAGAGAGAGGGAAGGAGAGAGAGCGAGAGGGAAGGAAGGAGAGAGAGAGAGAGGGAAGGAGAGAGAGAGAGGGAAGGAGAGAGAGAGAGAGAGGGAAGGAGAGAAGGAGAGAGAGATAGAGAGAGAGGAAGGAGAGAGAGAGAGAGGGAAGGAGAGAGAGAGAGAGGGAAGGAGAGAGAGAGAGGGAAGGAGAGGAGAGAGAGGGAAGGAGAGAGAGAGAGAGAAGGAGAGAGAGAGGGAAGGAGAGAGAGAGAGAGGGAAGGAGAGAGAGAGAGAGGGAAGGGAGAGAGAGAGAGGGAGGAGAGAGAGACGGGGTGAGAGAGAGAGAACAACATGTCACAACCTGAGGACTGTTTAAATTAATACTGAATGTACCCAATGATGTACAAAGACTGTTTAAATTAATATTGTTTAAAAGTAATATTGTATGTACCCAACAAGGGTTCAAAATTGTTTGACCACCTACAGAATGTTGGAAACTGTACTTTTTTGTTGTGTAAGCTTTGGCAATATGGTTCTCTGTAAACTTTCATGCCAATAAAGCATTTGAATTGTGAATTGTGAATTGTGAATTGAGAGAGAGAGACTGGGGGAGAGAGAGAGAGAGAGAGAGACTGGGGGGAGAAGAGAGAGTGAGACTGGGAGTGTGATAGAGAGAGAGAGAGAGAGAGACTGGGAGTGTGAGGGAGAGAGAGATTGGGAGTGTGAGAGAGAGATTGGGAGTGTGAGAGAGAGAGAGATTAGGAGTGAGAGAGAGAGAGACTGGGATGTGGGAGAGAGAGATTGGGAGGTGTGAGAGAGAGAGATTGGGAGTGTGAGAGAGAGAGAGATTGGTGAGTGTGAGAGAGAGATTGGGAGTGTGAGGAGAGACAGACTGGGAGTGTGAGAGAGAGAGATTGGGAGTGTGAGAGAGAGAGATTGGGAGTGTGAGAGAGAGAGAGATTGGGAGTGTGAGAGAGAGAGAGATTGGGGAGTGTGAGAGAGAGAGAGAGATTGGGAGTGTGAGAGAGAGAGAGAG